>NC_020492.1:25357601-25362666 GCF_000184155.1 Fragaria vesca subsp. vesca | reverse complement strand
GAGAGAGAGAGAGAAGAGGAACAAAAACAATGAAAATTCTTCTACGCTCCAAGGTGCAAGTGAACCGAGCAACTAACATACAATATTTTTGATCCGGCCAAAATTGCATATATTCTAATACCGTTAACAAAATTGAAACCTAAAAAGATAGTCCTAAGTGTTTCCAGCTTAGAATGTGAAAAACCGAGGTCGAAGAAGAAATTTAGGCTTAGTTCTAAGTTGATCGGATCAGATCAGTCGAAGAGGAGGTGTTTCCAACTAATTGATTCTCCACCTCTTTGTATCACCGAGAGTGAAATCACCTCCCTGAAGCATGAAGCTTATGTGAAATTTTCTACCCTTTTAATGAAGAGGTTTGCTGCTCTTCTAAATGTCTCTCTTCTATGCAAAGAGCTCTGTATTTTATGTCATTTTAGGAACGGGTTTGGCTGCTATACACATTTATATGACATACATCAAACCGTGAGCCATCCGATCGTTTAGCAATTCAAAATTTAAGACGATCAGACAACTTATGGCTTGATATATGCTATACACATATGTATAGTAGAAAAGTGCCTTAGGAACAGCTAGCAGTCCCAAATCCCATAGAGACCCACGTATCTCTTTTTTTTGGTCAAACATAGAGACCGACATCGAAGTAAACTTTAGTTATCACTTCGTTCAGATCCTCCTTGGACAAATAAGAGCTAGGCTTCTGAAGAGGACCAGAGTACATAGCAGCAATGACGTCGTTCTAGCCACCCGGACCATCTAACCATAATCTTATGGTCAGATTCTCTTGAATTTGTGTCGATCCCACGTGGCTGTAAGATTAAGATTGATTGACCCAGAGCCGCAGCAGACAATAGAGAAAGCAGAGGATCCGCGCCTTTACAGTTGACATTTGAGTCATGTAAAGAGCGACAACAGTAGATAGAGAGAACTCGTCGCAATAGATGACTGACGGTAGCACCAAACCCATACTGCTCTCCGCCGAGGAGGCTCTGCAAATAGTCCTGAAAGTAGTCCAGAAGCTGCCACATGTCACCGTGCCCCTCCACGATGCTCTCGGGAAGGTCTTGGCCGAGGACATTCGCGCCGGCGAACCCTTCCCTGCTTTCCCTGCTTCAATCAAGGTAATTGTTTCCTCTATTCCTCTACTCTTAATTGTTTGATGGGTTGAACTGATGACGATAATGATGTTCAGGATGGATATGCGGTGGTGGCTTCAGATGGGCCTGGAGAGTATCCTGTAGTTGCTGAAGCAAGAGCCGGCAGCGATGGAATCGGCGTCGCTGTCACTCCTGGGACTGTGGCGTACGTTACCACCGGAGGTTAGTGTTTGTTTATTTTGTTATTTTTGTGTATGGATTGGAGATTTTCGAAGGTCCTGAAGTATATTTGGGGGTGATTATGCTTTGTGTTATACTGAGGAGAGAAAATTAAGCTAGTAATGTCTGATATGTGTTTCCAAGGTTCATAGAAACTGTTCATGAAAGGAAAATTATTAGATGATCCAGTTGTACTAGATTGATATTTGTGTCCTAGGAACTAGATTTATTTTTCTGACCTTGCATCAAGATATTGAAGTCTCTACTGTCTATAAAGTGCATTTCTTGTCATACGTTGTCATTTGACCTTAGGTATCACTATTCTTCTTCTTGAAGGTGCTTTCACACTTTACTTCTTGTTTCTTTTTTTCTCCTTTAACTTGTTACCTGTTGTGCTTCCTTTTAGGACCAATACCTGATGGTGCTGATGCGGTTGTACAAGTTGAGGACACTGAACAGGTGCATGTGAATTCACATGAATCAAAGCGAGTGAGAGTACTGGTACAGACGAGAAAAGGAGTTGATATCCGTCCAGTGGTATGATTTCATTCCTTGCTCAGTCATATCACATACGATCTCTGTAGTGCAGTATATACACTTAGGGACTACTCATTACTTCAGGTCTTTACCATACTATACACAACCGTCACTCAATTGTTTTTCCTTGTCCTTCTGGACATGCAGTTCTATTTTCCCATATAGATAGTTATAATACTAAGAACTAGGAAGTGCATCAAAGTAGATGTTTTTACTCTCAAGACATACAAGTATATAACTGACATAGATTTTTCTTTTATGAACATAGTTTCACATGTACATGTTGGTTGAGTCGGAGACTTGGAGCAGATGTTTTGCATGTCATACCTTGTTCCCTGGTTGCATGACTTCAGAAGATATAATGGTCTTTTTTGTTGAATATTAAATGTTTATGACCAGAGAGAGGTCCTAATGTATTCGTCTGAGCTAGTGGGTGGTTCTTAAGGTGTAATGTTCAATATTAAATAATACAGTGGGAAGATTCAAGGTGTTATGATGGCAGCTGATTGGGGTTTATTAGATGTTTTATGCTTTAGATTTTAAGTTGCACAATCTCTGTGGTGGTGTTTAGAATGTAATGTTCAAGATTAAGTGATACAGACGGAAGATTTAAAGTAATCTTTAGTTTAATTGGAGCATCTTAGCTGTTTTATGCTTTAAATTTACAATAAGTTGCGGGATCGCTGTTGTGGTATTTTTGACTGAGAATTAATTTTGGTTATTTTTCTGACTTTAGAGGCTTTGATGTTAGGGTTTGAGGCTGAATTTTTCATGGAATCAGGTCTACGGATTGTTTCAAAAAGCAAATTTTTCTCAAGGAAGAATTGATGAGCTGGAAAAATTTGGAGATAAATTGTCAGTGTAGCTTCTTATGGTTTCCTGATGTGGTCAAAGAGGAAACGCTTATTTTGATTTGCCCTACCTCATGTATGTATTTGGCACCATCATGACCTAGTCTGAGATGGGAAATTTCGAAGAAATCCTTTCAGGTCTTTTTTTTTTCCTTTCCTTTCTTACCTTTACAATACCAACACTGAGTTGTGTTCCATGTGATCCACCCTGGGATTTTGTTGTTAGGCCAGTTTTAAGTTGGACACATAATGTCATGCAGTCTCTTACTGTCACCCAACTACTGTAACTGGTCAACACACCCAATCCTCTAATGAAAGCACACATGTTTTGTTTCTTCTTAATCTTTGTGCATTAGTTTCTTATTCTATTGATTTACATACTTATATAGCAGTTGCTTTGCTATGGTGAAAAGCATGAACAATTTTTTTCTTTTTCCGGTGATTAGATATGGTGTTTTACTATGTTCATCTTTGCTTGATGTACTGAACTTTTAATCACCGTTAAAAATTTGTCTTCCAGGGATGTGATATTGAGAAAGATGATGTAGTTTTGACATCTGGACAAAGAATTGGTGCTTCAGAAGTTGGTTTACTCGCTACTGTTGGAAGGACAATGGTGAAGGTATTAAAGCAATTTACTTTAGGGCTTGATACTTTGATAGATAGAGACTGAGAACTAATTTGGCACAGGTATATCCCACTCCAAAAATCGGTGTGCTTTCCACAGGAGATGAACTTGTAGAGCCAACAACAGGTGGTCTGAGTCGCGGCCAGGTATTGGTTTCCCCTCTCGTCTCTCTCTTTCATGATGCAGGGCAGAAACTGAAAGTTTCTGTCTTGCGGCTAGATCAGGGTAAAAACACTTGAAAGCGGAAGTTCTCAACGAAAACAAGCAATAGCAGAGAAATACTTGCTGTAGGATTAAAGTAGGAACAATATTTTGAGTTCTAGGGCTGAAATCCCAAAGAAACTCTATATATTTTCTATTCAAAATAACAAAGCTGCCTAACAAGTATTACAATACCCATATTTATTTGGTTTACAATACTTGAAGAATAAGTAGGCTGAAGCTAAAAAGAAAAGCTAATTAAATGTAAATCCTAATAATTATAAAATAATTCCCTAAAACTATCTCAATAATGAAATATCAAAGATTACGATTCTATAATTAAATATTGCCTCATATGCTCCTGCATCATTTCCACTCTCCCATGTAAAGTCTCTGACATCCTACTACAGAAATTAGAGTCAGTTTTGATAGAACCTTTGACTCTATAGGGCAGCTAACAGTTGAAAGGGAGCAAATCGTCAAAGTATTGTCTCAGAGGATTGTCAAAGAACCACTGTTATCTATGCAGTCGTTTGTCAATTTTGATAGGATCTTTGACACTAGGGCATCTGTTTTCTAGGTACCAACTTGGTTCTGTTTAGGTCCTTCGTAATTTATTAGATTATAGTTTCGCTTCTCAGTTGATATCTTGCCCTTTATCACTATTATGTTCTTTCCTAGTTACATTAAAAATATGATTAATTTTGTGATTAAAAAATACCTACCCCGGTGAGGGTAGTAACAAGGTACTAGGTTTTAACTGTTTTGCATTTGGCGTCAAATTATGGAGTATTGATTATTTCAGAAATGTAAACATATCAAGACATTGGATTTCAGTATTGGTGGTACCCAATATCTGATCATTAAACTGTTTAACACAACTGATTCAGTCTTGTGCAGATTAGGGACTCCAACCGTGCTATGATAATGGCAGCTTCACTACAGCATCATTGCGAAATTAGTGATTTCGGCATAACTAGAGATGATGAAGAAGAACTCGAAAAGATCATGAATACTGTCATTTCTTCTGGAATTGATATTCTTCTTACCTCTGGTGGTGTTTCTATGGGAGATAAGGACTTTGTCAAACCACTGTTACGAAAGAGAGGGACAGTGCATTTCAGTAAGGTACACAGACTGTCGTCATTTTGCATTGGTTTCATAATTTTTTTTTTTCTTTATTCTTTACACTTAATCCTTGTATGGTTGTTTTTGGAACTATGTTGATTGTGATGTACTGAACTGGAGACTGGTTTGATATTACTCATAGTATGTCATATTGCTTGAATATCTATCTGGATCTTCAGGTTTGCATGAAACCAGGGAAACCTTTGACTTTCGCGGAGATCAATTCTGAACCAGCAGATAAATTGAGAAAGAGAAAGCTTTTTGCCTTTGGGCTGCCTGGAAATCCAGTTAGCTGCCTTGTCTGCTTCCATTTATTTGTGGTACCAACCATCCGCTTTCTTTCTGGATGGGCAGACCCTTATCCTTTCAGGTTGCTCCACTTGCTACTACTTTGTTCTCTCTCTCTC
>NC_020492.1:25342936-25357368 GCF_000184155.1 Fragaria vesca subsp. vesca | reverse complement strand
CTACTACTTCTTCTTCTCTCTCTCTCTCTCTCTCTCTCTCTCTCTCTCTCCTATATTCCAATAGCTGTCCTCTCTATTTTAATAATATCTCTTTACTTACAGAGTGCAAGCTCGCTTACTCCAGCCTATAAAGACAGATCCAGTCCGTCCAGAATTCCATTCTGCTACTGTCAGATGGGAGTTAAATAAGGGATTGGGTAATCCTGGGTAAGATGTTTAAAGAGTTTCATCTATGTTGTTTACTTTAGTTTCATTAGGAGTTGCGAGTAGATTACATCTTCAAGTACCTTGTTTTCCACTCTTGTATCCTTTTTGAGTGCTTGTTCCATTTTAACCTTTTAATTGCACCAAGAAAATTTTCTTTTCTTATAATTCCTCTTTCTTTGTATTTCAGCTTTGTTGCTGAGAGTACTGGCTTCCAGAGAAGCAGTCGGATTTTAAGTATGAAGTCTGCTAATGCGTTGTTGGAGTTGCCAGCAACAGGCAGTCTAATGCCAGCTGGGACTTCTGTTTCAGCTATCATTATTTCTGATATAAGTAATGCTGCTATTAGTAAAAATTCCTCATCCCCCTGTCCAGCTTCTCATATAGAAAGATATAAAACACAAGAAACATTCATAGCTGAGTCTCACGATACTGGGGTTAGAGTAGCTGTTCTTACTGTGAGTGATACTGTTGCATCCGGGGCTGGGCCGGATAGGAGGTATGATACCTACTCATCGTAACATACTTAGCATATGTATAAATATATATCAAATCCATATGATCAATATATATTGGGACAAGACCTCATTTTAAGTGACCTGGGCATGTAACTCAAAGTACCTGGTGATACTGCTTTCGGAGTCATTTTCTAAAAAGGCTAGGTTGCTAGTGCTCCAGAAAAATTGTCAAGGAACAGCTTTTCATGGCTCATACCTGCTTGAATTTGCTGGAAACATGTAGGGTTTTTAATTATTTTTTCTACTGTGTGTGTGTATTTTATTTTTTAATTCGAGTAGAAACATATTTTCTACTCTTTGCATTCTCAAAAAATAAAAAAATAAAAAGGATTTTCTACTCTTTGTTGGTTATTTATAATCGGGTTTTCTTAAAGAACAATTTGCAGGTTCTTTATAATCAAAATCAGATAAGTAGTGGTCACAAATTACTTTATCGTATTCTGTTTCCTACCAAACATGAGGGTTTGTTTTCCTTTTTTGTTTTTCTGGTGAAAAATGTGGTCATTGGCCTAAAGTTTGTCTTTGTTTCCCTATGTAGAATTGATCTCAATACGTTTTTGCCTTGAGAAGATCTATAGCCAAACTTGAGCATCTAGATGATCGTTCTTTATTGTGTGTTTTTAACTATCTTTTAAAATCACTTCTATGATGCAAAAGAAGAAAAAAAGAAGAAGCAAAGGTGATATTACTCCTTGTCTAAGGGGAACATGAGATGTGCTATATGCTTTGTGACAATGATATAGATCCTTCACTTTAATGTCAGATAATATAGCATTGGATTTGGTGCCAGTTGGGAAGTCTAATCAAACTCATGCATCTTGATACATCTTTTTGAATGTTTGTTTCAAGAAGGTCACTTAGTAGATGCAAAAGAAACAAGACAAAGTTGATATACTCCTGATCAAAGTGGAGCAAGAGATGTATTAGTGCTTTGCAACATATGGGCCCTTCTTTTTAAAGTGTTCCAGTGTCTACAAAATCTTGTGTTGTACAACAAGTCCTCTGTTTTAATGTATATCAGACACCTATGATCCCATACATAGAGTAGTAGGATTGAAGTGTCTGAGAAAGAAAATTATCATGTGAACAAGGAGATGTAGGTGTTTTCCTTAGTCAGCAAAAGTTTCAGATTTTCAGCTATAAGTTAGCGCATCATTATGGGAATTTATGTATTGTAAGTTAATAATCCACATGGTGTACTTTTCTTCTTTTCTATATGCCTTCTACATTCATGTATTATTTTTAACCTTTCTCCACTTGCAGTGGTCCAAGGGCAGTTTCTGTTGTGACTTCTTGTTCAGAAAGGTTGGGAGGAGCCAAGGTTGTTTCAACAGCTGTGGTACCAGATGATGTAAGCAAAATTAAGGATGTTCTGCAGAGATGGAGTGATAGTGAGAATATGGATCTCATCCTCACCCTTGGTCATTTTCTCGAATTTTAGCATGCTATTAATTTCTTTGTGAATTTGGTAGACTAGACCCTTCCAAGTGCCATTTTCTTGAATTTCTTTCTTCATTTGTAGGTGGCACTGGATTTACCCCACGAGATGTAACCCCAGAAGCAACTAAAGAGTTGATTGAGAAAGAAACACCTGGTCTTCTTTTTGTCATGATGCAAGAGAGTTTAAAGGTTAAGCTTAATGCATAATGTTGTTAGTTTTTAGTTTTAACAATGTATCGCAAATTTAACCATCTTAAGTAGGTCTGCAAAAATACTAAGGAGGTTGATTAGTCTAAAGTATATTTACTGTTGAATTTGTAAAATGATTGCATGACGGTTTTTTTTTTTTTTGAATTTATTTTAGCCCAAAGACTTATCTGCATAACTCTGACAAAAGGAGTTTCTACACCTGGTCACTATAACTCTGACAAGAGGAGTTTCTAATATAATCTTTGATTGCTGCAGCATCTTCCATACATGCCTCCAGCCTTCTTAATTAGCTGTATTATTGTATAATCACCTATATTTGGATCAACCTGTAGGGTCTGTTTAGTTTAAACTCAGTTTTTCCCTTATTTGAAAACAGGTCACACCATTTGCTATGCTTTCTCGCGCTGCAGCAGGAATAAGAGGGTCAACTTTGGTAAGGCCACAATCTCAATTTCATTCAGAATATTTCATATTAGGATTTGACCGATTTGTGGAGCAGTGATTGCTGATCACTTAATTTTAACGTGCTCTATCATATTCCTAAAATCATGGAATCCAATTTTAAGAGGAACAATGTTCGTAAGTGAAGGATATTGTCACTATGCAAAGTAGTTGGTTGGGCACTAATTGAAAAGTAAATAGCTAATGTTGTTTCTTCATTCATCCCCTTAGAACACAGAAAACTGAAGCTCTAGAGGGGTCTTTCAGCAAATAATAGTGATGAATTGATATATACGGGGAGGGGTTCATGTAAAAGTTGGTGATACTTTTCTTATTCATGTTCCATGGATGTGGTATTATGAAATCTGAACAATCTATCTTTATTACTGAAGAGATCTGACTATTATGGAACATTGCATACAATAGCTAATATGTCTGCTTTGTTCTTTGCTATATAATCGAAGATCATCAACATGCCGGGGAATCCAAATGCGGTTGCTGAGTGCATGGAGGCTTTGTTGCCTGCCCTCAAGCATGGACTAAAGCAGATAAAGGGGGATAAGAGAGAAAAACATCCTCGACATGTGCCTCATGCGCAAGCTGCGTCCATGGATACGTGGGAGCAAAGTTATAAGTTGGCTTCTGGTAGTGGTAAAGACTCCTCTGGTTGTTCTTGTTGCCATTAAACCGGAAGATTAAAAGTCATACATATAATCTTGTGTATTGTTACTGTACATCTTAATTTATATAAAGTGCTTATAGTTTCTAGTTTCTACAATCATAAACCAAGAGCACAACCCCTGACCAACCATAGCACTGATGTTCTCGGGCTACAATGATATTTTAGTGCTGTTATACAGTCGTGTAACCAACATTAAGAGTAACTAGTACCGCCCTGCCAAATGTGTCCCAAAACAAGTAGGACGAAACCTTGCCTCCAAAATCTGGAGTCCTGAAGTTTTTGAAGATGGGGGGAACTTGTGAGTGATCTTATACTCCCTAATGGTGGTTGGAGTTTACCTCTGAGCTACTCCTTTTAGCCAAGATGAAGCTGAAGCTAGCGCCGTCTAATATTCCACTTGGAGACGGAAAAAATGAGGATGGCCTCTCGGATGGTTCTTTGAAAGAAAATGGCAAATATTCAGTTGGATGAGCAAGAGTGAAAGAGGAGGGCTAGTCAATTGATGGGAGCTATTGCTCACCCAATTTGGGTCGTTTCTCACCTTTAGCAACTGCACTTTTGGGACTGAAAGCCAGCATTCGTTTTGCTCTTGAAGCTAGTATCCTTCCTCTAGAGATCGAAGTTGACAGCAAAGTAGCTCGTCTATTGAATTCTGTTGATCTTTATCGGTCTGATCAAGACCTCTCATGCATGCTTGCCGTACCGATAAGGTTATTTTTCAACCTTGATGAGAATGCAACAACGTAGCACATAATTTTTATATGAAAATACTATTGAAGTCGATTCAATCCGAGATACTCACATGTAACTTTTATTCTCATCAATGAACAGTTGCATATTTAACAAGAAAAAATGAATATATTTCGATTCAGCGACCACCATACTTCTTTATCGAATCAGTGTACTTGATATAATTGATATACGGACTACGATGTATGGATGTAATGTATATTCTCTAACAGTGATATGACAGTAAAACTTGTTTTTTAAACTTAATTTATTCGTCCACGGTTCAATAACTTATGTAACATGCGTGAGTTATTTAATTAATTTGAAAAAAAAAGTTAGACCCGCTAGCCATATCATGGGTTAAGGGAATTTCGGGTCGGTTAACAGGTATATGTGGAAGAAGATTGGGAATAAGTTTACATAGCTTGCGAGGGTTTGGGACTTTGGGGTTTAGATGTTACCTTGTCTCACATAACCCACCTCCGAAATGCTTTGATTTCAATCCGATTCAACATTCAATTTCTTGGGGCGCGTCTTCACTCCATAAAACAGCAGCAACAGAACTCTCCTCTCCTCTCTCCATATATCTCGCTCTTCAATCTTCATTTCAGGTCTTCTTCTCAGATTTTTTTTTTTCCAGTCACCGTAGTATTTTTTTTGAGAATCTAGTATTCTATTTGAATGTAGATATAGGAAACCAGGACAGTGTTAGGGTATAGGGTTTTTGAATTTCTGGCATTATCAGTTGTTATGCGGCTGGTTTTTGTAGAGTTGTTATTTTCTGCTAATAGATTAAAGATTTGGGCAAATGAAATCATTGAACTCTTACTTCAAATGCATCGATTCTGATTAATTTGTATCGAATTCGAAGTTTACAAGATTCATTTATGGTTTTAGGATTACTTTACTGGAGCTATGCAGAATTTGCACCGTCTTCTATCTCGTCTTTCCTCAACTTCAATCTCCCCCAGCACGAGTGCAGCAAAGGTTTTGAGGGAGAAGTGCAAAGTCGGTTTGGAAAGCAATGGTATTGAAGTTTGTAAGCTTATCAGCTCCCGATTTTTTTCTTTCCAATCAGGTGGTGATGGCCAAAATGAGGGTGGAGATGGGTGGGATAAACCTTCTGCTGGAACGTTTGGCGATAATGCATCAGATAATTTGGGGTGGGATAACACATCCTCATGGTCTCTTGGACTGACCAAGGAGCATTTTGATGGGGAGGTGGTTGGGCGGAGAGTAAGCGGAGATGAGAATCCTCAGTCTGCCATCATCAATAGTTTGCAAGAGATTGAGGATAGAATAAAGGAATTGGAGGCAGAGAACCGGAAGAGTAAAAAATTTGTTGATGGATGGGGAGACAGATTGAAGGAGATAAGTGTGCTGATGAAGCAAGTGCGTGAACCTGGTGCAAGAGGGTCTTATCTCAAGGACTCGGAGAAGGCTGAGATGTATCAACTGCACAAGGAAAACCCTGATGTTTACACTATTGAGCGCCTCGCGAAGGATTATAGGATTATGAGACAAAGAGTGCATGCCATTCTTTGGCTAAAGGAGCTTCAGGAGGAAGAGGAGAAGAAGCGTGGTCGTCCATTAGATGATTCTGTTGAGCTCCTGCTTGACACCTATCCTGAGTAAGATACAATATGGGAGCATTATTGTTTGTTTTTATTTTCATATATTAATGGTCTCTATAAGAGAAATACTTTTTTTCTATCTCAAGCATCTGCAGACTTCATGTTTTTCGGCATAGGTTTGCTCATTCATATCATTTATGAGGCTAACACTTTTCCTCATTCAGATTTTTCAGTTCCCATGACCGTGAATTTCATGTTGCATCACTTCCCTACAAACCTGACTTCAAGGTCATGCCCGAGGGTTGGGATGGTACCACCAGAGATTTGGATGAAGTCCACTACGAGATCTCCAAGAAGGAAGATGAGATGCTGTATCAAGAATTTGTCCAGAGGTTGAACTTCAACAAAATGAAAGTAAGTTATATAATCCTGACTTTGAATTAGAAAATAAAGTGAAACCAAAACATTAATGGGGGTAGACAAGTAAGTGTGTGCTATCAGAGAATACAACTGTTTTAGGTGTTGCTGTCCTAGTGGTAAATATTATTAGCTTTCCTACTCTATCTGTATGTTTTAAAATGTTATGATGTGCGAGGTTGGATGACTAAAGGCTACATTGGGATTATGCGACCATGACCTGTACGACCTCTTCACTGAAAAACAAAAATACTGCGGTGTTTATTGAGATGGATAAGGTGTCGGAGTTGAACTGTAGGACTTAGACTTTAGTGTATTCGATAACAATTTTATTAGTTTTGAAAGTTGTGGTGTTTAGTCTTTTTAACTGGAAAAAGAAAAAGGTTGGAGGTGAGCTCAACACAATCCTTCCTACTATGACACACACAAATGTTTTTTTTTTTTTTTAAAGGTCATTGTCTGCTCATGCCAGGCATGAGTATGAAATGGGCTTTTGTCAAGCATGATTTATTTGTTATTTTAATATCCAAGAATATGCAACTGGCCAAATTCAGTTCATGATCTAAGAGTTTGTGGTTCATTATTTCAAATTTTCTTTTTATTTGATGATATACAGTACCTTGTACATTCACTTGATAAATTAATCAAGCAATAGTACTCAATTGTTAGAACTAATATTGCTAATTTTTACCTTAGTTATTAAGTTTATTAAATAGTGAAATATAACCAAGTCATTTAATTTTCTATCAACCATAGAAAGTTAGGGAGAGGAAAGCCTACATGGGCTATGAAAGCACAGCACAACTCAATCAAGGCATAACATAAACAATGTGTAGTTGTACGTGCACCATTTGGAATACCCAGCACCGTACAAGACATGCTTGGGATAACTTAAATAGGTGATGTTGGCAGAAAAGGCTGGAACGTCTGATAGTGCAGAAGAAGAGTATGGTTATGCAGATGAGGGTTGAGAGCATGAGGTCCAGTTAATGTGTGAAAAATGAGATTCAGAAGTTGTAAGATCCTCATGGATTTATATATAATGCATCTGCCTGGTAAATGAAATTCAGTGATAATGTATAGTATGACAGACGCTTTGGACAGCTCGATGGCTAAGCAATAATGCATGTTTGTATTAGATACTGAAGATGGAGGTGACACTGATGTAGGCTGGCAGATTTCTGTCATATCTAATTGGCTGGCAGATTTGAATATTTCCTATGGCTTTGTATGTGGTTCCACCATTTGATTCATAGGAGGGGAAATTTGTTGGGTGGATATTAGTTACCAAGTGAGTTTGGGGTGACATATGGGACAATGAGATGTTTTTTTCTCTTTTCTAGTCTGCCCTTGCATTGCATATCAATTAATTGATTGCGATTTTCTGTTACCATCTATTTAACAATTGGATTATCTGATTTCACTTTTGTAGATGAGAGGAGAGGTTTTCCGCCACAAGTATAGTCGTCGTCGTTCTGCAGATGGGTGGAATTTTACTGTGGAGAAAATGGGACCCAAAGGAAAGCGTGGAGGTGGTGGTGGCTGGAAGTTTGTCAGTCTGCCAGATGGTTCTAGCCGACCACTGAATGAAAAGGAGAAAATGTATGTCAAGCGAGAAACTCCACGCCATCGACGCAAGATCCTTCCATGATGACAAAGTCTGTTATTTAGTAGATGTTTACAGTGGAGAAAATTTTGTAGTTCATGCAAACCTGATGTGGTCTTAAGGTGGTTCAGTGGCGATAATAGCATCATGGTTACCGCCATTGTTAATTGTATAACTTTCTTTCAGAACCATTTTAACCACTGTTTCTTTTGCTTAGGATTATGGTTGAGCTAAGCACTAAGCTCTTATTTTTCCATCTCGAAAGACACGGTCTGTGGATTTTAGCTAATAATGTATTGGGATCATCAATTCTAGCTACATAGCCTGCTTGAATTTCAACTCGAGCCTTATGTGTTGCACCAGTCTGTAGCTAGCTACTCCAAACCAAAAAATCTGGAGCTAGCTAGTCCTCCTTCCAAAATGTAAGGACGGAGAATCCACATCTCAGTTCACTGATGTGCTCGCCATTTAAAATCGCTCTGCTTGCTTGTGTTCATTTTTCTTGGTCCAACATGTTGAGATCTCAAAATTTTGACACAGAAAAATTTCTCTGTTTTATCCAGCATACAAGTGTTTTAGGCATCATTTCCGTGCTCTGATGTCTTTCAAAAAATTTTCATGTACCGTAAAAGATGGTAATTACATGGTATCTGGCTATGGAAAATTCCCAGTATGAATATGATACCAAAATACCCAATTAGATATTCTTTACTCTTTAGCCTCATTCACTTACCAAAATACAATATGATGAGGCAATAATGATTCGAACTGGTGAAGAGCTCTCTTGTGGGAGGCACGCTATCACCAATTGTCACTTAAAAATTCATCCTCATAGGAGTAAGAAATTACATTATCAATGAAACCCAAGATGCATGAGAAAAACAACAGCAGAGCTGACTGTAGGTCTTGCCTTCTTGGAATGCAGCTCTGCGCGCTAGCAGTGAGTAGAATCTATTAATTCTTGGCTTTCTCAGAGCAGCAACGGCTTGTATTGGTTCCTTCCTAGCATTCCCAAGTACTTTGGGACAAGACATAACGTACAGTAGAGTACGTGAACTAAAAGAATGTAGAGCCCTTATGCTTTAGTTAGTTCTATTGGTATATGTTTTAGTTGACATTCCTACAGGCCGGATGTGAAGCGGACCGTCCGCACTCGGCTTAAAGTGCGGACGTCCGTCCGTTCTCCATCCTCCGGCGCCGGCGAAGGCGTGCCTCCACCCCAGAAGACTCCAGCAGCGTCCCCGACCACTTTCCCTCCCCGGCGAGTCTATTCTTTTCCGGTTTTCCGGCGAGATAACCCAAAACTTCAAACAAAGTCAATCTCGTCGGAAACTGGAAAAAAACGGACTCGCCAGGGAGGGGAAGTGGTCGGGGACGCTGCTGGAGTCTTCTGGGGTGGAGGCGCGCCGTCGCCAGCGCCGGAGGATGGAGAACGGACGAACGTCCGCACTTTAAGCAGAGTGCTGACGTCCGCTCTACATCCTCTCTGGACATTCCTATATCAAAACAAATTGGACCTTATTGTTATATATCTCTTTGTTGAAAGAAATATTATTGCAGGTGATACTAGTCCTTTTTGGTGCGTGTGAATCATGACGACATAGTCCTAACTTAGTTAGGATTTGTATTATTAATATATGATTTTCTGATGATTCATCTAATTGGGTATATTGATGTTAATTGATTTGGTGATTCTTGAAAGGTAAGAAGTCTAGTACGTTTGGTGTATTAGCTGTGAAAGGAAATGATCCTAATATGATTAGGAATCATGTGATTAAGTGTTTGGGTCAATATAAATTGATTATATGATTGATATTATCTTATTGATTTTATTTTGATCTCATTGATATTATTGTTGTCTTTGTATGGTAATAGGAGAAAGATCTTACCTATTGAAAACCAATCTGATTAAAGACGTGAGTAAAGAGTAGAAGTTCTTCATCTATAAAAGAAGACGCAACAACTATTTAGAAGACTACCTTTTGCATGTATTATTTGGAGACTATCTTTGCACGCATAGCGTTTGAGAGATAGTAATTTCCGCTGCAAAACTTTGTAAGGTCACAAGTTCAACTGTTCCGTATTGAGTTGAACTTGTTGTTTATGTGATTGAAGGATCAAGGACGTGGTCAGTTCCTTGAAGATTGAAGAAGAAGAAGATTACTTGAAGAAGAAGAGTGCTTCAAACATATTTGCTAGGGTTCTAGAGATAGTAGCTGTGGTCAGTGCTACAAAGTTTATAATTGACTCGTTCTTTTCATAGTGAATTTTCTTTTCAATAAGGGCTTTCAAGAGTTAAAGCTCTGACAGTGTTTTTCTTCAAATTGAGGTTTTATTAGGTAAACAAACTGTTGTATTCTTTATTTTCGTTTTTGTCCAGCACGACGAGGATTGAAACAGATACCCAGAAAACGTCCATCCTAATATAACACTGATAAGTAGATTGTCGCACAACCCACCAGCACGTACTCCTTCCTAATTTATTTACTGATAATGGAACAACTCCCCCAACTGTAGAGCTCAATGTAATGCAAAGACCTCTTGCATTTGGCAACTGCTCTTACTTCTGCCCGGCCACAGAAACTATATTGCAGAGTTAACCAAAATCTATGGCAGCTACGTAAACGTCCACTATCACGAAGTAGATTCTGTGGCCTCCTCGGAACTTGTCTTTACTTCCAGAGAGCTCCCTGGCTGGTTGGAAGAACTCCATGACCGTACCGTATTAACCGGCCGGCTCATAATGCATGTCGGGGGACGGAGAAGCTACACTGATAGATCGAGTACACTTTTTCATTGTTCAAACTTGAGGTACAATCCTTCAGTGAGGTGAAGTCCACCTCGCAGAGGCGCCAGACATGGCAAATGTTTCCTGGATCGATTAGCCTTGGAATTCTCATCGTCATTGGAATGTTCATCATGGATTCATGATCAGAGGCTAATGACATGGTTATAATTGGCAGACCTAGAGCAGGGTGAGCAACTAACAGTGGCAAATCCAGAAATAGGATTACAACCACCTTGGTGGGGCTTGAACTTCTTAACAAAAAAAAAGAAGAAATGTTATAGTGGAGATTCTCAACGATGTCAAAAAAAAATTTATTAATTGAGATAAAAAAAACCATCAACTGGTCAAAAGGAGACATAATGAGTCTTATCCATCAAATGCATATACAAAACTAAAGTTCAAACCATGAGATTGTCAAAATTGGCGGAGAGGGGTTACAATGCCCTGTTGGCTACTTGGGTCCTTAACGGATTAATTATTAGGTTTAAGAAACTTTTAGGATACCACGTTCTTGAATCATAAAAAAATAAAAAATAAAAAACCTTAATTAGTATAGTTGACTCTTTGATGATCTATGTACTTCAAGTAATTAAGCAAGTAACCTGACATTACCTGAGTTTGATCAGAAATTAGTTGATCAAGTTAGAACTCCAATTTATTCGTATCAAGAGGAGCACTCTAAGCAAAGGGGTAACCCTAAGAATGTCTACAAACTTGGTACGTAGTCTTTAATAAAATGTAAGATTAATCTATACCATGCCATAATGAATTATTTATTGTATAGGAAATACATAGAATATCTTAAAAATCATGAAATACATGATTGGGAGGTGTATTTTAAATTTCCTTATTTATTTCTTATTTTGAGGGGAATCGAAATGGAAGACCACATGCACAGAATTACAATCAATGGTCAACTGACTAATTATATATTTATATAAAACCCAATTAAGATCGAGTATTTGTAGTAGCACCCTTTGGTGAAGTTTGTTCTCCTGTGGCATTTTTCTTCACGTACTTTCTAGCCCAAACATGTTTTCCATTAATGGCAAATTTGGCCTTTGTTTGTCCCTCAAGTACCATCGGAATGAAGAAAGCATAACGAACTACAAGGCGAGCATATAAAGGCTGTTGATCTTCTACAGGTACTTCTTGCATATGGATAGCATCAAAAATGTCCCCATATTTCCTGTTATAGAAAAAAAAAAAAAATCAGTTAACCGAATTAATATAAATTAAAGAACAAATAATACATACTATAAAATCATATTCGTACCTAGTGAAGAACTCTCTCACTTCCTTTTCAGAAATGGGATACCCCTTAGAAAATGTCAAGAAAATAGTCCTATCATCCGCAGGAACTTCTTCCTGGACCTGATCCCCCCGAACAACATCACTTGTATCACCCTTACCTCTAACATCGTCATGCAGATGCAAACAACTCAACATATTTGCCATTTCGTTATTCAGAATATCATGTTGAGCCCCAATATCATATGCATTAGCAAAACCAAGACGCAAATACTCTGGAGGAGATTGAGCTGCTCCAACAGACGACGCCATAACCGCCACGCAGGGCTCCAATGTTAGTGGATGTGGATCAACACTACTATTACTGTTAACAACAGTCTCATCTATGGAGGGTGGAGGAAGAGGTCCTATGGTTTCTATAGGAGCGTCAAAAGTCGCAGCTCCAACGAGAAATGGATTATAGTACTTGTTGACTTGAACCACCCTCCTGGCATAATTCTGCGTCTCTGGCTGTAACCCTATTCCTGTGATTCTGGGATCGATAGTCTTGTTTTGGTAGTTAGCTGCTGTGATATACAAGTCATCAAACGCTCTTAAGCACACGTCGTTGAGAAATATGGTAATTCCTCGGATGATGCTGAGGCGGTTCTTATGGAAGAATTTGAGGGTGACGCCGCTCTTGGTCATTCCTTGGAGGATGGGAATATCGTGAGGCATGATATCGGATTCCAAGACCGTCGGAAACTCCTCGTGTTGAATGACATTAAGGACCATGCAAGACTCGTCGGCCATGATATGGAGGAGGGTGTTGGGGAGAGTGTCGAGGGCTTTTTGGATGAAGCGGGTGACTTTACCACTGTGCTCAAGCCACATCCAGAAGGCCATAACCTGGGCTGACTCGCCCGGGTCACGGCCCAGATGCAATGTGAGACGTGTGAAAAGCTTGCGGTCAATGTTATGGAATGAATAGAACTGTTCTTTGGTGATTTGGACTTCGCATGAGGACGAGGAAGAGGAAAAGAAAGCCATGGTGTTATTGTTGATGCAATAGATCGAGATTGGGGTTATGTTACTGCAGTGTTGAGTGGAGGGTGGCCTGGGTTTTATACATATGGTGTTGGTGACTTTGGAAAACCATAATTTTGCAGACATGGAAGCCTAATTAGGTTTGGAACAACTTCTATATATGTTTGGGTTGATATTGATATCATTTTGTTGTCTATATAAATTCAAAAGGTAGTTAGGTCCCTTGTACTGCATTTAATTTGGTCAAAACTATTCAACCATGCACTTGACCACACGATGGTTGCATGCATGTTTGACATTTCATATATCTTTTTTTTGGTTCGTATTTCAAATTAACCCTTCCAAATTATGCAAAACTGTCCATAAAAGACTCCAAAACATTCAAAGCTATAGAGTAATCTAGTTAAACACCATAAGTGGTCGAATTTGCAAGAACTTAGAATGTGCACGTGCGTAGAACTACATATCCGGTCAGGTTGGAATCCCGCCGACGTTAATTGGATTAAATCTCAATATATTTAAACCCTAAAAATGATCACGCAACACATATTAGGATCCAGGTTTAAAAAGTTTTAGATGAGAAAATCGTTTGTTATCGATAAAAAGAATTATAGTAATCTCAGTTACATTAAAAAACATTGTTTTCCGCCCAATAATACTTACAGTTGTAAAGTTACGTGAGGAGTAAAGTTAACACATAATTATTAGTGTGTACAAATGTCGATCATATATAATAAATGAGATGTAGTGTGAAACTTAACATTGAGTCACACGTCAATTAATGATTAGAATTGCGGCTGTTCGAGCCTAAACCCTAGACCCTAAAAATGATCACACAACACGGATTAAATATGGGTTTAGAAAGTTTTAATGAGAAAATCGTGTGTTATCGATAAAAATAATTATAGTAATCTCAGTTACATTAAACAATATTGTTTCCCGCCCAATAATACTTACGATTGCAAAGTTACGTGAGGTTTAGGGTTAACACATAATTATTAGTGTGTACAAACGTCGATTATATATAATAAATGAGATGTAGTGTGAATCTTAAAACTGAGTCACACATCAATTAATGATTAGAATTGCGGCCGTTCGGAGGGAAGCTTCAACACGATTTAATCTGTGACCTTGTAAAGCTGTAAACTCCCTAGACCCTAAAAATGATCACACAACACGAATTAAAATATGGGTTAAGAAAGTTTTTAATGAGAAAATCATGTGTTATCAATAAAATGAATTATAGTAATCTCAGTTGCATTAAAAAAATATTGTTTCCAGCCCATGCCAATAATACGATTGCAAAGTTACGTGAGGAGTAAAGTTAACACATAGTTATTAGTGTGTACAAACATCGATCATATATAATAAATGAGAAGCAGTGTGAATCTTAACACTGAGTCACACATCAATAAATGATTAGAATTGTGGTTGTTCGAAGAGAAACTTCAAAACGATTTAATATGTGACCTCGTAAACTAGACCGTAAAAAATACATGCAAAGTGGATCTCTGTCTTTTTTTCTGCTTCTCTCTCTCTCTCNCNT
>NC_020492.1:25339819-25342926 GCF_000184155.1 Fragaria vesca subsp. vesca | reverse complement strand
ACCGTAAAAACGTAAACTAATAGCTAAGTAGGTAGTCTCTGTCTTTTCTTGTCTCTCTCTCTCTCTCTCTCTCTCTCTCTCTCTCTCTCTAAACTCTGGGTAATCCTTCTCCTCCTCTAGACGTCGCCAACTGGCTTAATACCTGTCCAGCCTCGCCCCAACAATGGTGATGGCCTTTGGCGTAGCCAGTACGTACGTGTGGGGTGCGGTCGGACGGGTGGGTAGTGTTCTGAATGTGTTGATGTGCTCATATTATCCTACATTTCTAGGCCTCTTATGCTTGAGATTTGTATTTAGTTCTCTTCTTTATGACTTATTTACGTTAATTTAGTGTTTTTGTAGGTTTGTGTCGTAAAAGAAGAAAAGGAGCTAAAATGAGCAAATTAGGATTGAAAGGCGATTGCAATCCCAAGTGCCAGAATTTGCCTATGCAAAACGTCTAACTTTGCCAAATTACTGGGAATTACTCAGATTGAATCAGACTATGAGCCTTATATCATTAGAAAGCTACGGAAGTCTACTTTCTGTAGAAGTTACGGATCTCGATTTCGATATTTATGGAGTGAGTTATGATCATTTGAAGGAAGAAAGGTCAGATCAGGAAATCTGCTCAGAAATTACAAGCTTCTATGGAGAACTCAAGTTCCATGGCACAAGATCATCAACCCTAAAGCTTCAAGGACAATAATGCAGATGAGGATTCAAGGAGTACATATATTCCTAGTTCTACAAGAGATATCTCAAGGTTTTCCCATTCCATATCAAGAAAGGAGTTTGAATCCAAGTCTTACAAGGAAAATTTGAAGCCAAAGATGAGCAGAAAACTTCTCTATTTAAGGGAGCACAAATTTCACATTTAGGAGGTCTCGAGAGTACGTTGTAGACGCCTAAAGGAGCAGAGACTATCCATCCATCCATCCATCCACCCTTCACTTTTTCATTCCTTTTATGTTTTCGTTATGTTTTACTTGGTTATGTTTTGTTAAACCTTTTCTAGGGTTAGGATGATGCCCTAACATGATTGTTTACGTCTTTGATGATTAATTAATGAATTTATGCTTTCTCTTAGATGAATGCTTGATCACTGTTTGATTTTATGCTTTATGTTTAAGTTCTTTGATTGATCACCTTAGGGCTTTGCATTTACTAATTGAAAGATAAATTTGAAGCAGAGATGCAATATAATTTATATAGCTTCTTGTGATTGAGTATGGTGAATTACGTTATTGCTTGAGAAAGAATAATGGTTTGCTTGATTCCCTTATTTTCTAGTACGTAATGAGTCCTGCATGTTAAATTTATACCTAAGAAGGATAGACTGCATAGTTAGGAACTTAGGATATATGACCTTTACCCGAGAGGGAGAGCATCATACACTTAAGAAAAATTATGGTCTAGATTACCTGAGAAGGACTTAGATACGGGAATCGTCATCTAGAGAAACGAAAGAGTCTGTTAGTTGCATCAAAGAATGAACATGATTGTTAGTGGTTGATTTTGACACCCTAGATTCATTCATCATTGTTTGTTTTCTTATTTTATTGTTTGTTTGTTTCTTTAAATTTTTATCGTGATCTTATGTTTTAGTGTAGTTAGTTTAGGTATTTCATAATTTGAATTGAACTAATATCCTCGTGGGAATGACAACCCTTTTTCTTCCATTCACTATACTACATCCACCCTGCATACTTGCAGGAATTCCACCACGTGTCTCGGCAACAAAGGTTTGGATTGGAAGGTATTCTATCTCATCTATCTCGGACAACAGGGATGGTTGCGTCGTGGTTTCTGATACGGCTAAAATAGCCTCACAATTTAACCCTGTAAAAGATTGTCGATTGTAGTATAAAGAAGCAAGGATCGTTCATTGCCAGAGATTGAGGGTATTTAATTTCACACACAAAAACAATGTCACAAAAGTGTCTACTGTTCCTGACGAACAGCAGACTAAAATATAATTAACTACCTAATCTACACTACTCAGAAAATTATGAAAATTTATAAAACTAAACTAGACACACAGAAGAACACGCAAAAAAAATTTGAGGGGATTTGGAGTTTGTTTACTATACTAAATAAATCACGAAATACAGAAGACAGAAGAATAAGAAAACAGTTTTGATTTGTAGTTTGAGAAATATGATAGAGAAGAGGTTAGGGATTTAGGAAATTCACCACCGAATATGCTTTAAAACAAAGTCCACACAACCAAGATTCCAATTACCAAGTTATGAAAAGGTTCAATCAAGAATAAACCGTGAACGCACTGCGTAAATTCTTATTACTTCCCTTAATTACTTATGCAAGATGAACGCACCATTACTAAACCTTTAGAATAACCAATCAAGGTATAGACGCTATCCTATCAACAAGTTATTCTAAGCATTAAGATCAATAGAAGTGATTGAACAAGTATGCAAAAACTAGTGTGGAACGCCTACCTAGCATGCAAGTCTCTCTATTTGGTTTCACCTATTGTCCTATAGGTTTTACTCCTTGAATTAAGCCGTATTAACCATTTAGGANTTAAACACCTAATTCTAGCCCCAACTCACAAGTTCATAAATGTTCTATGTATGCATCCATGAACATAAACAAGCAAGAGTTCTCTATAAATCAAAACCAAACAGGCAATCCAACTAAGTAATTACGAAATCAAGGTTGTGAAACAAAGTTTATTGCATAATTTGGGGCTTTAAACCTACACCCCTAACTAAGATAAACTAGCCACACATCGTTGTAGAAATCACACAGAGAAAATAAATTCGAAAGTTAAAGATTACAAAGGGAAGAAGAAAACTGTGAATGGAAGGAGTTGACGATGATCTTGGCGACTTCCCCTTGATGGATTCTTGTGCGATGCAACAACGTGAAGGCTCTTTTGCTGTATGACGGCTTAGCTTCGTTTTGGTATTAGGGTTCTGTCTTAAGTAGTCTCCAAGTCTCCAAAGCTTCCTTTTCAGACCATGTTTCCTTCTTTGACTAGAATCAATGTTTGGGCCAGCTTTTGAATGTCTTCCACATATAATCTGGACTTGGCTTTTAGGAAAATTATATTAATGATGTCACTCTTCAAAATCGTGCAAAAAACCCCCAAGAAAGCTTCT
>NC_020492.1:25324475-25339799 GCF_000184155.1 Fragaria vesca subsp. vesca | reverse complement strand
GATGATTCTTGAGTCCAAATTGATCTACAAATGCTCCTCTACAAATCTGGGCAGTCATCTTGGTGAAACCGTTCTCGAAACCGCATGGAAATTAGCCTTGAAAACCGGAGAAAATAAGCAGAACCCATTTTTTAGCTTTTTTGTGTTTGCAGCTTCTGTTTTGGTGAAGTGGTTCCATCGCCTTTCCTTGATATTTTTGACCATATGAGTAATCAATCTCCATCAATGACATCTCTACTTCGTATTGGAAGCCTTGCTTGTATCACTTGAGCACATATTTGCATTATCTTGCTCCACGAAGTACATAAGAAGTTAACAAAGTTAAAACAATCTTTTTAAAGGAAAATAGCCAAGTTAAATGTAAAGGTTAAACTATAAAATTGTCGCATTTTATGCTCCAATCAGTTGCGGGGTAGGACTGAAGTGGGGCTGGATTGCTAGATCAGAGTGACTGTGGGTAGCTCTGGTCGGTTGACGGGAAAGTTTTGTTTGTGGTCAGATCTCGATGCTGTCAAACTTTCAGGTGTGGTTTGGTGTAGATTATCTAGCTTCAAGCGCCGAAGTCTGGAAGACGACGTAGATCCTCTGCTGGTTCGACGACTGTGGCGGCTGACGCAACTGTGGAGGCTGACGCAACTGTGGACTTGGGCCAGGAGGGGTGGGTGCGACCCACTCTCTGTTCATATCGTTTGGGCCTTGGCATGGTTTGAGCCTGTTATAGGCTGAAAGTTTGGTTTTGGCCATGGGCCCATCTTGGGCTAATCTATGTTTATTTTTTAGCTATTTTATTTTTGCAGCTGCTTTTTATTTCTTGTTTTTAATAAATCTGGATCGTCTTTTTTTTTTTTGGAGCTGTGGGCTATGTCCTGCTAGGTGCACGCAGTGTGCCATGTTTATCCTAATGAGGCGGCGAGTTCCTTGTTTTGTCAAATGGTTGCAGCCTCCTAGTGACAAGATGAAACTTAGGGTCACTGGTAATTTTTAGTGGCATCATATCCGGAAAGCTGATAAACATAGTAACTTATGGCTCTGTATGAACAGTTTTTTCGGTATGTCATCGAAATTGTAAAGCAAATTGAGTAGCAGCCAATGATGCACTCTTTGCTAAATAGTGCTTGTTAGGATGCATAGATTTTGTAGACATGCCTAATATTATTTTAGGGTGTTCTTTCAGTATGGGGTTTAGGTAGAATGTTCCCCCTTGTATTTTGAGGTTTCATTAATGGTTATGACGTGAGGTTCGCCGTTTTAGCCTTTGTATTGAAAAACTAAACCGTAAACCCTAGACCCTAAAAATGATCACACAACACGGATTAAAATCTAGATTTAGAAAGTTTTTAATGAGAAAACCGTGTGTTATTGATAAAAAGAATTGTAATCTCAGTTGCATTAAAAAATATTGTTTCCCGCCCAATAATACTTACAATTGCAAAGTTAAGTGAGGAGTAAAGTTAACACATAATTATTAGAGTGTACAAACGTCGATCATTATAATAAATGAGATGTAGTGTGAATATTGACATTGAGTCACACATCAATTAATGATTAAAATTGCGGCTATTCGATGAGAAGCTTCAACACAATTTAATTTGTGACCTTGTAAACCAGACTGTAAACCCTAGACCCTAAAAATGATCACCCAACATGGATTGATATCTGAGTTTTAGAAACTGTTTAATGAGAAAACCGTGTGTTATCAATAAAACAAATATGTATTAATCTCAGTTATATTAAACAATATTGTTTCCAGCTTAATTAATAATATTTACAAATTGCAGAGTTACATGAGGAGTAAAGTCAACATATAATTATTAGTGTGTACTACCGTCGATCATATATATTTAATAAATGACATGTGATGCGAATCTTTTTTTTGTTTTTTGATCCAAGGATGTGGTATTATAAAGAGACACTAATAGATGTCGTAGCAGACAAGGAATAAGCCAAATAAACACTTAACCTAACTCCCAAAGTTTCAACATAAAGAGGGTAAGGAACATAATACACTTGAAAATTACGAGCAACCGAGGCAATGCTAGCTATGGTACAAGACCAAGAAGCAACAAAATTTAGTTTGGGGGAATCCATGTTGGTTTTAGGGGAGGATGCATCGGTAGGGCCAGTGATTAAGCAAGGCAATGTGTTGTGGTTGTAGTTGGGAGAAACTCTTTTGAGTTAACAAACGCCAAAGTAGCCACCAAACTAGAGTTAGAAGGAAAAGGAGATGAATAGAAGATACATTGACAACAGTGTTTCCAAATATGTCAAAGGCTAGGAAAAAAATGTGAAAAGATTTTGTTGCCACTGCTTGGATATGTGGATACAAGAAAGTTAAATTCTGAAACAACTCATCCACTGTTGACAATTACTAAGAGCAAGTTCATACGTTGGGTTAGATTGAATGAAGTGACCTATGTCACTCTAGGTCACTGTGGCTGGGTAGCAGTTCCACCCGTTTGAAATGTAAGATTTTGTTCCACATGGCAGTAACTGTTTATTGAATTTAAAAAACGTTTTTAAGTGTAAATAATGATTTTAGTTGTAAATAAACAGTAATTAAATAAACAATATGATTTATTGAAACTAAATGTTTTAGTTCATAACATTTAATTGACATGCCATGACTAGGAAAAAAAATAAAAATTTTGGTGTGAGATATGTAAAATTGGATCGAGTATTTATAAGAGATTTTTTTTAAATAATATTTTATTTAGTTGTTACTGTTAGAATTTTTTTAACATTTTTTTCTTATCATTTGATTAATCACAAAGGGTCAGCAAGTTTTCTATTAAAAAAAATGTAAGACCCAAACAGTCAACAACTGTGGACCATGAGATTCGCAAAACCTTGACAAAAGAAACAGTGAAGACAACATACGGGTGGGCTTAGGCTAACGCAATCCACGTGGGTGAGGTATTGTTGACATGGATTAATCTAACCTAAGCTTTTTTTCTCCTCTCACCTGGGTTGGTTCTCTCCCTCTCAATCTAACTTGGGCTAGAAAATATGAGAATCCATTTCGTGGGTGGATTGAAGTTTTTTGTGTTTGGGTTGAATTGCTGATGTGGCTTCTAACCTGGCTTGGATTTTAAGCATGGAGTGGACTTGCTCTAATGGACGATAACTGATGAGATTTTGACATTATGTCTTTCTTACCCATGGAAAAGCAAACAAGAGATGCTCAATTGTAACAGGGTATATACCAAAGAACATACAAAGTAGATCATTGAGTAAATGACGCTTGAACAACTTAGAACGTGTAGCCAAAGCACTTGGAAAGGCTAGCCACCAAACTTGTTTGATCTTCGGAAGAGTCTTCAAATTCCAGAGTTAGATCCAAAGTAAGTTGTTGTGTGTTGTGAGAATGATGAGCATGTGGTTGAACTAGAGTTGGAAAAATGAGCAATATGGTAAACTGATTTAACCGTAAAACTTACTTAACTTATTGAATAACCAAACAAGTTTGTCCGGCACTGCATAGTTTACTAATTAAATAACCTTTATCGATTCACCATGATGAATAATTATATGATGCTGGATGTTTGACAATTTTGTAGATAATGTAGATCAGTTAATTAAAGGAGAAAATGGTTGGACCGAACCTTTTCGAAGCTTCACTCAAGTTTCTAAAAGTGACACAAAATCTACCCCTTTAATATCTACTGACACGCCCTTTTTAATATCTCAGTATCATTTGATCTAATAACGTAATCTCTCTCTTTACTAAGTGGAAAGTTGTAAATTCGATTCACGAAGTTATAATATTCGAGTTGCTTAACTGATAAAAAAAAAAAATCACACTCTTAATGTTCATTTTGTGTAAATAGACCTTAAAAAGGTAGATCGGGTAATTTGTAAACAAAACGAAATTGTGAGTAGAGAAGAAAAGTGTGTCACCACAAAACAAAAAAAAACATAAAAACTGAAAGCATCGCGCAACATCTCCAGAATCGCATAAACGTTTTCTGCACAGATTTTGGGCGTGCTGAGGTTTGTGTGGCATAAGAAGAGAAAAATCGAGACATTAGAAAGGAAGGAAAATGGACGAAGGTGAATTTCGACGCCTTCTCCTTCTTTTCCCAGTCGTCCGATCTCGTGATTACCATGTAATTCTCTCTCTCTCTCTCTCTCTCTCTCTCTCTCTCTCTCTCGGCTTCTTGTTCAATCTTCTTACGCGTCTTTTCTTTTTATATGATTAGTATCCTCCTTATTGTATCAATTATGGGGTGAAGTTGTTTCAATTCGATCACAAAAAAATTGTCTAGTTTTGAGACATTTGCCTTTACTCGATAACTAGATAGCAGTTGTGTTGGAGGAGCTATATCTAATAGGAATATCGAAAAACCAGATGTCACATAGAACTAACAAAACATATGTTAGAGAAGAGACACAGGGTAAAGATTCGCAACTGTTTTGTTGTTTCTGTAGAATGATAGATTACTCGGCTGCTCACTTTTCAACCATCACTAACTCATAGAAGAAGACAGGTTTTACCCTGATTCGTCCAACTTCGTGGCGGTTATCTAGTTTAGGCAGGGGAGGGATGGCATTTGGCTTAACCCACACCTGAATTTGTAGCAATTTATGTCCTGATACTTGGTGGTGGACAAAAATTAGGTTTTGAGTGTATTCGACAATAGGGGCGAAATAGTTGGAATATAAATTTGTCCAGCAAATTGAATGTTATGAGTAGCTTTATCATTTCCGCCTTTTATGTTTTGATTTACTTCTGTCGGGTATACTGGATAAGAGATTACATGAACTTGGGTCTTTCAGAGCCTTTTCTCTTAGGATTTATTGTTTGGAGGTTGATTGGTGAGCCATATTGCCATTTTCGGTTCCTATACATGATTTGGAAGTATGTATAGATTTTGAGTTGTCTTATTGCTCATGGTAGTGTTGGTGCATGAATTGTTTCTAGTGACATTATTCTTAGTAGAGGCATAATGTTTTGTTATCACTCATGGTGGATTATGTGCGAAAAGGTGGCGGAAAGTGTTGAACTGTTGATGGCCTATTTTTTCATTGCCTATAATTTTAAACAGCATATATATTTTCCTGTAACGTGTTGAAATGGGTGATTCTGAGTTATTCCTTATGTGGTTCCTTACAAATTTCACTATGGAATTAGTGGTGGTGGTTGGTCAGAGGGAGGAAGTGTGTTGTTGAGGTGTGGTGTGCTGGTTATTCTGTGTAGTAGTAGGGATAACTGTGCTAATACATCTAGCCAGTATCTATATCTGAATAAATTTACTGTGTTTTTTTTACTAAAAAGGATATCTTTGCCCAGTTTTATTGTTACCTGTTTTGAGCATAAAGATTCATCTAAAGGAAAGTTTTCTGATCTGACTGCACATGTTAACTTTATACATTATGTCCACTATTCTACCATTTTAACAAGAATGCTTTACTCTAATATTCACATGTCTTTTACTGTCCCATTGGTACTTGATTTCGGGTAAATGCAGTAACAAAGATTTGTAGTAGTATGTTTTTACATGAAAATTAATGTGTAGATATCAGTTTTATAATTAGAGTGGATTGAATTATGCCAATAAACAATCTTTTTGCCTGAAATCACCTGAAGGGGCTTTTGTTGTACTTGTTTTTTTTAGAAGTTCATAAGGTTTTGGTCAGGTTCTTTCAGATTTAAATATCCGATTAAAAACTTCTTTACTTTGAGTGGCATTCCTTCATCTTAACCCTTAGTGGTATATAATCTTTACCCTCAGTGGTATGATTTTACCACGTATTCCTTCATTTCCCCTTTCCGTTCAGTAAGCTGCGCCATTCCAAGAGGGTACTGTGACTTCCTTACTATGTAGTTTGAAGTGTATATGAAGGGCAAGACTTTAATAGCCCTATGAGAATACAGAAGGTTGGCAATTTTTTGGGCTATTTGAATGGAGCGAAATAGAAGGGTTTTTGAAGATTTTCGTGTAGGAGAGCTTTTTATCTCTAGTTGCCATGTATCCCTTCGTTGTCCTTTTTGTTAAGCAAGCTGGGTTATTCCAAGAGGGTGTATGAGTTCCTCTTTAAGTGTACAGGAAGGGCAAGAAGGATAAACGCTATGGGAATGCAAAAGGTTGGCAGGTTTTTGGGATATTTGGATGGAGCAAAATGGAAGGGTTTTCGAGGATTCATGTGGGAAGAGCTTTTTTGGTTAGTTAGTTTATGGTCTTCTCTAGGGGCATTGATCTCTGAAAAACTTAGGCATGATTCACAATCACCCCTTACTGTTGGATTCAAAAGCTACTGGAGTGCGTTGATATAGTTTGTTATCTTGGGAGTTCATATATCCTTGAT
Organism: Fragaria vesca subsp. vesca; assembly: GCF_000184155.1. Lineage (NCBI taxonomy): Eukaryota > Viridiplantae > Streptophyta > Magnoliopsida > Rosales > Rosaceae > Fragaria > Fragaria vesca. Next base: position 25,333,493 of record NC_020492.1, on the reverse strand, counting down.
AGTGCTGTAATTTCTTGGTCTTACAGCACTACTCCTCTACCTTGGTTCATAGAATGAGGACGTCTTGTCCACTATTGTACTTTGATGTCCACTATTGTATTTTGTTGCCTTTCTTGTATATATTTTTTAGGTAGAAAATATCACTTATAGAAGCGCTTCAAGTTTTAATGTATAAGCATCATGTGGACTGATATGAAGTTGGAATCTTGATGATTAATTCTACCACATTGGAAAAAATTTCTATGTTTTTATCCTTGTGGTCCAGCCCATGGTTAGATACATACCTTCTTCAAATAGTAGAAGTAAGCTACAACCAATAGGGGTTATGTTTCTGTTATGGATGGTTGGGGCAACCCAAGTTGATACCACTAAGGAAGGGATGATTGTTGTATTTGATGAAAGGTGATTGTTATTCCTATATATAGGTGTTTGGGTTGTTTGTGACAGTGGCAGACAAGCTTAAGCCTTTGTGGGAGAAGCAGGTCATGTTTTTGGTAATGATACCACTCCAATGGAGTTATGGGACTCCACCCTTGGAGAGAGTGAGGGAGTTACTGAAGGCTTGAATAAAAGAAATTTGAATACCTCTCCAGGTTTAGAGAAGAGAATAGTTGGAGACACTTGTGATAGAGCAGAAAAGTCATGAGATATTTACCTTGTTTTCTCCCCCCCCCTTCTCTTCATCTCTGACACTCTTGTTTTGCTCTTTTCATTTGTTTTTGATGTCCCATTCTGATCAATCATGCCAGTTAGAACAGAAGGATTAATGCGTTCCTTTACAATTATGCAAATTAGTTGATTTCTTCCAAAAAAAAAAATTTGGTGGAACTGTACGTGAGGAAGTGACCACTCTTTCACTATTGATTATGATGTTTCACACTTTGATGCTTATACATCAATCAGTTCAGTTCATACTAACTGTATCTAATTTCAGGCTGAATCAGAGAAATCTAAAGAGTCAACTTCTAAGTCAGCAGAATCTGAAGCGGTATTACTTTTAACTTCTGCACAAAATTTACCATTTGCACACATATTGGTGCCTCTAGTTGACTTATTTGGATCTTTTAACAGCTAAAGGAATGGCATGATGCATGGGATGATGGAGAGAAAAAAGACATGGAGAAGGAAACACGTGATGGACATGGTATGCTAAAATTACATTCATCTACCAGACATGTCTTACTATTTGGGGTTGAACTGGTGGCCACACCATAAACTTTGGACCCACTAAGGACCGTTGGGCCGTTTCAGTTTAAAATATTATAACGATGCTACGGCCTCTTAGATGCTTGATATGGAGTTATAAGTTTCTAATTTTTGAGGAGCACTAAGGAATTATCTTTCATATAAGACTATTTGCGTAACTGGAAAATGTTTATGAGTTCTCATTTTCTTATGTCAGCCATCAAAGATAGATAATCGTCATCCTTTCACATGCATGTATTGCTTTGTAACATATTAAAGGTGTTAAGATAGACATTGCATGCATGCATGCATTGGCAACTAAAAGCAATTCACTCATTTGTGGGTATTTAGAGAGAAGTTATTTTGATTGCACTGATCTGGTTGTGTACTTACAGATGCATTCTGGGAGAAGCTAAAGTTGGTTGCTGAGAGAAAGGTATGTCATTGGCACACGATTTATTGGATATGTCGGGATTGCAGTTTACGGATAAAAGCACTTATATAAATGAGTATCCAATTATCTAACCTGGTATAAATGCTTACAGAAATTTTGAAACATGAATATGTTGATATATTTGTGGTTTCGAATGCATGTTTATCTCTATTTAGTACTGTGCATATAGTGATTTTAGATTTCATATATATATGCTTGATATGTGCCCCAATTTTATCATTGCTCATGTCAGCCTTTATCAATTGGAAATTTTAGTCCCGTCTTGGATTGAAAATAATAATTATTTGAGATGCCTAAGTATGGAGAAATGGGTTTAATGTCCAGTGAGTGCAGATTATGTGAATTGTGTCTAGGGAAGGGTTTATGTTGAGCATTCAGTTTAATGGGGAAAGGGGACAAAGCCAAAACTTTATGAGGTTGCTACTTAGCAGCGTTTTGTTATACTTGATAGAGTAGCATAATAGGAGAAACTTTTCAAACTCAGAGGGTGTTGTGATATCGGCCAATTATGTATGTCAAGGAACCCAAAAAGAACACAACAAACCAAGAGAAACAACCACAAAGATAAGACACAATGAACACAGATTTAAGGTGGTTCAGCAAAACCTTTGCCTACATCCACCGGCAGAAAACACTTCCACTATATTAATAATGGGTACACCAGAAAGAATAAGAAAACAAAGACTCTCTTCTCTTCCTATCTCTCTCTTCTCTGCCCTTTCTCACCCTCTAACCAAGAATGGAACATACTTTGGTATTTGTCTCTGCGATACAACACCTAGAGCTGACCCCCTCCTTATATAGCCATAAGGATATCAGATCTCTTCACCAAATAGGAAATCCAATCCTATTAGTGGTAGGCAATAATACCTCCTTCCTTCTCCGTAATCAACAAGATTACAGGTACACCATCATCAATAAGGATTTACTTTCCTTATAATCCTTATTGGAACACCATACTCTAAGACGAAACACCTTAGGAAAAACACATGGGCTGGAAACCCAACAGAGGGGATGGGGAGAAAGACTGTGATTTCACTCAACTATTTTTCTCGATATGCTAGCTGTGATAGTGTCGCTTTGTTTATAGTTAGTTTGTTGTGTTTTGTCCTTTCGTTTGCCTTTCAATTTTGGACGTGGATTGGGCATCCACTAGTTCTACTTCTTGTCAACTTAACAAAATATCAGTTCTGAAAATTATATATATATATATATATACAGGCCGGATGTGAAGCGGACCGTCCGCATTCGGCTTAAAGTGCGGACGTCCGCTCTACATTCTCTCTGGTNTATATATATATATATATATACAGAGAGGTATTTAAAGAGGACGTCCGCACAGCCCTTAAAGTGCGGACGTCCCTCCGTACGGCTCCGACGACGGCGTGCCTCCACCCCAGCGGCCTCCAGCAGTGTAATCCCCCATCCCTCATATATGTCAAAAAAAGGGATCCCTTAGTGGAAGGGCCCTATATATATATATATATACACACACAGCGCTTCTCAGCTGTGGACGTTCGCATTTATTCTTACGGTACGAATTTCCATTTTACACATTTTTCAATCGAATTTTCACATCTCCACCATCTAATATTTAGATACTAATGTATAGATCATCTCTGCAAATTTTCAGCCAATTTGGTTATCATTAAGGCACTCAAAACTGTGTTTTTCTGTTATAAACACGAACGGTGGCGTGCCTCCACCCGAGTGGACACCAGAGGCGTCCCAGATTACTTTCTCTCACCGGCGAGTCCGCCGAATTCCAGTTTTCTGGCAAGATCGATCTTGTCTGAAGTTTTGGGTGGAGATTGCTGACCAGACCTTCAAATCGATCTTGCCGGAAAGAGAAAGTGATCGGGGACGCCGCCGGAGTCCGCTCGGGTGGAGGCGCGCCGTCGTCGGAGCCGTCCAGTGGAGAACGGAGGGACGTCTGCACTTTAAGGGCTGTGCGGACATCCTCTTTGGAATGGCTCCATGTATATATATATATTTTGAGATGATAACCAATTAATTCCATGTTATCTGCATATTAAGGGATGATTTATTTTTCTTCAATATGTCCATTGGTGTTATTTATGCCTACTGCTATATGCATATCAGGATTTTGCCTTTAAATTCCTTCCTTCCCTCCCTCTTTATCTCTTTTTTCTACTGTTCGCACACATCAGCCTTTAATAAGCATTAAATCAACAACGATATTTAAGTTACCCCTACAAGATGCCCACCTTCAGTGCTGAGGCATGTCCTTTTCCCACAAGAGGCGCAGCTTCTACGTTTGACCTTAGGATCTGGGCAAGAAATTCCCCGTATTATTAATGGGTGCTTTTACAAAAAAAACATATTTCATGAATTGCTGGCATGTGAAATGACATAAGACAAATAAGGACTATACAGACCAGTATTTTATGACATTTCCTTGGCAATTTCAATTGGTGTCAGTAGATTAATTTAAAGCATAACATTTCAACTATATTGTGTATCCTTTTTGGATATTATGCAAAAGCTATCTTCTGTTTTATGTTTCTGTATGTGCACCCATGGGCATGTATGCTAGAGTGAGCGTACTTCCTTGTGTACCCTTGGTGTTATTAGCCGATCTGTTATCTGGGCATTTTGCATATGGAGCAGTTGTTAGCTGTTCATCTCTTGATTTTAAATTAATTTTTTTTTCTAGAACTTTGTATCCGATTATAGATGTGCGTGTATTTTAGAAGGGCTTACATACTTTTGTACCGTTGGTGTTGGCTTATTGTTACCTGGCATCAGCATTGTGAATTTTTGTTACTTTTGTGTCCACATATGCAATTTATGTTGGAAGATGGAACCAAGCAGCACAAAGGAAGACTAACTTCTGGTGCTTAATCGTTTAGGTGGGTGCCACGGAAGCAGAAAGATTTTGCAAGGCATTCCAACGAGTTCATAAGAAACTGGTATGTTCAGTGAATAAAATCATAGATGTTATACTGTTTCCAGTCTCCATTGTTTTGCAGAGTGAGAATTCCTTGGTTCTATCTGTTACAGGTGTATGAAGAACTGAGTCCGGATGCTGCCAAGACTTTTCTGAGCTCATCATGAAAATGTTGCATATAGTTTGATTGTGAACTATTGTAAACTTTCATGTTATTAGTTATATTACACCTTGTGAACGAAAGGTTTTAGTCACTCTTGTTGAAAGAAGGGTAAAGCTTTTCTAACAACTCATAATATAGCTAAAGATGTTGATGCTTCGATACTATTGTTTTGGATATTCCGTAACATGTATTAACTTGTAATTTTTTACATCGTTGTTCATATTGCAATAAATTATTGAAGATAAGTTCAGACTAAAGGATTTTGACTTCGAAGGAATCCGCCAACCACATTTTGGTCGTTGCTGTAAATTCAGAGGTGGCAAACGGGTCGGCACAGCCCAGCCCGGCCCGCCTAATCGGGTTTCGGGTCGTGTTTGGACCGGCCCACGACGGGCCACTTCTTAATGGGCTTGGGTTTAGGTCGGCCCATTTACTCAAATGTAAGGCCCAGTCCGACTCACGGCCCAAGCCCATAACATGGTAGGTTGTGCTCGGGCCCATGAACGGGCCGTGTCGGGCCCGTTTTGTGTCGAAAATTGAAAATGATCGAGATGAATGTCCTATACCACCGTTTCTACTCTTATAATCTTAATTTTTAATTATACATGATATGATTACAAACCAAAATTAATTCACATAATCTATCGATCATTTTTTTCTTTGTTAACAAACTAAAGAAATAAGTGATAAATGCTTACAATTAATAAATTTTTAGGCAAAAACTTCTTATGAGTCTAAGGGAAAACAAATTCATACTCAAATAAATAATTATTAGTATATAAGTATATTGTTCACACTCAGAACTACGTTTATTATTTATAAATATGTTATCTTCATATTTATAAAATTAATATTTTATAGCGGGCCGGGCCGTGGGCCTCATATTATCGTGCTTGGGCCGGGCTGGGCCTATAACGGGCTCGGGCCGGGCCGGGCCCATGGGCTCATTTTTCTAAGCCCAGCACGACCCATTAGAATAACGGGCTTGGGCCGTTTTTAAACGTGTCGTGCTCATGCCGTGCCTGTGCTTAACAACCCGTTTACCACCTCTAGCTGTAATCTTGTTTGGTTTGTTTCCAAGACAATGGCATGGCATATTTTTCGGCTATCTATTTCAAGGGGAAATATGAAGAGTAAAAACCTAAAATGGTACCTAAACTATTACAGAAGGTATTTTTTGGTACCGACGAATTTTTATTACTTGAAATGGTACCTGAACTATTGCGTTGTTACCAAATATGGTACATGCCGTTAGTTTTTCTGTTAAATTAATGACATGGTATGTATTTAAAGGGCAAAATGGTCTATGCACGTTGTTTCCCCTTTAAAATTTTTCCTCCAAATTCTTACAACTTTTATTTTCCCTCAAAATTCTAACAAACCCACCAATTGCATAAGGCTATTAATCGAGGATAAGTAGAATTGATTTGTAAATTTAGTACATCTTCATTTATTACATATTTTTCATCACCATTTTTCTCTAGTATAAAATTAAGCTACAAAACATATGATATGTATTAGTAGCAAACTTAAAATAAAAACTATATTTTAATAAAGAAAATACTAGATAAAAAATAAAGTGTATAATGTGTAGAGCAATAATAACAAAATTAATTTTTAAAATTATTGTTTCACGGACTTTCACCCATATATAGCTTATTAAGCAAAAAGAGTTCAAACACTTGGCACGTCATAGATTTAACGGCAAAACTAACGGTAGATACCATATTTGGTAACGGTAGGATAGTTGGGGGGTACCATTTCACCTAATAAAAATTCGTAGGTACCAAAAAGTATCTTTCGCAAGTTCAGGTACCATTTTAGGTTTTTACTCAAATATGAACTATAAAATATCATGTATCAGTATTTGGAATTACGACAGAAAAGACCATACCTAGCAATTGAGCCCAGAACCCCAAATTCATGAGTTGTGGAATACTATCATTCAACTAAGCAACCCTTTCATCAAAGCTGATGGAAATCGACTCCAACTTTGATTGAGGCGTGCAAGGCGGTTAGTTACAGGTATAATGGCACGTCTATTTACTGGAGTGTGAATATTGTTGTCCTAATGGATTATAGTTCAGTGGTTAAAGAGGTTGCTGAGGAAGCTTGCTTATCAAAGAGCTTTCGGTGAGGAAGCGTACGGATATCTCTCTGTCTAACAGCATCACGTTCACTCCCAAGAAAACATTCACTTCATCAGGAACCCAGTTCAGATTCCAAGGCTGTACGTACTACAGAGAAGTGTATTACTGTATATCCTTCACCCTTTTAACAATGAACCGCAAGTGTGTCTCGGAACCCGGAAGAATGAAACAAAAAAGAGAGCACAATCCATTTCTGATTGCGAGTCTTCCAATTCAAATTTCTGGGTATGTGATCACCATCTGTACGTCTCGGGACTCCACAGTTCCACAACTCAAGAAAATGAAAATGAGTAGTAGGCACTCGATGAGCTAGTAAGGGTGCCTCCTAGGTGGTTCAAGGTGTGGGTTAAGTTCGAGCCCTAGTTCAGGTTCAGAAAGTATAAGACACAATCCCTATAACTGACGAAGGGAGTGCATTCAACGTCTGCGACTGCCACATCCTGTGTATTTTGAGGCGCTGAAGAGGCTCGACAATCAGATCACTTTGTTGTGGCTCCATTCAGAAAGTGATGAGGAGCGAATACTTGCTTGGTTTGAGCGTACAACCCCAGATGATTCTAAGGAGGAACTAAAGGATTGGATTCGTAAGTGGCAGGTAAATAAGTAGATCATTATGAAAGTGCACCAAATAAGTTGACAATTTGATGTAGAATAGATGGCGCTAAAGATTGAAGAGCAGATCGATCGAAACAAGTCTAAACCCGATTTGCTCCAGATTTGGCGTTCGGTGTATGATTGACCATTATGATACCTTTCTGGAAGCGGAACGGCCCAACGAACCAAACTCGTCGCTTTGCCACGACGTATGGGCTTTTTAGGCCATCCGAGTCCGTTTAGGCTTCTAAAATGCGAATTTACTTATTTTCAATAATTACTTTTAATAGTTTGTTTTGGATTTGATTTTCTTTTAATCCTTGGGCTTTTAGGCTTTGTTGTTAGTTGCCCTAGGGTTTATTTGCTCCTATATAAGGAGCCTTTATCAGTTGTATTCGGCAACTTTGATATTAATAAAAACCTTGAGTTTATCTCAACTTTTCTGGTGGATTCCAGATTCTCTCGTGGATTCAAGAAAACTAGACTTGTGGATTCAAGTCGCCGTTGGTGGATTCCAACGTTATCTATTTCCGCTGCATCACAATTTGGGTGCTTTATGATTGATTAACTTAAGAGAAGTTTGATGCTTTGTTTCTATCAATATATTATTATCTAACTTCAAAGCTTGAGAAAGAGTTTTCACAAAAGGTCCATCATTGTTACCTCTGCTAGATTGATTGATTGTAGTTGATTATGTTTTTCAGTTTCAATGTCGACCTGAAATATTGACATCAAATGTGCCACAAGTTCACCTATTGTGCTGATTTCGGCATTAATTAATTGTCTGCATAACTAGAAACTAACATCAAGAACTGGAATCCCTTTAGACTGGTATTAGCTGAAACTATGAAATTGATCCAAAGGGGAATGAGGATAGAAGAAAGAAGCCTCATGTCGCTAACACAACAAACTAACCTGAAGAGGAGGTTCACTTGCCATTACTTATTTTGAGCAATAGAGAGGAACTATATAAAGAAGCGTGAATATGCTTCTGGTGAATATGTCTGTATTATATATGCATCTTAATCAAGTTTACAAGAGGTTTATATACAACCTAACATCTGCTAACCCTAGCTAATAGGGCTGACGTGTATAGTTACAATAGGAAGGCTAGAAGAATAAGGAAACAACTCAATCAGTTGTTACAGATTGATCTACTCGAGTTATAAGCTGATCCTCTCCTTTAATACTGCTAACCCTAGCTAATAGGGCTGACGTGTATAGTTACAATAGGAAGGCTAGAAGAATAAGGAAACAACTCAATCAGTTGTTACAGATTGATCTACTCGAGTTATAAGCTGATCCTCTCCTTTAATACTCCCCCTCAAGTTAGAGTGTATATTGATGACACCTAACTTGCTAAGAAGAATGTCAAACTGTGCAGTACTCAATGGTTTGGTAAATAAGTCGGCAATCTGCTCTTTAGTACCAATGTGTGCAGCCTTGATCACACCTGCATGCATCTTTTCTCCTACAATATGACAATCAATCTCGATGTGTTTAGTACGTTCGTGAAATATCGGATTAGTGGCAATGTAGATAGCAGCTTGATTGTCGCAAA
>NC_020492.1:25306839-25317337 GCF_000184155.1 Fragaria vesca subsp. vesca | reverse complement strand
AAAATGGGATGGGGGAAACTCAGCCTATTAAGAAGGCTCAGCTCCTTGCCTGTTATTAATATTAATAGAATTTTGTGCCATCGAGGGGGACATAGAACCTCTACCTCGTGTCACATTAAGAGCATTACAGTTATCCTCATAGAGGACATCCTGAATGAAATCAGGTACCTCGGCTAAGATAACCTCTACTACTCTATCACACGTTGCAAAGTGAGCCAATCTATGGGCCACACTGTTTGCTTCACGAAACACATGTCGGATAGTAACATAATCAAAACAATGCATACAGTCTCTACAATCCTCCAATATCCGACTTACCTCCACCATGTCACTTCCCTGGTAACAGAGCTGCTACAAGAATTGCACAATCACTTTCTACCTCGAGGTTTTGCCACCCATGTTGAATGGCCATTCTCAAACCCAGACAGTAGGCCTCTGTTTCTGCATGAAGAGGTGAAGACAAAAACCCCAGCTTCTTTGTGTCACATCCCGACCCTTATATTTTTACCTTATTTACTAGCGTGATTATAATAAGAATTTTTACCGTTCCGATCTTTGAGTAAATAGTTTAATTGGTCCCTAGAGGGGTTTCGGGGACGATTATGTGCGGAGGATTATTCGTATGAGGAAAATACGACGACGGTAAAAATGGTAATTTTAGCTAGTAAAAGGTAATTTTTATTCGGGTATTATTTTTCGGGGTGTTGAATTTTGGAATTATGGGTTAAAAGGGGTGTTGGGTCGGCTGGGCCGAGCCCAACCCATTTCTTCTTCTTTCTCTTCTCCCTCCCTCCCGATTTTTCTTCTCTTCTCACCCGGTTTTCCTCTCTCTACACCCAGCAAAATTCCGGCCGTCCTTCCGCCGCCGTCCGACCTCCGTTCGCCGCCGGACCGGTCCCGTTCGGTCGACCTCCAACCCAGCAACCTTCCTGGACCGGTGAGAGGAGCCCTAGCGCCGCCGTGAGTGAGCGGTGCCGCCCGAAAGGCTAGGCTGCCCCGAGCTTCCCTTCGCCGGAACTTCCTCCTCCGGCCACCAATCCGGGCAAGCTTGGTACGGTTTTGTAGCCCTCCTCCCGTGCAACAACCCCTCCAAGTAGCTCCCTCCCTCTTGAGCTAGGTAAGGAGAAATGTGGAGTTGAAATTTCTAGGCTTTTAAGTTGTTTTCGTTCGATTAGCCTAGTTAGGCTTGCAATTGGGTGATGTGTTGGTCATGAAAGTTGTAGAGGAAATTGAGAGGAAGATTCTGTTAAAATTTGGTAGCATTTGCAGGTCGCCGGAAAACGGCTGCCGGCCGCCGCCGGTTAGGAGATTTTTATGGTTTTTGATGTAGAATATTAAGGGGATATTATTGAAGTGGATTATGGAATTTTTGGATGAGATTTGGATAGGTTTGTGAATTTCCGAAGTTTGGTATTTTTGGCGGTTAATTAATGTAGAATCCGGCCGTAGGATTTAAGTCGTATTTTGGAGAGGTTGTATTTACGACTATTGAGTGTGATATTTAAGTTCGGATCGTTCCGATGTAAGAATATCGAAGTTAGGCAATGATGAGCGTAATTATGGCTCTCGGGTAATTTTGCCTATTTTGATTAAATATTAGATATTGGTTGGGAAATTAATATGATATTTGGAACAGGACGTGAAGAGGCTCGAGCAGACGAGACCCCAGATTGACATCAGGCTTAGGCCTAATTCGTGAGTGGACTTTTATTTGAAATAATATGCATGCTATGGTTCATGATTGAACATTTCCTTTTGTTGGAGTTTTACCGTCAATTAATTTTGACGCTTTTATTTCTCTGAGAGAGTTACCGAAAATGGGTATTTTCGGTGAATATAAATATGTATTTATGAGAGAGTATGTATATAAAAGCTAGCTAGCCATATGTGTCTGTCCACCTTAATGGCGTAGCATATAGCCGCATTATGGTGTGACGTGAGCGTTGGACGTAAGCGTAGTAGACCCTATATGAGTGTTTAATCATATAGGGGTATGGGCACATATTTATACACCCGTCTGTCCACCTTGATGGCGTAGTGTAGCACCGCATTAAGGCGTGACGTGAGCGTTGGACGCGAGCGTAGTAGCCCTATATAGACCCATGAATTTATATAGGGAGTATGGACGAGTGTAAATACATACATATATTATAGAGTCTGAGAGGCTCGATATTTTATGGGATAAAGGTTTTATCGCTTGCGGCATGCATTCGATTTTTCCTTAGAAATTAATTTGGGGAAACATAAATATTTTAATTATTAATTTATTTTTGTCACTCACTCTAACGTTATTAAATGTTTTCCCCTGGGCCCTTCGTTTTAAATTGCCCAGTCTGCAGAGTTCGGGTTGGATCTAGTAGGAGACGAGGCATAGTCACCCGCTTTTCGGCCAGTTTTCATCAGTAGGTTACCTGTTCAACCTACTCGTGTTTTCTTGCTTCCGCTTGTGTTTAGTAGCTCTGAATACTTTAGAATTTTTGTATATTATGTGAAGTTCAGAAGTGTAATATGAAATTTTCGAATTAGGGTTGTCCATCTGCAAGGGAGATTTTTTTTAATCTTTTCAGTAAATTTTCCTTGGAGGTGGTCCCCGCACGACTTACTCTGGGTTTCAGGGTGAAATTCGGGGTGGGTCGTGTCACTTTGACCATGCACATTTAACATCACCACCAACATCCCTTATTATCATTCCTACACCACCACTCCCATCCTCCTTATAGGCTCCATTAATATTTAATTTGAGCCTTCCACTTGGAGGGAAACACCATTTAGCTTTTTCTCTTCGGCTTTTGGCATGTGACCTCCCATGTTTGAGACTCTGGAACTCCAAAAGCTGTGCCATTGCCCATTGAACAGTCTTGACCGGGTCAAAAATAGAGGATTGCCATACAACCTTGTTTCTCTCTGTCCATATCGCCCATAACAATTGGAAAAATATAGACAATTGTGGGGGCTGTAGCTCCTCCATCATGTCTCTAATCCAACCCTCCATTGTAGTAGCTGCATGGCTTCTAGCATGGAGCCCGAGGGGACTGAAAATCCAGAGACAAGCTACCCCAGTACCCTCTTTGAAAATATGTAACGTAAACTCCTCCATACTCATGCAGAAAGGGCACCCACCAATTCATTTAGAAGCATATGCCTCCTGCTCAATGTCATTTTGGTTGGGACAATATTTTTTACTAACCTCCAAATGAAACTTTTCACTTTGGGTTGAACTTGAACCTTCCAAATTTTCCTCTAGAATACATTCCCATTGTGAGAACTTGAGGAAGAGCCTTGTACCGATTCCACTATTGAAGTCCTAGCAATGTGGTAACCACTCCTCACAGTGTAGAGGCCATGTTTACCATAATGCCAAATCAGCCGGTCATCCGGATTACGGACACTTAGAGGAATTTTCTTTATCATCTCAACCTCATCTGCATAAAAAAGTTCCTCAAGCCATTCATCCATCCACTCAAGACGAACTGGGTCAATTAAGTCTCCCACCATCAACCCCTCCAACCCATCCACAATACTAGAGTAGGGTTTAAAAGTGACCGGTCTAGGCAGCCATGGATCGCGCCATACAGAGATTGTTTCACCTGAACCCACAAGGTATCTCAACCCCTTCACAAGTAATTCCTTCCCCTTCAATAAACTTCTCCATGCATACAAGTCTCCTCTTTTCACATTAGTATCCAAGAAAGAAGAGTTTGGGAAGTACCTAGCTTTCAACGTACGGGCAACCAGAGAGTTAGGTTGTTGTAAGATTTTCCACCCTTGTTTTGCAAGAAGGGCTTGATTAAACATCTCCATGTTCCTAAACCCCAGACCTCCATCCTCCTTAGGAGCACACAATTTTTCCAAGCCATCCAGTGAATTTTCCTCCCCTTATCTGAGTCGCCCCACCAAAACTCAGCCATGCCTCTATGAAGCTCATTGCAAATATGTTTCGGCAGTTCAAAAACGCTCAATTGATTGGACCACCGACTTGATGATAACTTCTTTTCCGGCAGCACTAAGGAGGTTGTCCTTCCAATTTTTCATCTTATTCCTAGTTTTCTCCATGACATAGTTGAAAGCCTCTCTCTTCGAATAACTCACTTCGGTGGGCAGCCCCAAATAGCGCTCATGCTTATCAACTCTTTCAACCCCAAGCACCGCAGCCAACTCAATCTGCTCCTCCATGACCACATTCTTTGAGAACGCAATACTGCTCTTCTCAAAACTTACTTTCTGCCCACTCGCTTCTTCATATATTCTTAACATGTTTTGTACCCTCTGACATTCCTCTCCCTCGGCTTTAAAAAAGATAAAGGAATCGTCAGCAAAGAATAAGTGGTTAATGGGTGGAGCACTTGAGGCAATAGAAATTCCATGAATGAGCTGCTGACTCTCTGCGTAGAACAACATCCGAGACAAACCTTCGGCACATAGTAAGAATAGGTATGGTGAGATCGAATCACCTTAATTGCCTTACACCCCTGGACGGGATTAGTCTACCCCGCGGCTCTCCGTTGAGCATAAAAGAGTATGAAACTGTTCGGATGCACCCCATAACCCACTGAATCCATACCTCGTGGAATCCCATGCTTCTCATGACTTCCTCTAGAAATTTCCACTCCACCCGGTCGTACGCTTTACTCATGTCCAATTTCAAAGCCCCAAACCGCTGAGACGAACCATATTGACGTTTCAAGAAGTGAGAGATCTCAAAAGCCAGCAGCGAGTTATCTGAAATTTGTCTACCCGGTACAAAAGCACACTGATTTGGAGCAATGATCGAATGGAGCAGAGGTTTAAGTCTGTTTGATAAAACTTTGGACCCTAACTTGTATATGACATTACATAAGCTGATAGGTCTGAGTTGAGTAACATGTTCTACCGTCTTGACTTTTGGGATGAGAGTTACATAGGTCTCATTAACCTACCTTAACGAAGTCCCCGATTTCATGAAGCTTCTCACCGCTGCTGTCACATCTTTTCCCACTACTTGCCAGAATCTCTGATAAAAAATAGGAGAGAAACCATCCGGACCCGGAGCTTTGAGCGGTTGCATTTGTTTCAGAGCTTTAAGAACTTCCTCCTCCTCAAATTCCCGAATCAACTCGAGGTTCATCTCGTCTGAAACCACAGGAGCGAAGAGCGCTGTGAACATGTCCACATTCCCTGGAGAGCTAGTAGTAAACAGTTTACCATAATATTGTAGAACAATGTTTTCAATATCGGTCTCCTTGTTACACCAAACCCCTTCCTCATTGAAAAGACCCTTTATTTCATTCCTCATTGAAAAGATCCTTAAGTTATACCTACTTAGTTATACCTACTTTTAAATAAGTAGGTATAACTTAAGGATCTTTCGATATCAGAAGTAAATTGGATATCTTTTCTCCCTGGTTCAATTTATCTCCGTTTATTGTAGGCACTGAATTGATTTGTGATACACTGAAGTGAAAAATGAAGACTCAAGTGAAATAGCCTCAATTGATCTCTATTCCTTCATGGCCATTAGCTTATTACGTTTTACGTACATATAATGACTGGATATTTGGACATCTCGATTTTCTATGACATCAAGTTGAATTAGACAAAACTAGAAGAAATAGTTGTTTGAGAAAAAAGGCACAGCTCTTGGGATCATAGTTTGTTGAACAGGGCAATCTCAATGACAGATGCAGTGAACCGACAGAGTGCAGCTTGAAGGATGTGATCATATTTCATGAAGGGTGGTTTGTCTAATAAAGTGAGATAATGGATTATCACATTTCATGAATAATGGTGACGTTTTCTGAAGAGGCCAAAACAGCAAAATCCTCCGATGCATCATTTTCTACTACATTTAGCATGAAAATTTCCAGTGCAAAAAGGGCAGACAATAGCATCCACCAAGAGATTTATAACAAACGGCAGAGCCACAGCATGTTATGCTTGAGATAACCAATCCACAATACACATAACATCTTTTATGGGTTATGAGTACAATCACTGCTGTGCGCACTGCACCCTCTGTGCACCACCAGGCATGTCATCGTCCTCATCATAGGCCTCTGAATGAGCCTGGTGCTGTTTCCTCCTCATCTCCTCTTCCATGTTCACATCATGCAGGGTTGTCTCCTCACACTCATCCAACTCCATATCTGTCAGCTGCTGAGATGATGCCCTTGATGGAAGAGCAGCTTCCAAAGCCTTGACCTGCTCAGGGCTCAGAGTTTCAGGGAAATCCACTGAGAAATGAATGTACAGCTTGCCTTTCATGAATGGCCTCTGGTACATTGGCATACCCTCATCATTGACAGCCTTAAACGAATCTGCAAAATCGTAATTAAGCAACAAGATTAATAATCTGAGGAAATAACAACTAGCATATCCAGTTAGCAAAAAACATTCTTTAAATATGGAGTTCATGAACTCTACTCACCAGGCTTCACAACTTCACCAGGGTTTGATTTAATAAGAAGCTGCCTGCCATCCAAATGGTTCAGCACAAACTGAAAACCACATAGAGCATCTGTGAGTGACAAAGAGTGCTCCACAAAAAGGTCGTCCATCTTTCTCTTGAACTTTGGATGTTCCTTTTGCTGAATGATGAAAACTATATCACCAGTGACTGTGTCAGGCTGCAAAGACAAAAAAAAAAAAAATAAAAAAAAAAAAAATAAATAAATAAATTGGAAGCAAGCAAACCAATAAATCCCACATTTCACAAATAAGCATGAAAGTAAACACAGCAATTAGGATATTGAAATAGCAATTAGGATATTGAAAACATACAGCTTCATCAGCTTCACCAGGAAATGTGATTTTCTGTCCATTCTGCATACCCTTCTCCACATGTACTTCCAAAACCTTCTTCTCATGAACAACCTTCTCTCCCTTGCACTGTCCACAGCGGTCTTTGTCACTGATGGTCTCTCCAGTACCCTTGCATTCATTGCAAGCATGCTGCATTTGTTGAATCATAGAGGGTCCAAGATGCCTAATAGTGACCTTCATACCAGTTCCTTGGCACCCACCACACTTGGTCGAGGCTCCAGATTTTGACCCCTTGCTGCCAATTACAACAGGTGCCCATATAAGCATCATATGCATATCACAAGTTAATCAAAGCTAAAACCACTAGAAACTCCAAGAAAGTTTTTGCATGTTAAACGACTACTCACCCTTTGCACTTGGAGCACAACACATTGCGAGATAGGGAAAGTTTCTTTGAGGTTCCAAGATATAGGTCTTCCAAAGAGACCTTCAATGGGTGAACCACATCTTCTCCACGTCTCTGTCTCCGTCCTCTACTACTACCACCTGTCCATATTAACAAAACAGAAATTCAGAAACTTCGTTAATCTCTTCAAAACATTTGAAACAGTACAAGTACAAATAAAATCACTTGACACTCACCCGGCATGCCTCCAAAAGGGCTGCCGCCACCACCAAAGAAAGACGAAAAGATATCAAATGGGTCATGGCCACCGGATTGCATTTCTTCCTTGAGTCCGTCCTCACCATATCGATCATATATTTCACGCTTCTCGGGGTCACTTAGAACCTCGTAAGCCTGAGCCAACTCCTTAAACTGCAAATAATTTCAAAATCTCAGTAAGCCCACATCTCATAGTTTCAAACACTCCTAACAGCTCAACACACACATATCTCACTCAAAAGAGCCTCAAATCAGCTTTAGCAGCCCTACCCATCAGTCATAAACCCCCAAAGACTAATGATTTAACAAATTCTCTATGCAATTATATCAATAAACAATCAGATCACATCAAAATTCACATTATCACACAAAACCCAAATCTGGAAATCGACAAAGATTCATGAAAAAGATAAAAAGATTAATACTTTTTCAGGATCTCCGCCCTTATCAGGATGGTTCTTGATGGCGGCTTTCTTGTAAGCCTTCTTCACATCTTCAGGCGAAGCAGTCTTGGAGACTCCCAGAATCTCATAGTATTTTGAATTGTCGCTCTTCTTGGGCGCCCTGCCTCCTCCGAACATCTTCGATTTCGATTAAAAATTCTTCAAATTGGTATGAGAAGATGAGATTGACGAGGAGTGCTGATTCCACGAGCTAATAAAGATATGCGGACAGTTTTCCGGGTTTTAGTTAGAAGGATCTAGAACGCTTTCGACTTGCTAGGTTTTTATTGGTTGCAGATTCTAGACCGTCGTATGGTGTGACCGTTGAATATTTTTTGGAGAGAAAGAAAATATATAAAAGGAAATATATTTGCGCTCACACCAGTATTCACGTGTGTCCGAATTCTCTTATTTATATATTTTTATCAATGTAAATTATAATCTTAACCGTTTAAAATTTAAATTAACCAATAAAGATCATCTTTAAAAAAAAAAATACATAATTTGAATTAATCAAACAAATTGACGGCAGTTCATAAGACTGCTAACTTTCATCATAATTATC
This sequence comes from Fragaria vesca subsp. vesca, assembly GCF_000184155.1. Taxonomy (NCBI): domain Eukaryota; kingdom Viridiplantae; phylum Streptophyta; class Magnoliopsida; order Rosales; family Rosaceae; genus Fragaria; species Fragaria vesca. Next base: position 25,308,927 of record NC_020492.1, on the reverse strand, counting down.
TATTTTTTTAATGTAATTGGTTGAACAAACAACTTTTGTTTACATTGATTTTTTACAGAGTTGATCTTTATTGGTTAATTCAACTTTTAAACGGTTAAGATTATGATTTACATTTACATTGGCAAATGTATGTAAATAAAAGAAAGTCCAAACGCACACGTACATACTAATCCGGACACAAGTATTTTCTATATAAAAGAGCTCTGATATGCTTCCTTGGAAGTTGGAATCTCCTTCTTTCCTTTTTTTCTCCTCTATCAAATTCGAAGACTTCTCTAACTGCCTCATGCTCCTTTTAATGACAACTTATTTGAGACTACATGAGAATTCGATAACTTACGAGTGTGAAATTTGATTGATTAAAACTAAAAGAGAGTGAAATTTACACACCTTGAGTTACAATCCACACATCCTGACTCATATTTTATTGTGAAATTGTCAAAAATATCCTTCTTTGTTTCTTCAAAATGTCTAGGATATAGGGCATTTTTGATAATTTACAGTTAAAAGTGAGTTAGCGTGTGTGGATTGTAATTGAGGGTGTGCACATTTCACTCCCCTTCAATTGTATGTTGTAAATATTATTGTTGTGTGGTTATCCACATAATTACTTAATGACTGTTAGTAATATTCACTTGCACTAGCTAGTTACTTTATTATGTAATATTAAGAATGTTTGTGAGTACAAGCAAGCTAATCTAACTCGTGATATCAAGCAAGCAAACTTGTGAGTAATCACCATATGTAACTTGAGAGTGACCACCAAGTTACAATATGACAATACGAGTGGTTATCAAGTAGTTCAAACCTATATAAAGGGCTAGTAATTAAAGAATGAAATGAACATACCTCTCCCCCATCTATATTCTTCTCAATGTCTCTGACATTCCCAACATTATGGACATAGAAAATTATGGCAGATATAATAAGAATAAATTTAATGTTTGTCCAATGTATTAACATGACTGCTTGTGCTCCACTGGTTGAGAGCAGAGCTTTCTTGTAAGAGGTCTTGGGTCCAATCCTTGCCTCTTACTTATTTTAGAAATTATGTCATATATACTGTAGGTATAGTATACCAAAAGTAGAGACTACAATAATAGTACTTTGAGTTGTCGCTCTTTTTTGGCGTCCTGCCTCCTTGAACACCTTCGATTTTGATAGGAAAATCTTCAACTTAGGATAAAGATGACATTGGAATAATAAAACATACTCAAGAAAATTCTTTTTATCAATGAAGTTGAAGAAACATATGAGACAGACCAAAAGAAAAAGGAATGTGCATCTTTGACTTAACATTCAATTAAAACTCTTTTGCGTCATTTATAGTATAAAACAAATAAGGAATCATTCAGGACCGGGGACTTAAAGGGTGCTACTGCAAAAAAGGGTAAGACTAAGTTAGTAAGATAAAAAAAGAATATATATATATATAAACAAGTCTAATTACATTTACACGAACTCAATGGGGATTTAGAGGTTTTTATCTATGTTCATATGAAAGCAAAATACATAGAGTATTTACAATTGATCATCTTCAACACACTTTAAAACAACAATTCAGATTCAACAAACATGTTCCACGTACACGAGTTTCACGACATCTAACCAATTTCAAAAGACAACTAGGATCAAGAAACTGAGTCTAAGGTTGTACCTAGATGTAGTGCCGTAGTCAGAAATCTCACTTAAAAGGGTCAATATTTATTGATTAAGAAACTAAATTTATTTTTAGTCACTCTCTAGCAATGACATAATTTTGTTCAAAAAGTAACACATGATGAAGGATTAATGGTAGAGACAAAGAGATAGCAAGAGAATCATCATCTTATTCATTGATAGGAGCCCTTTATATAGGGAATTACACAATACCAATATGGTAAGGATATGAATACATAGATCTAGTCTAACTACATATCCTATTGGCATAAGGCCAAGGCACACATAGAGAATATCCTAGAACACTCCCCCTTGTGCCGCGCGCTGATATGCCGATGGTGCTGATCTGTTGCCTCGTCAAAAACCTCGTCAAGTCACAAAAACCCTGTGGGAAAAACTGAACCTTGATCGTAGGAGAAAAAGAGTAAC
>NC_020492.1:25303954-25305462 GCF_000184155.1 Fragaria vesca subsp. vesca | reverse complement strand
ATGTTGATACATATTGGCATNTCTTGATCCATCAAGAGTCCATCGTAAATCCGGAATGAACACGCAAGGTCATAATTCACCATATCCCTTCCAAATCAAGTAGAGTTCATGTGCGTTTCAATACATTTAGCAAACGCATGCTCCTGTGGTTTGGAGCAACTTGATTTGGATGAATGAAGTCTGTTTAAGATCTTCATGTATATCTCTGATCCCATAGAGATGTTATTATGACCACATTCATAGGCTGCATGTTCAGTTAGTCGGAAACTACCAAACTGACAAAGTAGTGGAGTTCAATGACATCCATTACGAGAGCATATCTCATCGTAGTCGACCCAGTGCGTGTTAGTGAGAGACCTTGCGCCATAAGGTGAGTCTAAGCTCTTGTTCTCACTACGCTATCTAACAAAGGTATAGTTGATAGGGTTTAGCTTGCGGTGTCGGCATCACCTGCCCAATGACCTATCTCTTTGTTAATGCTGGATCGCATCTTTCCATTAGGCCAATCAACTAAGTTGATATCCATCAACGAAGGGTGGTTCGATAGTAGACTCATTATCTCACGTCCTCATGTACACTAGTGTAATACTTGTAGAGATCTCTATATGGATTGGATTTGAGATTGAGGCGTCCCCCAACGATAATCACAATTCAGACTTCATGAGACGGATTTGAGTATCACTGATCAATGGATCAGGTTGTGCCAATCTCGCTTTCTTCCTAGTGCGAGAATATATCGAACCTAAGGGCCTCCCTCCTTTTAGGGAGCCACACGGCCTTGTGACACCAATTTTGCCACTATGGTGATGGCGCCAAGACCAACTTCTTTTGGTCGCGCCATGTCCTTTTGTAGGACATCAATCCTTGCAGACATATTTGCAGCATGTGATCTCGTCACTTTAACACTATAAGCATTTGGGATCAAGATGAGACTTAGTGGGGACAAACCATGACAATTCACGTCGTTCCACTTGAACACTTGTGTTCTTATCTCCCCCTAACGGCGGGAATATTGTCTCATCAAAGTGACAATCCGCAATTTAGCGGTGAATGAGATCACCTGACAAGGTTTCTACATATGCGGATTATAGGTGGAGGTTCATATCCAACCTAAACTTATTCATCTCAAATGATCAATCATTGTACGCAATAGCAATGCGATTTGGCATCTAGAAATAACATCTAGCCGAGCTCAAGGATTGGAGATCCGTTTCAATCTTGCCGAGCTCAAGGATTGCAAGTTCGTGTCAATCCTGGTACACAGTCACGAGCTGTAGTACAACAAAATTCAATGATGGTGGGTCGTAGATGAATAGTAAAGCTGCATGCAAATATTGCATAGCCCCAAGACGCAATAGAAAGAGTGGTGCGCATCAATAATGTTCGAGCGTCAAGCTAAAGTTGCTTGGTCGTACCCTCGGTGAGACCGTATTGCGTGTGAACATGGGGCACATGACACTTCAACTTACATCCCGATAAACTTTTTAAAAAATGGGTAGTGAGCCCGT
>NC_020492.1:25287576-25299310 GCF_000184155.1 Fragaria vesca subsp. vesca | reverse complement strand
CTTCGAATTTGGGGCTGAAAATTTGACAGGAGGAGCAGCTCTGGATGGGGAAGCTTCTGTCAAAATTTCAGGTTGATCGGAGTAAGGGAAGGTGGTGAACCGGTGGTCGGTAGCGGCGGCGGTCTGGAATTTTCCGGCGGCCGGTTCGGAGACTTTCCGGCCGGTTCTCAAGGTGAGGCCGGCGGCGTTGGATCCGTGACGGAAAGAGCTTTCTGGGGATATAAAATTCCGGCGGAGGGCAGTCGGAATTTTAGTCGGAAATCGGGAAAAACAAGGCTGCCCGATTTTAGGGTTTTGGTTTTAGGGTTTGGAAAAAAAAATGGTGGGCTATTGGCTCTAGGGTTAGAACAAAGTGCATGATAACGTGATGAAGGATTAATGGTAGAGACAAAGAGATAGCAAGAGAATCATCATCTTATTCATTGATAGGAGCCCTTTATATAGGGAATTACACAATACCAATATGGTAAGAATATGAATACATAGATCTAGTCTAACTACATATCCTATTGGCATAAGGCCAAAGCACACATAGAGAATATCCTAGAACAACACAAACTTAATTTCAATTGTTTGTTATATACAAATTCGTAATGAACATTGTTCCTGAAAAGACCAGTAAATAATGATCTAAAATAAACTTCAGAATTTCATATCATGCACGATTAATATTCAAAAGAATGTGTTGTTTTTTCTTTAGTGCCAATGCATGACAAACATTAATGTGTTGCTTCTATTTAGCTTATTTATAAAGAAAAAAATTCGTAAATGGAAATTAAAGCATTAAAGTACATATTGGTATGGTAAGAAACCCTTGACATGATTTGTATTAATTTGGATTAAGTATTTCAATAGCATAAATTTTTATTTCATTCCATTGGTGTTGAAGAATATTTATGATTAATTAATTAAAGATTTCTCAAAAGAGAAGGATTCTATTAACATCTAATCTTCATTAAGGCTAATTAAGATTTTTTAAAACTTGAGAGGGTTCAATTGAACCCTCTTGTCCCTAGCTAGCTACGCCACTGCCTAGATGAAGTAAAAGGGTAAGGATAGAAAAATCGTTTGGGTCTTATTTTTTGCCATATATGCTTGAATGTGAACCTCGTACTTTTAAAAAAACGGTAAACTCTACTGGTAGTTCTTTGTGTAACGAAGCTATCAAGAGTGAGATTGAGTCCATTTTCTAAAATCACACGTAGGAACTAGTGTTTCTTCCACCTGATTTGAGTTCCAAGTGGATTTTCAAAAAGAAAATTGAAAGCAGATGGACCAATATACAAGTACAATACACTACATAAAATGTTTCAATGACAGTAATTTTATGACGTTTACCCGAAATCGTCATTGCATGCTCTTTCAATGACGTTTTTGAAAGCAAACATCAAGGATCTAAATTTTGTTTGAAGTTCATGACTTTTATCAAACTGTTCTAGGATATTCTGTATCTTTCTAGATATTCTTTATGTGTGCCTTGGCCTTATGCCAATAGGATATGTAGTTTAACTAGATCTATGTATTTATATCCTTACCATATTGGTATTGTGTAATTCCCTATGTAAAGGGCTCCTATCAATGAATAAGATGATGATTCTCTTGCTATCTCTCTTTCTCTACACTTTATACTTCATCACGTTATCATGCACTTTGTTCTAACCCTAGAGCCAATAGCCCACCATTTGTTTTCCAAACCCTAAAATCGGATAGCTTTGTTTTTCCCGATTTCCGACCAAAATTCCGACTGCCCTTTGCCGGAATTTTATATCCCCAGAAAGCTCTCTCCGTCCTGGATACAACGCCGCAGGCCTCACCTTGAGAACATGCCGGAAAGTCTCCGAACCGGCCGCCGGAAGATTCCAGACCGCCGCCGCTACCGACCACCGATTCGCCACCTTCCTTTGCTCCGATCAACCTGAAATTTTGATAGCAGCTTCCCCATCCAGAGCTGCTCCTCCTATCAAATTTTCTGCCCCAAATTCGAAGTATAAGTAGGCAAAACGTTGTTTCTCCTCTCGGCAATCTCTAGAAACCAAAGATTTCAAGGTTGCTCGTCTTCCAAAGAAACCAGAAAGGTATGTTTTGAAACCTTAAACTTTTTCAAGTTCAATAACTCGGGGAGGATAAAATCCTTTTCTCCCTACTCCATCTCCATTCTATGCTTGGGATTTTGTGTGTGCAAGCACCAAAAATCCTGAAATTTTATTTGCGGGTCAAGAGTGTGTTTGATCACTCTTGTTTCCTTGTCCGGTTTGTGTATGATCAACCCCGATCTTTATCCGGATTGTGTTTGATCAATCCGAGGCCTTTTCCGAATTGTGTTTGATCAATTCGCGGCTTTTTCCGGATTGTGTATGATCAATCCGAAGGACAAACCATTAAAAGCATTATTTGTGACCTCTATCGAGTCTCATAACAGCTTGGTTTTGTATGCAAGAGCAACGTAACATTCTGCTCATTGAGTGTTGACGTACTCGATACCTAAGGCGAATCTTCGCTTGGTATCTATGGAACCTTTCACTGGAAAGGATTAAACCACATGTTTTGACCCCCAGGCTAACAAGCCTAGATGCCGAGATTTCACATCTCCTGCGCTCAAAGTTTTTGACGCGCCACATCGACAAGCATTCAATGGCAATTTGTGCAAAAAGTAATGACCACAAAGTACTGTGGAATGCACTCATGGAGCGTTTCTTAAAACGTCCATATAACTCTACTTGTTGATTTATTAGTCAAGTGGATTGCTTACCACTTTAATTGACTACATATTGTCGATGACCTTTTGTGGCATCATGATCCATAACCTTTAGCGGATTCGATCATCATCAAGTTCTCTAGGTCCTCAAAGTTGGTTTGGAATTACCAACGAGACTTGATTTTGATCATACGTACGGGAATTGTATATATACGCTAATGTGATAAATTTATTTAGGATTATCCCCTAATGTGGGGACAACAATATGGGTCATGGCAACGGCAGAAACATCGTGCCGATGTCTAGAAAAGAGGGGGAGGTGTCGCCGGCTCTAATAGCGACACTCCCGGTCTAGACACCATTTTGTCAAAACTACTCACGTCAGCTCATGACAATGCAACCGTTGTGGATCTTCGGATCATTGGTTCAAGATTGTCAAGCTCCTTCAAATTATGAATGCATACAAAAAGTACGAAAAATCAACAGCTCTAGCTACCCCTGACTTTGATGTCATTGGCTAGACATTGATTTTCTTTCCAAGCTATATGTAATAAGACATCGTATCGATGTCCTTTGTTTATTCGAGACCTCGATATATATTCACATTAGCAATAATGAATGCCTTGGGAATTTTTTCGAAGTGAAACTATTCTCCTCTTATGGTTCATATTGATTTACAAAAAAGATGTATATTCTTACATCGTCCTTAGAGACATGGCATATTGTGCGGATTTTGGTCACTTCTTTTGAAGGTGACTCATGGCACTGCATTCTCAAAGAGGATCGCCCACGTGTTTCCGGTTAAGTCTTCTACCCTATAGCGGATTTTCTATCATCAATTGTTCAACTAGGCTTATCCAAGCTCAGTGTGATGTCTTAGAATTGTCCAAAATTAAGGAGATAGTGGTTTCAAGTGTGCCTCGCACTACCGACCCTCCACGGATATGCTTGGTCATACTGACTTGGAGTTACCGAAAGCTTTTGATTTTAGATCCCCCTACGCTATTAAACCAATTACCGTCTTGCAAAAGACGTTGAAGACTTATCAAAAACCGGAAAATTATCATCATGATCTAATCCTCTAGGTCCTCTGAGTTAGTTTATGTTTATGTCAAGGAGCTTTTGCTAACTAGTCATGGAGTTTACGACCTTAGAATGACCGAAAGGACTTGGTTTTGATCATACACACATCACTTTTGGCTAAGGCAAAAGCCTACACGCCACTTGCAAGCTTTATAGCTTCGCACATGCCAATTCTGCGAAAAACAGCAATTTGTCCCTTCTGGACAGTCAACTTCGTTTGAGCTTTGTGAACAGCTCCGGACGAACCAGACAGTGAGCTTTATATCATTGGAAAGCTCTACGAGTCTAGTTTTTAGAACTTTTCGCGGTTCATCCATATCTATTTTAACGAGGAAGTTAGCTGTTTTAGTGCGCAAAGGTCATTCTGCGTGGAAATTTTTATGCACTCTCGGGATTGCAACTTTTCGTAGCTTCTTTCAATCCTTCTAAATGGTTCAAGTGGAACAATTAACTAGCCTATCTACTCCTTCTTGTAGATATGTCTCATCGAGACATTGAGTGCTTCGCAGATAGTGGAACTATCCACAACATTCTAAGGAACCGGCAACTATCTTTGGATTTTGTGCCTTTGTAAATTTTCTGTGACTACAATGATTGAATCATACCCGTCATTCAAGGACACGGTTTAGCTTAAATCTTGATGCCTCATGGCACCATGATCAATGTCACAGATACCCTCTATGCATTGAGAGGCAATCGAACCATATTGAGCTTTAAAGACATTCCTGCTAATAGTTTTCATTTGAAAACACATTGTGAGAATGAACAAGAATTCTTTTGTGTATACCTTCTCATGAATGCGGACTGAAGCGCATCTTGGAGAAATTCATGAGTCAACCTAGTGGACTGTATGTCACTATGATTCGAATATCGAATCCCATGTTGTCGCCAAACATGATATTTGGGACACTAACTCATATAGGCTTTGGTTTGACCAAATTGGTCAACCTGGAAGAGATATAATGGTCCAAATTTTGAGAAATTCTCTTGGACATCCATTCTTCTGCTCAAAACGAAGACATTCGAGATCTAGCATCACCATGAAGCATGGTGGTGACCCGGGGGACATTGACGTCACCCAAACACGACTCCAACTTCTCGGAGGTCGTCCGGTCAATTCCTCAAGTAATTGAGGTGCACCGGCCTTCCCTCGATGTCGCATTGACCCCCTGCAATGCTCATTCCTCGTTTTGAAAGCCTATTCTTTAGCTAAATTAGGAGTGAGACCCTCCTACGCTAAATGACACAAAAGTGAACATTCTATTCTTACATCAAACTATGTAGATAGATACAACCAACTTGCAGACACCTTTTATGCTTTATGGTGTTGGTTGAAGTGTTAGCACACTGGTCACGTGTTACACTATTATCTACTGTTTATGCTGTTTATACTTCTACGGGCTCACTACCCATTCTTTAAAGAAGTTTATCGGGATGTAAGTTGAAGTGTCCTGTACCCTATGTTCACACGCAATACAGTCTCACCGAGACTACGACTAAGCAACTTTAGTTTGTCGCTTGAATATTATTGATGCGCACCAATTTTTCTATTGCGTCTTGGGGCTATGCAATATTTGCATGCAGCTTTACTATTCATCTATGACCCACCATCATTGAATATTTTTGTACTACAGCTCGTGACTGTGTACCAGGATTGCAATCCTTGAGCTCAAACAAGATTGAAATGGATCTCCAATCCTTGAGCTCGGCTAGATGTTATTTCTAGGTGCCAAATCGCATTGCCACTACGTACAATGATGGGTCATTTGAGATGAATAAGTATTTAGGTTGGATGTGAACCTCTACCTATAAATCCGCATATGTAGAAACCTTGTCAGGCAATCTCATTCACCGTTAAAATTGCGGATTGTCACTTTGATGAGACAATATTCCCGCCGTTAGGGGGAGATAAGAACACAAGTGTTCAAGTGGAACGATGTGAATTGTTGTGGTTTGTCCCCACTAAGTCTCATCTTGATCCCAAATGCTTAAAGTGTTAAAGTGACGAGATCACATGCTGCAAATATGTCTGTAAGGATTGATGTCCTATCAAAAGGACATGGCGCGACCAAAAGGTGTTGGTCTTGACGTCATCACCATGGATGGTGATATAGTGACGCCATATAGTGGCAAAATTGGTGTCACAAGGCCGTGTGGCTCCCCAAAAGGAGGGAGACCCTTAGGTTCGATACTTTCTCGCACTAGGAAGAAAACGAGCTTGGCACAACCTGATCCATTGATCAGTGATACTTAAATCTGTCTCATGAAGTCTGAATTGTGATTATCGTTGGGGGACGCCTCAACGTCAAATCCAATCCATATAGAGATCTCTACAAGTATTACACTAGTGTACATGAGGACGTGAGATAATGAGTCTACTATCGAAACACCTTTCGTTGATGGATATCAACTTAGTTGATTGGCCTAACGGAAAGATGCGATCCAACATTAACAAAGAGATAGGTCCTTGGGCAGGTGATGCCGACACCGCAAGCTAAACCCTATCAACTATACATTTGTTAGATAGCGTAGTGAGAATAAGAGTTTAGACTCACCTTATGGCGCAAGGTCTCTCACTATCACGCACTGGGATCGAGTACGATGAGATATGCTCTCGTAATGGATGTCATTGAACTCCACTACTTTGTCAGTTTGGTAGTTTCTGAATAACTGAACATGTAGCCTATGAATGTGGTCATAATAACATCTCTATGGGATCAGAGATATACATAAAGCTCTTAAACGGACTTCATTCATCCGAATCAAGTAGCTCCAAACCACAGGAGCATGCGTTTGCTAAATGTATTGAAACGCACATAGACTCTACTTGATTTGGAAGGGATATGGTGAATTATGCCTTTGCGTGTTCATTCCGGATTTACATGGATTCTTGATGGATCAAGAGATGCCAATATGTATCAACATCCGAAGAAAAAGATCTTGGGAAGACACGGTCTCGATAAGGCACTCGATGACTGTATTGATGATGATTTTCTATCAATCGGCTTAGGCGCTTTATAACTAGTGAGGCCTACATATACTCCCATGATTAGTCAAGGTCTTTGCTCTAAAGAGAGATCCGTTGTTTTGTCTAAAGCAAGATGACAAATATGTGTTAAGAGATGGAGTTCCCATCTAAGTACAATTAGACGCATCAATGTACTCAACACAATACGAAAGAGTTGACATCTCATTCGCTATGAAAAGATGTAAAGCTAAGTGTAGCTATGCGCCCACGCAACGGCAATGTAATGGCAGTAACTCCTTTTTCAATACTTAATGGTATGAAAGGTTGAGGCTTATTCTATCCCTACATAAGAAAGACACATCAATAGCGAAATCAGAATCTGCCAAGTTTCGTAGGTCAACTTCCACAGGACCTATAGGAAATCTCACTCACTGGAAAATGATGAAATTGGTACCATTGGAAAGAGCTATGTGTCTACTTTCCAGGGACACCAACCATTTGATCATACCTATCATATTGAGTGAGTTATGGCCGTTTTCGTAAAGTAGGATGAATCTGTCCGAGAATCTGATTTTGGCAAAACAGTCAACTTCGACCGGACTTTGTGAATAGCTCCTGACGAACCAGAACGTATGTAATATACAGTTGGAAAGATAAATGAGTCTAGTTTCCAAAACCATTTACGGTTCGTTCATATGTATTTCCTAGAGGAAGTTACGACTGTTCTAGTAACTGAAGGTCATGCTGCGCGGAAATCTAATTTCCTGCATGAACTTATGTTTTGAGTTCACAAGCGGCCTTCTCCTCATGATCTAAGTGTAAAAGATCATTTGAGGACAATACGGCATGATTTAGTTAATCATTGTCTAATGCCACATTTGAAGACATGTTAAAGAACATTGACATGCTAAGTTGTTGAAATTTCCGTGATTAGTAAGAATCAGGAAGAGCCTTATGATTGATGTAAAGATTAGGGGGAGGTGCGAACTTCAGGGGGAGTCTAGCACATACATACATGTCACTATCAAATGTGAAGGGTGCGTTGTACTCTTTTTCTCCTACGATCAAGGTTCAGTTTTTCTCCCATAGGGTTTTTGTGACTTGACGAGGTTTTTGACGAGGCAACAGATTAGCACCATCGGCATATCAGCGTGCGGCACAAGGGGGAGTGTTCTAGGATATTCTGTATCTTTCTAGATATTTTTTATGTGTGCCTTGGCCTTATGCCAATAGAATATGTAGTTTAAGTTGATTATGAATCATCAACATGTGATTGTGAAGTCATATTCCTTTAGGTCCTCCCGTTGATGTTGCCTCATGCATCTCCACGTGGCTAGGAATGTCCTGAAATTCTTGAAAACCTTCAACAACCTTCGACAATAGTGTATCAAGCTTGATTCAAGAAATTGCTCTTTTGTTTCTTTGCCTTTATAAGCTGCAAATCTGAGAAAGTTTCAGGAAACAGGTTGTAAGAAAGGAAAATTCATCAACAATTGACCTTTCAATATTTTCAGAATCAAAATAGACAAGCAAAACTACAATGTTCCAAAATTTCAAGTTGTTTGGAGTTCAAATGCATAGTCAAATAGAGATCCAAAGTGACTGGAAATGCAGTTTCTGCAGAAAATTCTAAAACACTATGTAAACTTTAAAATAATACAAGTTTCTCAAAGCAACTCCGTTTTGCTTGAAACCAAGTTTAAAAGGATCATTGAATAGTCTATTTTTAACTGTTAAAAACTGAGATTGAACAAAGAAGTATAGGTTTTTCGAAAATCATGGAAAAACCCACTAGTTCAGCTTTATTGTGTCTGTGTGGCATTCTATCAAACATGAGGTGTGCACTATGAGAAACCCAATCTAATTCAGTTATAGGCATCTAAATCGAGTTACGAAACCTAACTAATAGTCAAAAGTGCATTCCACAAGATCATTGAACACAAAGCAATATAACTTTAGCTAATACAAAAAAATTATTACCAAAAGGATGTAAACACTGATCGATGTTGATGAAAAGTAGACAGAACTCAGCAATTTGAAGGTCCAAGATCCTCCGATTGTTCTGTTATAATAAGATTCAAAAAGTTTAGAACATAATCACAAGACGGATACAAGATAGAAGGGTTTGAAGCTGCCAAAACTCAAAAAGTATAGATGTAGAGTTTCAATCAAGACATATACCTCCTACAGCGAGGAAAACACCAAGATAAGACAACTGCTAGCGCTATTAGTTTTGAACCTTGGATGAACTCAAATGATCTCCAAATTAGATGAAACTTTGTAGAGGTGATTTACACACTATTATCTAGACATTGAACGGTGAGAATGTGATCGAAAAGTGATCCAAATAAGGAGCCCCACACTTTAATTTCAAAGTGGGGCTTCGCTCTAGATAAGACAACTGCTAGCTATTAGTTTTGAACCTTGGATGAACTCAAATGATCTCCAAATTAGATGAAACTTTGTAGAGGTGATCTACACACTATTATCTATACACTGAACGGTGAGAATGTGACTGAAAAGTGATCCAAATAAGGAGCCCCACACTTTAGTTTCAAAGCGGGGCTTCGCTCTAGATATGATCTGTGTGTGTGTGTGTATATATATGTATGAAATATTATAATGTTGTAAGCATTATTATTATTTGAAATTCATTTGAACACCAAAACACCTGATATTATCTCTTATATCTTTGATTGTGCATAATTGTGTCCACTCTAATATGCGAATTGTTTATTTGTTATTTGCGAAGGTATCAGAGGCAAGAGAATGCAAAAGAGTTGTTGTAGGTCTAACAATGGTATACCCCACACTGCAACACATCTGGCTTAGCTTCAAGACTGAGGTGACTAGGGGAGAGTTCACACACGGAACAATTTGTTGATTTTTTGTGGGTTCAACATTGTCAAATGATAGAATTTGACCCATCTCAACAAAAATAAGATACATAAAAAGTGATTTCGTACGATGTGTTGTCTTTGATCCTCATTTTTCATGATTAATTACAGTCATGAGATTTCGTATTTTGTAGTATCAAAAAAAGAGGTTGATGGATGAGATGGCGGTATATTAGGCTGATATTATATGTTTGTAAGAAGTTTGGGTACACCATTACCACACACTTGGTTATAGCCCGAGTTTGAGAAGTTGGGTTATGTGGCAACTTTAAAAATGAAAAACACATCTCATGTGGTAAGTGGTATTTACTCTACTATATGTTATTGAAATAAAGAATAGTGTATTTTAATTATTTGATGTCTTGTTTAAAGAGTATAAATTGATGAATTGCCCGCTTTTGAGCATAATGATGGTTGTGTACTATTATATTTGAAGGAAAAATTCAAGAAGCTGAAGATACATGAGGTGATCGAAAAAACTCCTATAGTACTTATGAAACGATAAAAAGTGTATTTTATTATGATAACAATTTGCATGTTAGTGGTGGTTGTTAGTTCTACTGTCCTTTTAGATTGAATTTGACTCATTAGCAATTGAGCTTGCAAACAAATTTAGATCTTCAGAGAGAACCGGCATACAAGTTCAAAAGTTTCTTCCAAACGTTTGAAAATAAGAGTTGCAATGCTGCGAATATTCATCTTGTTGTACATTATCTTATGTTTCTATGTTTTGCAACCTTTTAAAAAATTTCTAAACAGAGAGGGTTTACCTTCTCTCTAGAAATTTTCTCTAACCCAACCATAATTTTGAGAGTCCACCAAGCCCATCTCTTCCTCCATCTTCATCCACTCAATCACACCCATCCCCACCTCTTCACGCTAGACATTTCATTCGTATTCCCCTCTTTTCTCCATCAACTTCACCCATTTGCAATCTCTTTTGATCTTCACTCGTATTTTCCTCATGGGCTTTCAATTGATGAAAGCATCTCTCATCTTCTCCATTGCACCCCATCTCCACCTCTTATCCTCTCTATCCATACAACCCAATCATGCTAATTTTTCATCAATTTTCTTTTACTCTCGTCCATATCTACTTCGAAATTTTGTTCTTGCTCCATGGATGGTAATGGCTGCTAGGCTTCCAGATTTGCATTGTTCTTCACCTCTAAGCGAACTTAAGCCCAATGACAAATTTTGAAAAGCGTGTGGCTTCGATTGCTTTAGCAATCACACACTACTATGTTACTTGGTGTTTCTAGGGCGTCATTCAGCCTTTTTGTCTCGATCGATGTGGAAAGATGCAAGATTGTGTCATAGTGGCTGGTCATCTTCAAGCAGCAACACGGATGAGGTGGTAGTGAAAGAATTCTTGGCGTGGAGCTGATGGAAGCTTGGTGGTTGCTAGCTAGTATTATAAAGTTTCTCTCTTTAGTTATGGGCTAACTTGTATTTGGTGGTTGCTAGCAAGTGTTTGTTGTTTATTTATCTTTCGTTGGGCCGATGTGCTTTATTGCTGGGCCTATTTGCTTCTATGCTAGGCCTATGTGCCTCTTTTGTTGGGGTCTATTGTATCTCTTGTATTATGATATATTTCTTGGAATATCTAATCCAAACTAATTGACATTTCCCATCGACAAAAAAAAGTACATTATCTTATGTCCTCTTTCAATTCATGTGCAGGGGAATATAGCGTTGTGTTTGCTCTTTGAAAATGTTGATGGCTCTAATGAAAAAAAATTTGGAATATTATCTTTTGAAAATGTGCAACACATAATCAGTTTTCATAATTTGCTTTTCTGGCCAGTACTCATATTTGTTTGTCATTATTTTCTCTAGGCAAATACGCATATGTGTAGTACGTCTCATCCAAACGGAGTATCACTTTTTCAAGTGGAAAGTAAATACATGAAAGTCATCCCCTGATTAAGATTATGTAACCTCCTTCATTTTTTCGTTTTGGTGATAAGATGATTACTATGTAAAACAAGTGGAGAAGTTTGCTGGGTAAGTTAAAAGATTAACTATAAAAAGAGACGTGTATAACAAGAGAGAGAGAGAGAGAGAGAGAGAGAGAGAGAGAGAGAGAGA
>NC_020492.1:25284651-25287435 GCF_000184155.1 Fragaria vesca subsp. vesca | reverse complement strand
GAGAGAGAGAGAGATTAATAGCTGGTGTCCTTAACTCATAGAGACAAGCTAGCATATATACCCACTAATACTTATTACATTTTTTTTTATTTACCCATTTAGATTCTGACATGTGACTATTTTTATTTTTTTTATTTTATAGATTTAACAACACATTTACACTAATATAAGTAACTTCGGTCAGAGCATGTAAATTTAGTCCAGATCTTGTAATTACAACATATGGACATTTATTACACAAGTCTTAAGGCTATAACAACACTTTCATGGTTCCTAACAATAATTATAGTCTTTGAACACACGATTTGTCTCATCGAGAAAGAAACTTACCTCGGGGCCTTAAAAAAATAGTTTGACATCTTGAGAAAAACTCGAAAATGTACTCGAGCGTTAACTTACTAAGTTACCGAGTACGGTTAGAACCTCAGTAACTCGACGAAAAACCCGATAAAAACTTACGGGGTTTCAAATTGTCTCATCGAGGAGGCGATGAGAATCATGATTCAAAAGCACTTAAAGGAATGTATATGTGAGTTTTAATAATATGATAAAAGTGAAAAAATGTGTGAGTTTTCTTTTTGTCCACGATAGTAGCTAGAGATGTTGGAAAATCTTTTTGGTGGCACATAGCACCACCAACAGCTTATCTATTTTTTCGATTTTCTTAATATTGAGTTTTTTTAGGCCAACAGCTTCACTATATCCCATTCCCTAAAATAGGGATGAAGAAGAAAGAGATGGAGTACTTACCCAAATTTGCAGCAAATGTCAAATTCCCCAAATTAGCATCGTCATATATTCTTCACGAGCTCCAACAAAAAGAAAAAATTTAAAATTTTTTTAATGATTATTTTATTTTTATAATAGAAAATATATAAATGCCTAAATCTTCAAAATGAGGAAGTTGTTGGAGTTGGAGCAAATTTTTTTTTTAAAGATTATGTTTTTTGCTTCCTCATTTAAGAGAAATTTTAGGGAATCTGTTTGAGATGTTTTAATAGTGAGTAAGCTAATATTTGAAGGGAGAATAGTTTCAGTTGTACGTTGCCTCATCCGGTATTGCATGTTCGGTTCTTCGGAAATGCATAACAACACTTTCATGGTTCATAATAACAATTATAGTCTTTGAACACACGACTTGTCTCATCAAGAAAGAAACTTACCTTGGGGCCGTAAAAGAAGAATTTGATATCTCGACAAAAACTCGAAAATATACTCGAGCGTTAACCGAACACAGTTTTCTCAGTAACTCGACGAAAAACCCGATAAAAACTTACGTGGTTTCAATTTGTCTCATCAAGGAGACGATGAGAATCATGATTCGGAAGCACTTAAGATGTAGTTAAATAGATGTTAAAAGAATATATATATGTGAGTTTTAATAATATGATAAAAGTGAAAAAATGTGAGAGCGAGTTTTGTTTTTGTCCACGATAGTAGCTAGAGATGCTGGAAAAACTTTTTGGTGACACATAAGAGCACCACTAACAGCTTCTCCATTTTCTCGATTTTCTCAATATTGAGTTTTTTTTAGGCCAACAATTTCACTTATCTCATTCCCTAAAATAGGTTTGGAGAAGAAAGAGAAGGAATACTTCCCCAAATTTGCAGCAAATGTCAAATTCGTCATATATTCTTCACATGCTCCAACAAGAAGAAAATTATTTAAAATATTTTATTGATTATTTATTGGTATAATAGAAAATATATAAATGCCTAAATCTTCAAAGTGAGGAAGTTGTTAGAGTTGGAGCAGAATTTTTTTTAAAGATTATGACTTTTGCTTCCTCATTTAAAAGAAATTTTGGGGAAGCTGTTGGAGATGTTTTAATAGTGAGTAAGCTAATATTTTGTAACAGCCCAGTCCCTACCATTGAGATATTGTCCGCTTTGGGCCCATCGGCCCTCACGGTTTTGTTCTTGAGGTTTCACCCCAAAACGCATCTCAATGTAAAGTGTTAGGTCTGCACATATAAGCATAGCAACTTGTCTTCCCCGGGCGATGTGGGACGGGTGCACCTACTAGCCTGCTTGCCTAGTTAGGTCACTACAATCCACCCCTCTTAGGGGACCGACATTCGCGTCGGCACACTTCCGGGCGGGGACAGGCTCTGATACCATCTTTAACAGCCTAGTGCCTACCATTGAGATATTGTCCACTTTGGGCCCACCAGCCCTCATGGTTTTGTTCTTGAGGTATCACCCCAAAACGCATCTCAACGTCTCAATGTAAGGTGCTAGCTCTGCATATATAAGCATATGAACTTGTCTCCCCCGGGCGATGTGGGACGGTGCACCTACTAGCCTGCCTGCCTAGTTAGGTCACCACATATTTGAAGGGAGAATAGTTTCAGTTATACGTTGCCTCATGTGGTATTGCATGTTTGTTGCCACTACCAGAAGAAAGACTTTAGCCGACGAAAATATAATTTCGTCGGCTTAAGTTCTTTATATTCGCAGATCTGGACAGCAGCTCATCTGAGAAAAGAAAACGGGAGAAGAAAAAACGGGAGAAAAAGTTTGGGTGTTGTTGAAATCTGTCCATTATTAAGAAGTGGAGCTATATATAGGTACGTACATGTGTATATATGTTGATTTTGAGTTATTGATCGATTTTGAGTGTGATTAAATTGATAGATTTTGAGTATACGTTTGATGTGTATATATATATATATATATATATATATATGTGTTGATCGTATTTGGTTGATGTATTTGATAATATATATGAAGTTGTTGTTAATTATAAGTAGCTAATAGATATATATATATATATATATATAT
>NC_020492.1:25257429-25272035 GCF_000184155.1 Fragaria vesca subsp. vesca | reverse complement strand
GATAAAAGAGAAAAAATATGTGAGTTTTCTTTTTATTCATGACAGTAGCTAGAGAAGTTGCAAAAACTTTTTGGTAGTCACCAACAGCTTCTCCATTTTCTCGATTTTCTCAATACTGAGTTATATTGATGCACACAATTGCATCATCCTAATTGTTTTGAACTAAGATATCATTAAAAAAACCTAAACTAACATGCTTCATGGTTTGGGGAAACTTAACATCAAAACATAAACTCAATCATAACAATAGTTCGAAACTTCTAATAAAACAAAAAGAGCAATTCTAATTGTCTTGCAAATCATGAAAATATAAAGTAAAGAGATAAGAATATTGAAAAGAATAGAGACGTCAAGGATGAATGGAGGAGATGGATGCTTCGCAGCTTCAAGATTTGCGCAAAGGAAGATGCCAAACCTTTGAGAGTGAAAGAGAGAAGGGAGGACTTGTGGACTTAATTCTTGATCTATTAATGATTAAAACATTCACAAGCACCCTCTATATATACTACACACCTAGGGGGTCTTTGAGTAGCCTCCAAGTAATCCAATACGTCTCAACCAATGAGAGATGTGTCCATGACTTGGGGATCAAGTTATTGCAACCCTAGAATGATTGTTGACTTGTTTTCCTCCTTGTTCATCTCTTGATAGATAAGAAATCCTTCTTTGATAATTAGTTTCTTTATTTCCTTCCTTGTGCTGCAAATATTGTGATTATCTCTTCCCAAACCTCTTAAAGATACTTGCTTGGCCTCAAAGTCTTCTTCTTGCTTCTTGTTGATTTTCGGCATAATGACATACGTACATTAAATAGTAATATCTTTCTCTATAAAATAGATATGAATGAGTTGTAAAACATATGAAAATTACACATATGTAGCTTTTCGTTTTTACAAAACATGCTGCATAGTGAGCGGTTACTTAACACAAAATGTGGACAAGTTGACGTAAGAAGTTATCCACATCATATCGATTTGTCTAGTATGTAGTGGGAGATATCCACTACGTATACATCCATTATGCGTAGTTTGACATGTGTCTCCAAGGAATTTATGGTATGTAACTTCCATAGCAAGTAGGCTAAATAGGACGCTAAGTCCATGCATGGGTCTCAAGTTCAACCTAGTTGAAATGTTCTTTCAAGGTGTGTCATAAGTTGTTTCTATGTGTCAGACCGCTTTGAAATGACTGATGACACACCTTGGACACTTTGATTCCAAATGAAAGAAAATGATAAATGGGGGTGTGTGTGTCTATTTGTTTTTGCGTGTAGTGCACGACCATGTTTCTTTATCGCAATAAGGGAAGGAAGTATGTGACTATAGATCTCTTCTGGTAGTGAATTAGTGATGATAAATGGTCCTTGAAGTTTGAACATCATTAGGGCCTTGTTTGAGCACTTAAGAAGAATGAAATGGGTGCTGGAGCCGCTTTGGAGAAGGCTGTTATTTTGTGAGGCTCCTTGAAGGCTCTGATTAGCTTTACTCTCGTTAATTACTGGAGGTTTCGTAAATGAGACTTTTGGAGGAACGACATTGAGACTTATGAAGCTTGACAATGACATAGAACGATAGAGATATTGCAAATGAAACAAAGAAAGTTGAGCAAAGAGAGCTCCACCTTTGTTATCTTCTTGTTGGCTCGTTGTAAAAGACAATAGCACACTTGATTTCCCTTCTTCTCGACGGAACTCTTTCTCTTTATTCTGTTATGTTCTTCTTCGTCTCTTCGTAGTTTTTCCTCCTGCCTACGATGCTCGCTTTTATAACATATTGAGAAGATTAGATTGTAACTCAAATTTGAAAGTTTCAAACCCCTCATCTCCTGTATTTCGACCTTGTATAAATGAGTTTGTTGAATTTAGTTTTCAACATGCTCCATAAAATTTGTGTGCATGAATGATGTTGTTGTAATCCACCTCTTTGACCATTATTTGAAATTCAAAGTTGAAGCTTATCCAACTTAAAATAAATAGAAGTCGTTGCTTTGGTTCAGTTCATTCCTTCCTTTTTTTAGGAGAAAATACTGGTTACTCCATTAACTTTCATGAACTCGACAGTTTACTTCAATATCTTTCAATTTTAATCCATCACTCCTCTAACTATCCAATGTCACACAATTAGATCAATTCGTTAAGTGGTCGTCCAATCGTGCCGTCAACTTGCTGACTGGACATTTTTCAATGCCAACTCAGCTGACAAAAAAAAAAAAAAAGGGGAATTGATGCCATTTTACAATTCTGTGTGGATCCACGTGGGTAATTAGCTTGCCATGTCATCGCGTATGAACTTGTCACGTTAGCAGCTTAACCACTGATTTGGAAGGAGACATTAGAATTGACCCAATTCTGTGACATTAGATAATTCGATGAGTGATCGATTGAAATTAAAAGATATTAGAGTAAACTGTCGAGTGCATAAAAGTTATTGGAGTGACCAGTATTTTGTCTTTTTTTTTATTTGCTTGTACTTTTTCTAATTCAAACAGTGCCCTCTCAAGCTTTGTATTTGGAACTTACTTTTCACATGCAAAGCTTGACTCTTGTTTATTTGATTATGACATTGTCTTGGTTGACTCATTGCAAAAAATGGATATGTGTGGCTATATTTTCTGCAAAACGGACGCTCAACAAGAGAGGACGAGTGGTCATAGAGGGTCCAGAATATAAGATGTCTTCATCATTGAATTTTGTCCAAATTGATGGCCTAGTGAAAGACATTGTATCATGGGTCAGTGAAGTGCAAGTGTATTATGTATCTCTCACCTTTTGTCATGATTCTGAGGATCAAGCCATAAAAACCAGTCGGACTTTCAGTGCCAGATTTGTAGCTCATACTCTTGAAGAGGTTAACAATGACAAGGACGTGAATTTCTTTGCTCATCAACATCTTGTATAAGATAACCGAAAAGAAGACTAGAAAAGTCAACTCTACCTTCGGGGTCATGCTTCTTTTGAGCTTGGAACGATGGAATGAAAAAAATCAATATTAGATCACTTTAAGGGAAAGTTGGACCAAGAAGGGATATATGGTGTTGTTGGTGTTTATTGTTTCCCTTATCATTTTTGTGCTAACACATGGAGAGCATTTCGTGAACTCTGGAGTCCAATACTTTACACCATGGGAATGGTGAGATGAGCATATCACTGTGTGATTTGATGCTCATTGGTGGCCTACCAATTATAGGTGTCCCATATGAAGAATTTATGCAAATAGAGAATTACAATGTAGTGATCCATCTACTCTTATTAGGCTTCTGCATATACATTCTGACATGTGTGTCTCTAGTGGCAAGAATCATGTTCTTTGGGATCAATTGTTTGCTTATATTTATCGGGGGCACCTATTGTATGTGGCTTATGGAGAAACCGCATACCGCAAAGACCGGATGCAGCAAGATAAGATTATAGGTAAGAAAATGGCTTATGATATTTCAAGAGAGGTAGAGCTTGCTGTTTTTTTTAGCATTTTAGCTTAGCATATTTGTTTAGCAACTTTTTATATGACATGTTAATGGCTCGAGGGAATAGGGTTTCTTTTGCACCATCAAGGTTAGGTCACAAATACCATATTATTGGTGAGATAGTAATTGATCCCAAAAGGCTCGATGTTTCTCAAGGCTCCTTCCTGTTCATTATGTGATCGATTGGCTGGGAAAACATTTCACTTATTTCTATAGACGTCGAGTTGCCAGTAATGTTCTAGATAATTACCCTTATTTGGCAAGGTACACAAGAGTTAATGATGAGCCCTTACATATTACATATGCTAAGCTTACTTTCAGGACTGTACAATCATTTGATTATAGTTCTATTCCCTTTATTGAGCATAAAGGCTGATTTTTGCTTGAAGACGAGTTTGTCGGAAAATAAGTTTGAGTTTCTTGTCTGCATACGTTCTGCCTTACAACGTGTAAAGATGGATGATGATCTTTTGTTACACTCGTACTCTACCCAAATAGATTTGCACATCAATTTGGTTTTGACCAGGGAGTTCTATCGAACAGATTATTATTTGATGTTGAGAAAAGAAGGCAATGTTGTATTAAAGACCTAGCAAGAGCACAACGTATACTCTTTAGAGATGTAACGGGTTCACGTTTTTACATTCCTCGTTCCACTTATAAGGGAGCTTGCACTTGGAGATATTACAAACAGTGGATGAGGGTATATGCTCCATATTTGGGCCGATCTGTGTCAAACGTTTACTTGGTTTTGAAGAAGTGTCCATTGGAGAAGAAAAGCCATGTCTTTGTGATAAAATATTTGATAGAGATTTCTCAAATTTTGCAAAAAGAAGTTTTACTCACTGATGTTGAAAGGGAGAACCCAGTTACCCATTATGGGACATCCTTATCTATTAGAGATATTGATAGGAAGAGGGGTGACACAAGAGTAGGGGCAACAACCCAAAACAGAGTGATTTGAAACGAGCCCACTATGAGGACCACATTGATTTTGGTGATATTAGTGATGATAATATTGGCTTTTTCAAAGAAGACCATGTTCAATATAAAAGCGATGGTGATGCTAGAGTTGATGGTGAAAATGAGAAATATTGGCTTTTGGTATTACAGATGGTTCGTAGGTTGGTTTTTTACTCCATACAACCTCTTCACTTTCAGATGCAATGCCCACTGATGAATTGTCCAAAGTTGTTCTTTTCCCTTGCTATATCGCAAGTGATTAGTCCAGGATACGAGTCATCTCAAAAATGGGGTTTTGCCTATTCTTTGTTCCCTTTTTCCTTCCCACACGTTTTGATGTGGTGCATTGAGGGCCTTGACTACTTCCTCAGCTATTTGTTTTGACTCCATGATGACTTGTTGTGAAGTATATGTTGGAGTCACTGAAACTTCATCTTCATCGTCACCATCAGTAAAGGTCACTACATCACACTTGCCGTGGGCAGATATCCTTGAAGATCACCAACCATGAAATAGGCTTGCGTGTTTGCTATGGTAGCTTTGGGGATCTTCACAACTTCCACTAGAGGAGGTGTTATATGGGCGCTCTCTGCCAAAATGGCCTCGATCGTATTGGTCTAAGCATCTCTTTTTCTCTGAGCCTTGGCAACCCTCTTCCTCTGGTTTCTCATTGCATTTTTGGAGGGAGTCTTAACAATCTGCGTCTTGACAACCTTCACAACTTTCCTGTTTTGTTCTGTTCCAGCTTTAAGCCTTTTTGCACTACGAGTGATTGGTGCATGGTCGGGTTCGAAAGATATGCGATAATCGATTCTCTTAGCAATGTCGTCGGTCGCTGGGAGCTTTCCTGAAACACACACAAAATACATATGTACCTTCAAAGGAAGAATGGGTCGCACTCAGTGTGCCAAAAATTATGTTGAGCAAAAATAGTAAATAATGTACTCGACATATCTCATTAAGGGATATAAAACTTTTATTATGTCAAGTTTGATCCATTCAAGATAAAAGTATCTTAATTAGAACCTCTTATTTTACGAGAAAAACCCTTTGATTCTAAATGAAAGAAAATGATAAATGGGGTGTGTATTTATGTTTTTGCAAGGCCATGTGTTTTCATTGTCGTAATGAGGGAAGGAAGTAGGCGGCTGCAGACCTAATCTAGTGGTGAACCTGGTGATGATAAATGATATTTGATGTTTGAACATCATTATGGCCTTGTTTGAGCACTTGAGAAAGACGAAATAGGTACTAGAGCCGTGTTGGAGAAGGTTGTTGTAGCGTGAGGCTCCTCGCAGGGTCTGATCAGCTTTACTCTCGTTAATACTGAGAGGTACCGTAAATGAGGCTTTTGGTGGAATGGCGTTGAGACTTCCGACGCTTGACGATATCACAGAAAGATAGAGATACTGCAAATAAAGCAAAAAAAGTTGAGCAAAGAGAGCTCCACTTGTTATCTCCTTGTTGGCTCGTTGAAGAAGACAGTAGCACACTTGATTTCTCTTGTTCTTCATGACACTTTCTCTTTCTTGTGCTATGGTCTTCTTCGTCTCTTCTCTGTTTTGTATTTTGCCTACTATGCTTGCTTTTATAGCGTCTTGAGAAAATTAGATTGTAACTCAAATTTGAAAGTTTCAAACCTCCTATCTCTTGTATTTTGGCCTCGTATAAA
The DNA here is from genome assembly GCF_000184155.1 of Fragaria vesca subsp. vesca. Lineage (NCBI taxonomy): Eukaryota > Viridiplantae > Streptophyta > Magnoliopsida > Rosales > Rosaceae > Fragaria > Fragaria vesca. The sequence goes on along the minus strand of NC_020492.1, from coordinate 25,265,938 downwards.
TGAGTTCGTTGAATTTTGTTTGCAACATGTACTGTAAATCTATGTGCATAGTTGACATGAATGATGTTGTTGTTCCACCTCTTTGACCATTATTTGAAATTGAAACTTCAAGCTTATCCAGCTTAACAGAAATAAAAGCTTGTCCAAATTTTCACATAGAATAGTTTTGCCAATACTCAATGAGAGTTTGAGTATTCAGAACCAAAATTATAAGTTCAGCTGGAGGAGATAAGCATATCATTTGTTGACCAATTCTTGACCTTTTCATACCACATATTTGTGTTGTTTGAGTCACACAAAAATGTGGCACCACCAATTCGCTCCATATGGGAAAATTCCCGTGCAAATTGAAAATTTAAGGATATTTAAGACGACATATATTTGTCGTTTGAAGAATTAACCTGAAAAACCACGTATCACACCTCGATCCCGGCGTCGGTGGGTTTTAAGCACCGGATGTCGATCCCGAGGCGTGAACGAGTGTTACAAAGCGGAATAAAACAAAAATACTATCTTCTAGACTCGTCGGCTACCCTTTCCCGGCTCGGTACAACCTAAGTACTTTTCTGCAAAAAAATATCAGAGATGGGTGGGTGAGCATAATCACACGCTCAATGAGTAGACCAATGTAATGTGTCCGCAAAGTATATCATTTTACACACGCTACAAAATACGTATATCATATACACATCACTTCACGCAATTCATCACATCGCACAATCCCTTCTTATTAGATATACTTCAATTTAGTGATCCCCACGGGAACCTAATGATCTTCATGTCCTATACCTCCGTGTGTCACATCCTTACTTCAGCATAACCAATCAAGAAGTTCACATGTTCCATGACTAGTCAAACAATAGATCCAACACATAAATATATATAAACTCCACATATTCGCAAATCGACATACTTCACTATGAAAATAGAGAGATATTTCATAAATAGATCAAAATCATGCTTTTCGACTATTTTAATAGCAAATAAGAATATTTGAAACATATTACACAAATCCACTCACCTCATTGATACAAATCCCCACCAAAAACATCGATCATAAACCGAGCCTCCTAAAAAGAGCCATCTAGAACTCACCGTTGGATCTAACCCAAACTTTAAGGATATAACGAGGGCATCGATACGAACCCATAGCCCTTCGCGGATTTCAGAATCGAAGTTACGGATCAAAAGTTATGATCCGCCGAAATTTTACGATGAAAACTTAGGGAGAGAAAATTCTAGAGAGAGGAGGAGAAAAACGGAGGAAAATGGAGAGAGAGAGAGAGAGAGAGAGAGAAGAAGAAGAGAGAGAGAGAGAGAGAGAGAGAGAGAGGTATAAACGCAGCTGCTAATTATACTTATATATATAAGAGAGTTAGCCGACTTGGTAGAGTCGGTTGATGGTTTCCCAAATAAAAAAATGAACACTTGTCCACACCTAATTCGATCACACCATCCTTTGTCTCCCCATGAAACTCATGGAAGATGACTATATGATAGAGTCAGACACGTATGGCTGCTATTCTTACTCACCAAATAACAGCTTTTGACCAATTAGAACTGTCATATCAGCATCTCGAATCAACTTTGACGAAACTTTAAAAAATCATTAAAAATAGCTTGGCACTCCGGAAAATTCACCGAAAATTACGGCAAACTCATGGCGACCTCTACTTTCTATTTCTAAGAAGAAAAAATCAATTTTGAGAAATTTTAAAAATTGGGATGTTACACCGCGCCAGAAAATTCCGAATTGAAAATATAAGGTTTTTTTATACGACATGAATTTTAGTCTTCAGAAGTACATTAAAAAGGCTGAAAAGCCGATTTGGACTGTCTTCATTAGATGTCATATATATGTGGTCTTATCTTTCAGCTAAAATTGAGAATTTCTTTGTCTATTGACACTACACATATATGTCGCATAATTTTATCAAACTTGGAAAAAATGAAACACCATCCAAAAGTATTCAAGTAGTATGTCATTGAGACAACTTTTATAGATTATGTGTCTAGGGGCAGATTGACAAATTCATTGATGAAAGATCAAAAAGAGGTCGTCACGAGAAACAAATTAAGATCCACAACGATGTCTACCGCTGTCATGCAAATGTAAACTCTAAAGAGGATTCACAAATCGGATGGTTCTTCGGAGGGTCGTACATACCACTAGAAATAAAGAGTTGATGGATCAACGACTTAAAACTCTATAATTACGTATCAGATTTGTGCAAGTACAAACCAAATATATTACGTCGGCGATATAGAATGTAACCTTCAGTTTTTAACAAGATGATGTGCGACATGGTCAACTACGATCCATATTTTTCCCATATAAGAATTGCTACATGGAGAGTAGGTCTTTCCACTGAACATACGCTGACATGATCGTGAGCCTTCATGATTCGCGCAGATGACATCATAAATAACTTTTGTGATGATTACCTAGATATTGTGAATCCACTACCATCGAGATTTTGAAACATTTTGCCAAAGAAATCTAGAATATGTATCGTGAGACTTACCTTCGCCGATCAACACAGGAAGATATGCGACGGGTACTCAATAAGGTAGTAACAAAAAAAGAGTTTTGTGAATGATTAGGAGCCTTAATGCACTGGCAGTGATAAAAATGATTCATCGAATGGGGATGGTAGTATACTAGCTATAAGGAGAAACCGACAATCATCACAGAGGCAATGACATCTTATGATACTTGGATATAACACGTCTTCTTTAGACTTTTAGGTTTCTGTCACACCCCGGACCCAGTGTCGGTGGTTTCCAAGCACCTAACGCCAAATCTGAGACATGAGCGGGAAAAGTATAAGAAACTAAAACAATTTCAAATACTTTTCTCGAAATAAAATAAAGCGTTTACAACAACAAAAACAATTACAAAGACAAAACAGGCAGGCCTTGCGATCTATCTGACTTCTAATCTTCTGTAACTCTTTTCTACTCTCGTACATGTCAGCTAACGTCACAGTTAGACTTCTCGAAAACACTTGTCCTCATACGAACCTGAACAAGATTCTATAGGGGTGAGCTTACACTCAGTAGGGTCAAACCTTCTTAGGTTATTCTTAACTACGTCGCAATCAAGTTGTCAAACATCAAACAATACTTTAAATATATAACGACAAATCGATGCATGTATGCTAATGCACTCCTTCCACTCTATTACTGGCTAATTAGTCCATACACCCAAGACATATGTACCTACACGTCCCATACCGTGTAGATGTCTCGAATATACGACCTAACAAATCAGTAATATATAAACTCCAGTACCTCTTTTGTTAGTCTTTTGTTAACCTCATGATCCTCAGTCTTGAAACCCGAAAGATCGTTTTATCGACTCATATGTCGAAGGGGCATACTTTCCCCACTCATTTGCATAGGTGGGCTGATCATAGCTACTGGAAGTCCCCATGAGGAAACTTAACTACAAAAAATGTATCTGTTCTATTAATCTCATTCTCTTCTCCAGAATCACCATTCTCACTATTCTCACGTTTCCTCATAATGCATGATGCATAACAATTGAGCATCAATACTCGCATCATAATATCGAACACATGCTTTTAAGGAAAGCGAGAACATTAATCATATAAATCAACGACAACACATGTTTTTAATGAAAACAATAACATTCAATAGTTAATTATTCAATGGCACACAAATCACTCATTTTAATTATAATATAATTATCAATTTAAAGAAGGTTCCCTGAGTGGCCCTACCTAGAATCTAAGCGTTAGTTCCGACGGCTAACAAACATGTAGTAAGTTTCCTAAATCAAGATAAGAAAATTTCTTTAAATGAAATCGACAAGTTTCCTATTTTGAAATAAGAAAGTTTCCTAAACGACTTATCCTTTTGATATACTCGTTTTCGCAACTTAGCGAGATTCCTTACTTGAGTCGGACTTGTTTCTTAGTTTGACCAGGTTGCCGGTTTTAGATTCCTTTTTTGCTTTTCTGCTTTTCTGCTTTTCTGCTCTTTTGCCTTCACACTCACAAAACATGTTAGAAATAACATTATTACGAGAATATCATAGCTAAATAGGGTTGAAAATATTTTATAAATGTAGCACTTTGTGCTCCTATCAAATTCCCCCACACTTAGCTTTTGCTAGTCCCATAGCAAAACCATGACAACAAGACTCGAAAACAATTACAACAACACAAACATCACACACAATTACAACAGGTGACAAACAAACTCTAATGCCCTTAACTATTGTCTCAGAATCTCCAATCTCATGACATCAAAATTAACACTCAATCAAGAATTATTCCATGAAGTTTCAAAAGCTAATTGTCATTGATACATCACATATTTACAAGTAGGACACAGAAGAACAATGGTGATGTTTAAGCTTAGCATGTTTCAGACAAATATGATTCAATCTCACAAGGTATGCACTCATTTTTCACTCAGATTTTCTGGCTTAAACACTCAAAAAATATGCAAGAGAAAATATTTTGAGGCATTCACAAAGCTTGCATTTATATGAACAAAAACACATGTTAAAACAGAAGTAAAACCTCATGAAAGAATCAATTACTCACACGAATGAACCACACCATGAGCTCAACTCTTGAAACAAACTCAACAAATCAAGTTTTACTCATCTTTCAGATCAAAAGGAACTTTACAAGGTATTAATAGGGTTGGGCTAGGGTTATGAATTTAAGAGTACGAATTCCCAAAATTCCTAAGGACCTAGCAAAGCATTCAAACACGCTTTATGTCGCCAAAATAAGGGCCTGATGTCATCTTGTTGGGCCCTTCGTCATTCCAATCCACTTTACAACATCATGAAACAGAACAAAGGCCAAATAATTTCCTTTTTGGGCCTTCCATTTAAAACAAAACTCCTATTTCACAACACAAAGAGAATGTCCAATTTATTTTTTTCAATTTCCTACCGAAATTTTGTTTTGTTTTCTTTTTTACTTTTCATGGCATTTCCTTTCCTTTTACACAAACATTCAACTCCCCCACACTTGTTTCACATCATCACTTCATACAATACATCACAATTGCTCTACTAGGCCTAAAAGACAAGGGCAGAGATATCACTGTACTAAGCTCAAGGTAAAAATTATATGGGTGATGAAAGAAAAGGCTCAATGTAGGCTCAAAGGGGTTCAAACTAAGGGGTGTGCAACACACAGAAATAGGGACACAAGCTTGTTTGGCAATTATATTCATCCTAAAAAGTTTCATTTATCCTTTCCAAAATCAGAGCATTTTATGATAAAAGTTTTAAAAGTCCACAAGAGTGAGTTCTAGTCATCTAGAGTTCATTAGAAGCTATGGTGAGCAATCAATCAAACTGAAGAATAATGAGATTTTCGAAAAATTATAGACAAGAAAACGAATCAGAATATTTCATTTATCACCCAGAAAGAACGACACATATAAAGGCACAAAAGCTCACATTTAGGGTTCATATGAATCAAAATTTGACTTAGCATGCTCAATTCTATACCAAAGTTTCAAAACCACATCCACTACATTTCATATGATTTCCATTCATTTCAATTACCCTCAGAATATCAGTTGAAAATCATCCCAATTTTGTGACATTTTCTTATCCATAATTTCAAAGAATTAAGCTCATCACCCAGTTAAGGGCTCTTGAGACTCAAAACAAAGCAAAAGACTCAAAAGCAACAAAAACTTGTTTTTTTTATTTTTCTAAATTTTTCGTATTTTTGTGTGTGTGTTGTTTTTTTTTTAATAAAAGACTCAACAAACATGTAAATATCTCCCCTACACTCAAACTCTACATTTTCCTCAATGTTCACAAAATAATGTGTAAAATCAAAGTATGGAATTGGAACTCACGACACAACAAACAATAACAAAACAAATAAAAACGAAATGTAAAAGAGAAGAAGGAAGGGAAAACAAATCTGCGTTGATGACTCCTCCACATCTTTAGTTGAGTTGGGTCGCCTCCCAATTAGCGCCTCGTTTAACGCCCATGAGCCAGACGGTTGTACCACACATTAGTTCTATGTGAATGGAGTTTCTTGAAAGGGTGTAATTCCTCCACATTGTATTCCTGGAAAGCCTCATAGTATGGCTTCAATCGATGTCCATTCACCTTGAAGTTTTCTCCGGTTTTTTCACTCTTAATCTGCACTTACCATGTGGAAAAACATAAGTAACTATGAAAGGACCAATCCATTTAGAACGTAACTTACTGGGAAAAAGTTTAAGTCTAGAATGAAACAACAAAACTTTTTGGCCAACAACAAAATATTTGCCACGGATCATTTTATCATGGTAGGGTCTAGTCCTCTCTTTGTAGATCCATGTATTGTTGTAGGCATCATTTTTTATTTTCACAAGTTCATTCAATTGGAGCTTCATGTGTAAGCCAACATCATCAAAGTTCATGTTAAAATTCTTTACCGCCCACCATGCTCTATGTTCAAGCTCCACTAGGAGATGACATGTCTTCCCATAGACCAGCCAAAATGGGGATGTCTTAATAGGGGTCTTGTAAGCTGTGCGGTAAGCCCATAATGCATCGTTTAGCTTTTGGCTCCAATCCTTCCGTGGTGGGCCCACCGTCTTCTCCAAGATTTTTTTTATCTCACGGTTAGAGATCTTTGCTTGCCCACTCATTTAAGAATGGTAAGGTATAAAACCTTATGCGTCACATTGTACTTCTTCAACAAAGCCTCAATTGTTTTGTTGCAAAAATGTGATCCTCCATCGTTTATGATAACTCACGACATTCCAAACCTGCAAGAATATATAAGTAACCATTAGATGAAGGAAAATGTTCCATAAAATCAATACCTCACACGTCAAAAATTTCCACAGTTATAATATGGTGTAAAGGCATTTGATCTTTAGGTCCTAGGTTTCCTAATCTTTGACACATATCACAAGTCATGCAATACATATAGGCATCTCTAAAAATTGTAGGCCAAAAAATACCTGCATCCAACACCTTAAGGGCAGTTCTTCGAGATCCAATGACCTCCACATACTTTAGAATGGCAAAAGGCAAGAATAGATTGATGTTCAGTTTCAGAGGCACACCTCCTAATTATTTGATCTTGACAATGTTTTCACAAATAGGGATCATCTCAAATATAATGCCTAGCCAATTTCTTAAGCTTTTCTTTTTGAGAACGAGGTAAAGTGTCCAGAAAAGTCCTTATCACAAGATAGTTCACAATATCAGCATATCATGGTTCACTTACCTCTATTCTGAAGAGTTGTTCATTCGGAAACGTCTCGCTCAAGGGCAAGGTGCCCACTTCGCGTATTAGTCTGCTCAAGTGGTCCGCAACCACATTGTCACTCCCCTTCTTGTCTTTGATCTCAATGTCAAATTCTTAGAGCAACAAAATCCATCATATAAGTCTCAGCTTTGCCTCTTTCTTCGTAAATAAGTACCTTAATGCTACATGATCAGTATAGATAGTTACTTCATATTGAAGCAAATAAGACCAAAACTTATCTAAAGCAAATACAACAGCAAGAAGCTCTTTTTCAATGGTAGAGTAGTTCAATTGTGCATCATTGACCGTTCTTAAGGCATAGAAAATGGCATAAGGCTTCTTGTCCATCCTCTGCCATAGCACGGCTCCAACAACATAGTCGGAAGCATCACACATCAACTCAAAGGGCTCGTCCCAGTTTGGGGTAAGCATCACCGGTGCTGTTGTCAACAATTCCTTTAACTTCTCAAATGCCTCCTTGCATTCGTCGTCAAAATTGAATGTTACCTCCTTTTGAAAGAGGCGAGTTAGGAGTCTAGCTATCTTGGAAAAGTCCTTGATAAACCTGCGATAAAGCATGGACAATAAACGATTGTATCTCCCTCACAGTAGTGAGGTATGGTAAGTAACAAATAAGATCAATCTTGGCCTTATCAACTTCAATTCCCCTAGCAGATATGATGTGTCCCAAAACAATTCCTTGTGTCACCATGAAATGACACTTTTCCCAATTCAAAACCAGATTAGTTTCAACACACCTTTTCAAAATGAGTTCTAAATTTCTCAAACATGAATCAAAGTCTTTACCAAAGACACTAAAGACATCCATAAAGACTTCAATTATATTTTCGATATAATCAGAGAAAATAGACATCATGCAATGTTGAAATGTACCTGGTGCATTGCACAAACCGAAGGGCATACACCTGTAGGCAAAAGTGCCAAAGGGACATGTCACATCCCGACCCTTATATTTTTACCTTATTTACTAGCGTGATTATAATAAGAATTTTACCGTCTCGATCATTGAGTAAATAGTTTAATTGGTCCCTAGAGGGGTTTCGGGGACGATTATGTGCGGAGGATTATTCGTATGAGGAAAATACGACGACGGTAAAAATGGTAAATTTTAGCTAGTAAAAGGTAATTTTTATTCGGGTATTATTTTTCGGGGTGTTTTTATTTTTTTGAGTTGGGTTGATAAGGGTGGACCGGTTGGGAGGCCCAACCCATTTCCTCTCTTTCTCTTC
>NC_020492.1:25254040-25256933 GCF_000184155.1 Fragaria vesca subsp. vesca | reverse complement strand
GATGCTATGTGTTATTTGGGTATATGTGATTGTTGTGTTAGTCTTGTTTATGGACTACTAAATTTCTTCTTCCTCAGGTATTATGCCTCCTAGGCGCCCACGGCAACCCCGTGTGGCTACTTCGACCAATGGCGATGAGGGCAATGAGGTCAGGGGACTGGTTGATGATATTGGGAATATGCTAAGGGATGTCATGGATCGAGCTCCACAACCCCATACGGTGAAAAGGAGAGAAGTTTATGAGGCTGGAGCAAGAGAGTTCAAGGGTGCCAAGGGACCCCTTGATGCTTATACTTGGGTGGACAAAATGGAAAAGGCTTTTGCGAGCACAAATTTGCCAGAAGAGAGGAAGGTGAAGATGGCAGTGACTTTTCTAGATGATTCAACACATCACTAGTGGTCGCTTGCCAGCAGGAATGTTGAGGATGCGCTGAATATGTCGTGGGAGCAGTTTAAGACTCTCTTCTTGGGGCAATATTTCAGTCCTGCCCACCGCAGCAGAATTCAGTCGGATTTCCTGAATATGAAGAAGAGGGATGATGAGGGTGTTATAGAGTTCCAGGAGAGATTCACTTCCTTGAGCTATCATGTGTCATATTTGGTTCCTGATGAGAGGACCAGGATGGAGATGTTCATTGGGGCACTTGGTGGAGTGTTTGCAGATAAGATGACGGGTGCTTATTACCCGACTTTCTCTGACGCTGTTCATGCAGCCATGACCATTGAGTCTATGGGGATTTATAGTGCTCGGCCACGAGATTTCGGTGGCCCCAGTCAGGGTCCATCCAAGAAAGCTGCTTCATCATCCGCTTCAGGTTCATCAGCTGGTAGTGGCAGTAGTGGGGGATCAGGCTCTAATTCTCGATTCAGGGTTAGAGGACGTCACAGGAGACCTGCTAGGAGCCAGTTGGGTAGGCAGCAGTCTGGGCAGTATGGTTTAGGTGGCAGTTTCCATGGTGGGTCATCCGGTAGCCAGACTTTTTCATATGGGCAGCAGCAGCAGTTTTCTGGGTGCTTTGAGTGTGGTGGTCAGGACCACTTCAGGAGAGATTGCCCATTGTTGGCTCAGAGGACCACTCCCACCCCTACACAGCCAGTTGGTCAGTCCTCAGCTGGAGGCTCTAGTAGTGGTGCCCAGGGCAGTGCTTCGGTCAGAGGTGGCTCTCAGCGGGGAAGTGGTCAGCGTGGACGTCCCATGACTCGCGCTAGACTGCATGCTATGACCCAGCAGGAGGGTCGTACTTCTCCAGATGTCATCATTGATACGTTATAATTTTTGGTCAGCCTGCTTTTACTTTAATTGATCCCGGAGCCACGCATTCATTCATGTCTAGTCGATTCGCTCTCCATGCCAATGTGCCATCATCGTCTCTTCCAGGCGAGTGGCATGTGTCTCTACCCTCCGGTGAGGTAATGAGAATAAATTGGGTTTTTAGTGGCTATGAAGTGGTAGTGGAAGGAGTTAATTTCGAGGCTGATTTAATTCCTTTAGATATAGTGGAGTTTGATGTGATCTTGGGAATGGACTTTTTGGAAGCATATAGAGCTATGGTAGATTGTTTTCAAAAAGTAGTGGTGCTTCGAAGTCCAGATGGTTTTGAGGTTGCTTTCCAAGGGGAAAGAGATGTTATTTTTAGTTGCATAATTTCCGCTGTTGCTGCAAGGAAATTGTTGAGTAAAGGCTGTCAGGCATTTTTAGCTCATGTAGTGGATACAAGTATGGGAGTTGTGGGATTAGAACATATTCCTGTAGTAAGAGAGTTTCCGGATGTTTTTCCTGAGGAGTTGCCTGGTTTGCCTCCTGCAAGAGAGATAGACTTCTCTATAGAATTACTTCCCGGAACTATGCCTATCTCTCAAGCGCCTTACAGAATGGCTCCAGCGGAATTGAAAGAGTTGAAGATTCAATTCCAGGAGTTGGTAGATAAGGGTTTTATTCGGCCTAGCATGTCTCCATGGGGTGCTCCAGTGTTGTTTGTTAAGAAGAAAGATGGCACCATGAGACTATGCATTGATTATAGGAAGTTGAATCAGGTCACAGTGAAGAATAAATATCCGTTGCCTCGGATCGATGATTTATTTGATCAGTTGAGGGGTGCCTCTGTTTTCTCCAAGATTGATTTGAGATCGGGGTATCATCAGTTGCGGATCCGAGAGGGTGACATAGCCAAGACTGCTTTCCGATCACGTTATGGTCATTATGAATTTGTGGTGATGCCTTTTGGACTTACTAATGCACCCGCGGCGTTCATGGATCTCATGAATAGGGTGTTTAGTCCATATCTTGATCGTTTCGTAATCGTATTCATAGACGATATCTTGGTTTACTAAAGAAGTGAGAAGGAGCATGCCAAGCATCTAAGAATAATATTGCGGACTTTGAAAAAGTCGCAGTTATTTGCTAAGTTTAGCAAGTGTGAGTTTTGGCTAGATAAAGTGGGGTTCTTGGGTCATGTGATTTCTGCAGAAGGAGTTAGTGTGGATCCCCAAAAGGTGGAAGCAGTGTCGAATTGGAGAAGACCCACCACTGTGACGGAGATTCATAGTTTCTTGGGATTAGCAGGTTATTATCGGCGCTTTGTGAAAGATTTTTCGAAGATTGCTGCTTCTCTCACAAAGTTGACCAGGAAGGGGGTTAAGTTTGAATGGTCAGATCAGTGCGAGCAAAGTTTTCAAGAATTGAAGAATTGCTTGACAAGTGCTCCTGTTTTGGCACTTCCGGATGATAGTGGGGAATATGTGGTCTATTGTGATGCTTCTAGACGTGGTCTAGGTGGAGTTTTGATGCAACATGATCGAGTTATTGCCTACGCTTCTAGGCAATTGAAGCCGCATGAGGGGAATTATCCTACTCATGATCTGGAGCTTGCAGCGGTAGTTTTTGCTCTCAAGT
>NC_020492.1:25252517-25253946 GCF_000184155.1 Fragaria vesca subsp. vesca | reverse complement strand
TTTTAGTTTACCTCGTACCCGTGAAGGGCATGACGGTATTTGGGTGATTGTGGATAGACTCACCAAGTCTGCACATTTCTTGCCAGTGGGAAAGAAGTATAAATTGGATAAATTGGCGAAGCTTTATGTGAATGAAATTGTGAGGCTTCATGGTGTTCCTGAATCAATAGTGTCAGATCGGGATCCTCGTTTTGCTTCTAAATTCTGGGGAGCTCTTCAGGCAGCTTTAAGTACCCAATTACTCTTCAGTACTGCTTTTCATCCTCAGACTGATGGGCAGTCCGAGAGGACTATTCAGACTTTGGAGGATATGTTGAGGGCTTGTGCCATGCAGTTCAGAGGTAGTTGGGATAAAAACCTATCTTTGATGGAATTTGTCTATAATAATAGCTATCATTCTAGCATTGGTATGGTGCCCTTTGAGGCTCTTTATGGGAGGCAGTGTCGTACGCCTTTGTGTTGGAATGAAGTAGGGGAAAAAGAGCTTTGCGGCCCAGAGTTAATCCATGTTACGAATGAGAAGATTAAAGTGGTTAGAGATAGACTCAAGACCGCTCAAAGTAGGCAGAAGAGTTATGCAGATGTCCGTAGGAGAGATCTTGAATTTCAAGTGGGTGATTCGGTGTTCCTGAAATTATCTCCTTAGAAAGGGGTTGTGCGTTTCGGTAAGCGTGGGAAGCTTAGTCCGAGGTATATTGGCCCTTATGAGATTATAGAGCGAGTTGGCTCACTTGCTTATCGATTAGCCTTGCCTCCAGAGTTATTCCGGATACATAATGTGTTTCATGTATCCATGCTTCGCAAGTATATTGCCGATCCTTCTCATGTGCTGCAAGAGCAGCCGATCAGTTTGACAAGAGATTTGACTTATGAAGAGGAACCGGTTCAGATTCTCGACCGAAAGGAGCAAGTGTTTAGGAATAAGACAATCCCGCTTGTCAAGGTGCTTTGGAGGAGTCATCAAGTAGAAGAAGCTACTTGGGAATTAGAGGAGCAAATGATGCAGCAGTATCCCTATCTCTTCGGATGACAGGTACGTAAATTTCGAGGACGAAATTTTTATAAGGAGGGGAGAATTGTCACATCCCGACCCTTATATTTTTACCTTATTTACTAGCGTGATTATAATAAGAATTTTACCGTCTCGATCATTGAGTAAATAGTTTAATTGGTCCCTAGAGGGGTTTCGGGGACGATTATGTGCGGAGGATTATTCGTATGAGGAAAATACGACGACGGTAAAAATGGTAAATTTTAGCTAGTAAAAGGTAATTTTTATTCGGGTATTATTTTTCGGGGTGTTTTTATTTTTTTGAGTTGGGTTGATAAGGGTGGACCGGTTGGGAGGCCCAACCCATTTCCTCTCTTTCTCTTCTTCTCCCTTTTCTCTTTCTTCTCTCCCCCGTGTTCTCTCCCGCTGTCCAGTTTT
>NC_020492.1:25247524-25251862 GCF_000184155.1 Fragaria vesca subsp. vesca | reverse complement strand
AACATAAATATTTTATTTATTATTTTATTTTTGTTCACTCACTCTAACGTTATTAAATGTTTTCCCCTGGGCCCTTCGTTTTAAATTGCCCAGTCTGCAGAGTTCGGGTTGGATCTAGTAGGAGACGAGGCATAGTCACCCGCATTTCTGCCAGTTTTCGTCAGTAGGTTACCCGTTCAACCTACTCGTGTTTTCTTACTTCCGCTTGTGTTTAGTAGCTCTGAATACTTTGAGATTATTGTATATTATGTGTAGAATTTCTGAAGGATAATTATGTGATGTTCGGAAGTGTTGAATGAAGAGTGTAATATGAAATTTTCGAGTTAGGGTTGTCCATCTGCAAGGGAGATTTTCTTAATCTTTTCAGTAAATTTTCCTTGGAGGTGGTCCCCGCACGACTTACTCCGGGTTTCAGGGTGAAATTCGGGGTGGGTCGTGTCAGGACATGTGAATGTAGTTTTCGCTTGGTCCTCTTGGGCTATGCAAATCTGGTTGTAGCTACTATATCTGTCTAGGAAACAATAGAACTCTTGACCAGCTAACCTCTCAAGCATTTGATCAATGAATGGTAGGGAAAATTGTCTTTTCTTGTGGTGGCGTTGAGCTTTTTGTAGTCAATGCAAACTCTATATCAAGTCACAACTCATTGGGGCACTAGCTCATTCTTAGCATTCTTTATAACAGTCACTCCGGATTTTTTTGGTACAACTTGAACTGGAGAGACCCATTTACTATTGGATATAGAGTAGATCACTCCACAATCCAGCAACTTGACGACTTCGTCTTGAACCACCTTCATCATTGGTTGGTGTAGACGACTTTGGGCCTCTCTAGTGGGTTTTGCTCCATCTTCTAACAGAATTCGATGGACACATGTGATTGGGTTGATTTACTTGATGTCTGCTAAAGTCCATCCAATAGCAGTCTTGTATTTCTTCAATACCTCCACCAATCTCTTTTTTTGTTCCTTGTCTAGCCTTGAGGACACAATCACTGGAAAAGTTTCATTTTCTCCTAAGTACGCATACTTCAAATGATCAGGTAATGCTTTCAATTTCAACTTGGGTGTCTGTCCCACGGATGGTAACAATTTGTTAGTGGAATGGGAAGAGACAAAAGAGTAGCAAACCTTGTAAAATGGGGAAGGCCTTCAAGAGAGGTGACGGTTTCAAGCACATAATCATCCCACATTTCTTCCATTTCCGCCTTTGACATAATAGTACCGTCTTCATTGTATCCCACTCCTTGAGAAATAGTGTACTCCAATTTATCGTCGATCATTGAATTTAGGAATTTTCGCGTAAGAGAGTCAACGATATTAATAGATTGACATGGTTTAAGCTCAGATAAAGGGTACCTCATGGCTTTGAAGATGTTGAAGCCTATTACATCTCCATCAAACTCCATTGTCAATGTGCCAGCGTGCACATCAATCTTTGTTCTTGCAGTTCTCATGAAGGGACGCCCTAAAAGTATAGGAATCGAATTTAAGGGTGAGTCATCCATGTCAATGATGTAAAAATCTATAGGAAAAATCAAGTGATTAACTCGCACAAGAACGTCCTCCACATATCCCTTAGGGTACGTGTTAGACCGATCTGCCAATTAAATTATGACATTGTCTTTCTTTAATTCACCTAAGTCCATAGATGCATATACGCTATATGGCATAACATTAATGGATGCACCTAGATCAAGCATGACATTGTCAAAAGTAGAATCACCAATTACACAAGGGATAGAAAAACACCCTAGATCCTTTAGCTTGGGTGGAAACTTTCGTTGGAGAATTGCATAAACAGTCTCACTCATTTTCACAACTTCTTTCTAGCGTGTTTGCCTCCTTGTGGTGCACAACTCCTTCAAAAATTTTGCATATTTGGGAACTTGAGTAATGCACTCAATCAAGGGCATGTTCACTTGAACTTTCTTAAAAACCTGCAAAATGGCTTGATCAGATTCTTCTTACTTTGATTTTTGAAACCTAGTTGGAAATGCTACACGCGTATAGGGAGGATTACTAATAACTGGACTTTGAATGTTAGAATCATTAACTTTTTGCGGTTCAGTTGATTGGGGCAGTTCTTAGACTTTGGAAGTGGCAAGATCTGCCTCCAAATCATTCTTGGTCATTTCAACTTCATCCTCCTCTTCTTGGCCGCTTGGGCCTTCTTTCGGACTTTCTTTGAGACCTCATTGAGCATGTGTCCACTCCTTTTTGTCCCTACTTTTGAGGATTCAAAATTTATAGAGAAAAAATTTATAGAGTTTATAGAGTTGGTATTACAACGAGTGAAATTTTATTTTGAATTTCTTGGTGTGAGAAAATAATCACAAAATATCAACCGTTGTCAAAGGTAGAGGGACGTGTAAGCTTTTTGGGTCCCGTGTCCTATTCATTATTTCACATTAAAAATCAATATATGTATTGTGTGTTTAAATATTACATGTGCCCCACTCAGTTTGAGAAAAAAGAACATGTATATAAATATTATAGGGTCAATGATAAAAAAGTACTTTTAAAAATAACAAATGATAAAACTGTTAATAAATGTTCATTGATGATAAAACAATACACTTATTTAAATCCCTTAAAGCGTTGCCCATAAAAATAAAAAAAATTACGATCTATGCCATTAAAGAAAACTGTCGAATCCTTATCTCTCTCAAGGCAAATCCATTCTCTTCTATCTCTCTTCCAAATCCCAAATCCATTTCAGATCACCACCTCCTCTCTCTCTCTGAAATCCGCCAGCGACGAACCCTTCATTGTTCCAACGCTAGTCCTCGACCTTGCCAACTACACCGACTAGGGCTGGGTTCCCTTTGACTACGCCATATCGCCGCCAGCGACAAGAAATCAAAGGACGACGTCGATGTGCTGAAGGACGTGCTGCTTCCTATGCGGGAGGAGGGTCAGGAGTACAATGAGCCTCAAGGTTTGGCTCTCTTTGATTGCTTTGAAATTTGAAAGTTTAAATCGTATAAGAATATCACATTTGTTGTGAGATTGTGGCGCACTTCAAATTTGATAGGTTTCAGTTCAAAGTTTCATGAATAGGCATTGATCTGTGATGCTTATGAATTGGTTTATGAGGAGGACTACATTGAATTTGGTTATGCACACCAGGTGCTTGATGAAATGTCTATGTATGAATTTTGGTGTTTTTGCTTGATGAGACCACAGTGGACCTTGATGTGCTAACGAGGGCTGACCTTCTCAAGTTCTTGAGCAAGAAATGTGAGGAAAGAGATGCTACACGCTGCAAAGAGATGCGCATTAAAGATGAAACCTTAAGAAATATAGAATTCTGCCCAAAATTTCAGTCAAATTCGATGGCAAATTACGAGCAGCTCAGAGGGATCTAGGAACTTTGCCTTACATCAACGGAAAGCTAGAAGAGTCTAGTTTCCAGAACTTTTCACGGATCGTTGATATCTATTTTGTAGAGGAAGTTATGGCCATCGGAAGGAGGGAAGGTCATTCTGCCGAAACTGGAAAAGGAAAGAGAAAAGTCTATCAAGCAAGTGTTCATGTAACTGGCAATGTATGATGATTTTGGAGGTTAATTTCGCGGGAACTAGCGGTGCCCATCGGTCAGGTATGCTTCACTTTCGACATGAAGCTCTTAATGTTTGATTGAATTTTTGCTTTATTGATTTGTTCATATCTGAAAATTTAGGAAATAAGTGAAGCTTAGGGGAGATTAATTAAAAATGAAGATGACTTCTATATTCGTTCATATGGGAAGTTTGAACAAATTGTAAATGAATTGTATGAATCCATTGTTTCTATTGATATATAAGGTGAAGCTCTATGAAACAAAATTAGAGTCGAAATCTTAATCGGTCGATGATTTACAACAAGATTGGTGACATTTAGCAAATGAAGCTTTGGATAGGGTTTTAAAGAGTATATGTATTTGGTGTATATCACACTTTAGGGTTTATATCCAGAAGAAAGGCATTGGGTGTGTATGAAAGTATTTGTCAGATTTTGTTTCTTGGCCATACATTTTATTCCCTCTTGCTTGACATGGAATTTGGTTTCTGTTTTTTGTGTGTCCAACTACCAAGCCTCTGATTTGTGTGATTGTGATAACTTGCTACATCACTTATATTGTAATGGCAATGGTTCTAACTTAGCTGCAATTCGAGAGAAGCGGCCAAGAAGTATTGTCGTCCATCAACTAGAAGCTCACATTTTGATGTATGTTGTTCTATGTTAAGTTGGTGAGGCTCATCCCTATTATACCCTCCACACATATTTGAAACTCAAGTTGCTGCGATGAGATATAATCAGTTAGCTTAGAACAAGTTTGTTGGGTTGTTCAGAAC
>NC_020492.1:25246185-25246995 GCF_000184155.1 Fragaria vesca subsp. vesca | reverse complement strand
AATAATTATCACATTGAATTTTTATGTTGGTTTCATGGTCTGGGTACTTGAAACATGCATGGTCTGGATCGTCTTAGGGTCATCTTTACGAGCCTTTCTCGGTATGCCATGTGAATCTCACTCAAACCGATATTAACCGCCAAGTTCCCCAACAACTTAAGTACCGCCAAGTTCCCCAATATTTTGGTCTACAAACAATATAACCCAGTTCAACTCAAGAACAGTGGAATTCACAAATACATGCACTGTATATAAATCACAGATAATAAAACTTGAACAGTTAATATGACAGGCACCAAAATTTGTGAAGAAGTTGCTGCAAGGGTGTAAAATGTACAAGAATTATAGAGTATAGATGTCAGCTATGATGAGGTAATATAGAGAACAAAGTAGACTAATTAAGAACTTGCAGTCAGGAATAGCAAAGTTGAACATCAGAGGATACCATAATGTAGAGTTGGTATATAATTTTCATTGACGTTTCGCAAGACCAATGTAAGGCCATAATCAAAAGCAACATTGAAACATGCATATATATTAAGTGGTTTCCAGTAAAATCACCTTTGTCTTCACCAAAATGATAAACAGATCTAATAATAAAGCATGAACATGCTTTCTGGGTTGTATCAGTACCAGCAGAAAGCAAGAACCTCTTCAATTAACACATTTTTTTTTTCCTGAAATCAAATCAACACAGCTTGATAACTCAGAAATTAGACACCATTAACTTGGTACACATTAGTGATGTGCGCTCTCGAGAAGTGAGAAAGCTCGTAAAAGGCAAACATTGCAGGAAATTGACTTACTAAA
>NC_020492.1:25232443-25244428 GCF_000184155.1 Fragaria vesca subsp. vesca | reverse complement strand
AAAAAAAAAACATGTGATATTAGAGATAAGGGTATAATGGTCATGTAAAAAGTGTGAAAATAGACATTTTTATCATTTAAGATATTATGAGGTGACAATTTTATCACGTAACATATTTTAATGGTGATATTTTTATCAAGTGGAACATTTGAAAACTATTTTATCATTTGTACCTTCAAATGGTAGTTTAATGTTATATACCCAATATTATATTACTATTTTGTTTGGAGATAGAGAGGCACGTGAGTGCCTTTATTTTGATGTTTTTTTCTATGAGTTTTCTTATTTTGATGTTGATGCGTAAATCTACTGCTTTTTGTAGGTTTTTTTTTTCTTCTATAACTCCTTCTAATATTAAAATTTCAAGTCTAATACATAAATCTTTAAAAAAGTATTTATTCATTTATATATGAATTAAATTCAGTTTACCCCTATAAGGTTTGGGAGTAACTTCATGTTAATCCCTATACTTTCAATTTCATCAGTTTACCCCTCAAACTTTTGAATTTTCCTCAACCGTGACCAATGTCCTATCTTCTGTCCAAATCAAACATTAATTGCTGATAATTTTAACCTTAAATATGGGGCCCGTATCTAGAATTAATGGTCAATTCAAACGAACTATAAGAATTTGGGCACGACTGACAGAAATTGAAGAGTTCAGGGGGTAAACTGATGAAATTAAAAGTGTAGGAACTAACATGAAATCACCCCAAACAACAAGGGGGTAAACTAAATTTAATTCTTTATATATAATCAAGTATGATGGAGAACATGTCCATGAGAGTTCAAATTGTCTTTTTTTTCATATTCAAATATGTTGAGATACTTTACGGTAAAAAGAAAGAATAACCTTAATTAAGTATTATGATTGCTTTTGATATAATCATTAATTTTACTTGGTATTTTCTGCTATGAATATTGTGAAGATTCGGTTACATTTTTACTAGTATAGATGACTATCATGCAATGACTTCAAAATATGAAATTTCGTCGACAACATCATTGTAATTTATAGGTATTATATTTAATTAGTTTCAATTTTCGGTATTATTACTTTTTATGCCCCACTGGAACCAAATTTATGACTACGCCACTGGCCGTTGTCATCAAAACTTTGAATTATTATTTTTAATCAGCATCGTCTAATTTAAAATTTTGCTTAATTCGGGCCGTTGAATTGATGGCCGTTGGAAACCCACAACGGTAATCATGAGAACAAAGCTGAACTTTGCGGGGTCCACTACGCCTCAATGCCGCTTTTCCAGACCAACGCCATCATCGTTCCACTACTCATCACTCTTATGAAGAGCAACAACCATCGGAAGCCACCCCTTCCTCATATCAGATCCAAAGACCTGAACCATATCTTCTGATCCAGACGATGATCGAATGATCACAACCCCGTCGATGCAAGGTCGCCACCACCAGTCCGACCCAGATCCCGCGACGCCGAGCAACACCGCTAGACCAACCTGCAAGGTAAGAACCCAGCCCCGCCTGCCACCGCGAATTTCCTTTCCCACAATCTACTGTCAACCATCGTAATCTCCCCAAAACAGAGCGAGATTACACTGCTCGAGACCAGAAGCTCTACACCACAGACCCAGACTGAGTCAAGACAACCCGTTTGACGACGGCGCCGACAGGGCGCGCTGTCGGACAAGAATGTGATATTGAATTTAGCAAAACTCTAGAAGAGAGCTCAACAGTGTCATTTTTTTTTATTCTTTGCCATAAATGTTCATAAACATTGTACTTAAAACTTACTTTAATCAACGATAGTGTATATAGGACCTCAAAATATGAGAAGATGAGTGCTATATCTCTACTATCTCTACTATATTAGAAAATCAGACATTTTTGGTGTCAAGGCTTCACCAATTTTATGAAGTCTCCAAATTGTCCCTCATAAATATATAGTTTACTAAAATAAAAGATATCATAGAGTTATTTCTGTAAAATAAACAGAAATTTACTAAATTATGTTTCACCAATTTTACCTTTAATGAGTTTATTAAAAATTATCAAAAATAAAAGTTATTATAGTAAGAAGTCAAATTAAAAACAAAATAGTAAAATAAATAAATGATCGTGAAGAGAAAAGTGAGTAATGGTCAAAGATGCATATCAGTGATTATGAATTTATGATTCCGTGTAAATATTTATACGGGTAAAAAGACTAGTATATAAATACTGCAACAAACGGTCCTAAAATAAATATAGGACACCCCCATATATGATTAATTGTTGGGGTTAAACTTGGCAGTTAATAATGGCAGAACATGCGAGGCAAAAAGGGGAGCAGTTAAACTTGGACAGAAGGGCCAATCAGCCCCAATCAATGATTCACGGTCCCGTGATTGACTCTGCCTGACAACGACTAAACACCACAGCCAGCAAGCAACCTCCAACGACGTCGTTTCCTTCGTTCACTCCATTCCTCTTCAAACTCTCACTCCCGGCCTCACATCCACCTCAGACCACTCAATACCTCACATCAGTTCAATTCCGGCATTGACTGACTACTTTGACCGACCGATTACTCAAGGTATCATTCACTCACCTCCGATCATTTTTGCAAGTTTCAGGTGAATTGACCCGTGATCTACACGCTCGATTCTTTCCATTTTTGCTTCTTTATTAGTAATAAATGCCATTAGGATTTAGACAATTTGGAATTGAGCTCTGCAATTAGTCCGAATTGGGTTTTTGAAGGTTTTATCCGATTCTATAAGGGCATGGGTTGAGTTTGATGGAAAGGGATTGGCTGCCTGTTACATCGTCAGTGTTTAGTTTTAGATTGTTTCATAATTCTTCTATTTTTGGGAAACAATGTTGAACTTAAGAGTTACCCTATCTCGGATTACAAAGCTGGGAATTTCTTTTGCACATGGGGGTGAAAGGTGTGAGGTCAATTCGCATTGCCATACTTGGGTTTACTTTCTGTTTTCTTTGTTAGAGTTAATCTACTTGGACCATTATAAGACATTCTAGTTTGATCTTGTGTCCTGATCATTGTTATGTGTTGTTGTATTGAAACGATATTTATATTATCCGTCCGTGAATTTGAGAACTACTTTTTGTTTTTCAAGTCTACATTACATGAGGAGGTTGCATGGAATATGGGGGTGCTGCTCCTGGCATGTTTATGTTTACTGAAGTGACTGCTCTATGGTGGCAATAGGTTCTTGCTTCGACATCCATACCACTAGCTGGGAGAGCAGGGTATGTAATGTTTATTTTCTTTTGCTTTCTGCCATTATAGTTCAAATTATTTTAGGATATTTGGAATGAAGCCAAATGATTTGTTCTCTTAGTCACTTTTCTTTTGGCTTTATTTTTTTCCTTCTTCTTATTATCATTTGTGTACTTAAAACTAATTTTGAAAAAAATTTCTGAAGCAGGTTAATATTTGGTTGAGATAAAGTAAATAGTGCCATGGGTGTCTCGGGTAAATGGATTAAGGCATTGGTTGGCTTGAAAAAATCAGAAAAGTCGCACTCTTCAGTGAAAGATGAAAATGTCAGTACCAATTCTTTCCAATGCTAAACCTTCTATAGCTTGTTCGTTTTTGGTTTTCCTTGTTGTTTGCTGGTGTCTTGCAAGGTTGGATTAGCGTCTGGTCTCAATTTTAATCTTATTGAAATTTGCCGGAATAATATATCAGTGCTGTTCCTGCTATTTGGTTGGTCTTTAAGAATTTAGGATATGCACCACAGGTGTTCTTATGAAGATTTATATATTCTTCTCTTACTTTGCATGGAACCACTCCCATGTGCTTGGAGATATCTGTGGTTCTTGGTTAGAGCTGCTATTTATGTATAGTCTGGATATTGTATCAAGTTCAATGCTATCTTTCTATAATTATATACCAGTTGTAGGCTCTACTGAGCACATATGCTTAACTTGAGTTTGGATCCAAAGTAAAAGAATCTGTTGCCAATTACTTCGAAAATGTTCTCATTCTTATTTAGTGTTGAGAGATAGCTTTCATCCTGTTTTTATGGTTGAAGCTACAAACTTTTAACTTTGTAATCGTTGAAAAGACTTTCCCCCAGGATTGCAATGGACATCTCACTTTTCCGGACTATATTATAGGCTAGAAAGAGATGTGAACCCATGAATTCTAAGGACTAAGGTCTAACCTGGTAATTCAGGGCTCCATAATCACACTATTCACAAATACAGACTTCTCATCTTTGTTTTCAGCCATGAGGGCATAAGCTGGACCTTTCATTTTTAACAAAAATTATTACTGACATCAGCAAGAGGAATCCTCAAGTCTTGCATGTATGCGCCGGGGCCCGGTTTTAGCCTGGTCTGAAGCAACTGCAGGCCTGAAGTTAGTCCAGTCTAAAGTCTCCTCGCTGGAGCTGATCTGGGCTTATATTTTGGTTTACAAGCAGCACATGCTTTAAGAACTCAATGTTTGTGTATATTAGATTGGAAGACATTAGTTGGATCAGATCCAAATAGCTCAGGCTTATGGTAATGGTGGGAAACCAAGTGCTATCTTTGCTGGAGATCATGAGTCCCAATCTATACTATGCTATTATTAAGAGAAGAGGGCTTGTTTTTAGAACTTTAACCTCTCTATTTACATTGATATTGAACTCCACAAGCTGGGTTCTCTGGTAAGCTGCGGGGAGAGGCCAAAGTTCTGTTAAACTTCATAGCAGTAGTCCACGTCTTAATAACATACTTTTGCTGACAGTGAGAAACCAACAGAATTTATTAATGTAAATATAAGACCTCGATTTTCAGTAGGCATATGAACAGTTCAAGAAGCTCAAAGATATATTGAATAGTAATGTTTTAAATAGATCCAAGTGTAATTCAGTCTGATTTATTTCCTTGTTTGTCAATCATGGCAGACAACAACTCCTAACAGGTTTCGGCACAGGAGAAAGCATTCCATTGAAATTGATTCAGATAGACTTCAACATGAGTTTGGTGCCAATGCTGCTCTACCAATTGGACATATTCAATTAAATCCAGATGTTGTGGATTCTCCTTCTAGTTCACTTGAAGTACAGAATGCACAGAGTGAACAGAATGTCAGAGAAGAGTTCGCTGCTACATGTATCCAAACATCTTTTCGCGGCTTTCTGGTATTAAGATTTTTCATTATATCATTTGAACTTGGTCACCACTCAGCACAGTTGAAGTATTATAAGTTCTTATGTATTCAAATGTGTATTCGTTTTCCAAATGAATTTATTTAGGATTTAGCAGTCAAGCTTTTATCTTCTTAAGGATATTGAATTTAGGGCTAATGGTTAAGAAGTAATACTAAAGAAGAGAGATAATGAATGCTTTTCAGAATCTGTTATGCACCGCACATATGACCACACAAGTACTTTCACAGTTTCAGAATAGTATACATGCAATTGCTACAAGGTCAGATTTCCTAAATTTCATTTGTTATATAGTGTTTAGTCACATGCTAGATCAAGGTCCTGCATAGCGAAGAGCCAAAGATGAAGGACGAGAAAAGTATAGGTGGATGAAAAACTTATTATGCGAGCCTTCTGCTTAGTAGTAGACCCAGTGATCAATTATGTGTACAATTAAATTAAAGAAAACTTTGATCTTTGTTCTCTCTATCAGATGAAAGTGGCCACATGACTTTTGTAGTGTTATGTTGTGGGAAAGTCAATGAAATGAAAATATTTGACTGAATCCTGAGAATGAAAAATGTGTTATAGACCGAAAGATTGCCAAATTATGAAACCTCTCCTAAGGCTAAATTTAATTCCATTGACCTTCAGTCTTTTCTACCATATGATTTTATAGAAGCTTGACAGTGACCATTGAATGAGGGGTACAATACTGAATATGAACCCATGTTCTACGTAGGAACCTCAGGAAAATTTTCTATTAGATGTAAATTTACTACATTTACTATTTGAGCCTCTTTGATGCTAGTTCAGATCCTCTCTTTTTTCCAAATTTTCGTTGGAAAGTTAAGGCTCCAAAAGGCCAAACAGCCCAAACCTCCTTTTGGGGCTGCAGGTGTTAGGCTCTGTGATGCTAGTTCAGATCCACTCTTTCTCTTGTTTTTTTGGTGGGAAAAGTTGTTTAGGGAGGCGGAACCGGGAACAAGATAGGGAGGCTCTATTGGTTAAGTCAATATCTACTGTTTTTTGTATAGGAAAAAGGCCAAGCCTCCTCTTGGGGCTGCAGGTGTTAGCTGCAATTTCGGTTGTTTGGATGTAAAGAAATAGGAAGATTGTAATGTGGAGTTGAAACATCTTTGGGCAAGAAATAAGTTCTTGGCATCTTTATGCGCCTCTGTCTTTGTAGAGTTTAAAGATTACACTCTTTCCTCTGTATTGGCAAATTATTGCCATGTAGGTTATTTTTTTTTTTTTTTTTTTTTTTTTTTTTTCTCTAGGCTGTTTTAGTGGCAGTTGAGCCTTTTTCGTCTGTTGCTTTGGCTGCTTTCTTGAACTTTTTTTTTTCCTGTGTACTTCTTGTCCCCTCCTTTGTATTCTGCTATTTGTTTTTGTTTTCAATGTTCTTCAATAAGAAGCTGTTGTTTGAAATAAATAAATCAATTAATGTGCTTTGAGCCTCTGCGCTGCAATCCAACTTTAATGAGCACCATATTATGTGGTAGGGATGCTTGGTTTTGCATAGTGAAACTGATTTTTGGCATATAGATTGGGATAAAATCTCACAGATCATCATATTTCTTTGTGGCAAAAACTATTGAGCAACTGCAACTTTTAAACTATGTCATCTGATAATTAAGTAAATAGGTGGCTGGCTGAGCTTACATATTGACATGTTCCTTTTGTAATTGGCAATTAGGTCATCCTCTATGGTTTTATAACTTTATTATGTAAAACCAAATTATACCTACTATCTTTTGTCCAACAATGAACTTTCATGCCTTAGATATGCAATGTGGGAATGTAGTTTGTTTGAGAAATGATTCGAAGAGTTGGTTAACTTTACTACAATATGCTTCCATTCTATTTTATCTTTCTTCCATCAGTTTGTACTTGACAGAGAGTAGGTCCATATAGCCTTTTCTTTTTGACTAATAAAATAAACTATATATATTTTGATATTTTTGGTTCATGTTGGTATTTTTCGTAACTTTTGAACAGATTGTAATCTTTCCGTGATTATTATTTATCAGGCCAGAAGAGCGCTTCGGGCTTTAAAAGGATTAGTAAGACTTCAAGCCCTAGTTAGAGGCCATGCTGTGAGGAAGCAAGCTGCAATAACACTTCGCTGTATGCAAGCTTTAGTTAGAGTTCAGGCTCGTGTGAGAGCAAGGCGTGTTCGTCTGGCATTGGAAGGTGAAACGACAGAAGAGAGACTACAGCAACAACTTGCAAATGAGGCTCGTGTCCGAGAAATAGAAGTAAGCAATAATTGTTGTATATGCTATCAAATGGAATTATTATTTGTGTTTCTTAATTTGTTGATGTTTAGTTTAACACAATCAAGTATGACTCAACCGGGGGTGGGGTGTTGTTCATGTGGATGCCAAGCCTAAATGGGGCAACATGATTGAAGTCGTCTTTAAACCTTCAACTGGAGTACTAGTAACACATTCTTGTGCCACCTTTGGGTGGAATCAATATCGTGAAAGTCTTATTGAAGAGATATAAGAGGTGTGGATATTGGGATGATCAAAAGGATGTAGTTACTTGATAGCCAAATATAAGAAGTAATTATAGAACATAAATAGAAGAATTATAACAATGATGAACTAGGAAGATGACAGCCTAGTTGAGGAGACTAGAGGGAGCAAAATTGAGAAACTCCAACTAATTGTCAAACTTGAACTTAGTCCATTGCATTGGTGCATCCTACATACTTGCATAATAAATTGTAGCGTACCGAAGTATTAACTTGTAGCCACTTGATTCTTCATGAACTGTTACTATTTCCCAATAGTGAATGAGATGACAGATAATCATGTTCAGAAGGAATAATACTTATGTTCATGTTGATTGGTACTGAAAACCAATATCATTTTCAGAAGGAACTTAATCATGTTAAGATGATGAAAGATGTCATAGTACATATAATTGCATAAGTAGGCCGTGAAATATGCTGTTAGAGCATTCTTGAAGTTCGTAATAATCTGTGTAATTAATTAACAGGTCCAAAATGCAAATAGATGCATGTCAATGACTCCTGCTGATTATTCTGCATTGACTTCGGTCTGCTTACCGTTCAGCATCATACATCTGTATAGGCTTGCTAACTGCTTGATATTACTTCTGACTGTGGTGCAGGAAGGATGGTGTGACAGTGTAGGATCTGTTGAAGAAATTCAGGCCAAGCTGTTGAAGCGGCAAGAGGCTGCGGTTAAGCGTGAGAGAGCCATGGCATATGCACTTGCTCATCAGGTGAGACTTTAAGAAGTGGCATCATGTTCTTTTTTGGATTAAATACTTGTGAAACCTTATACTTTACCCGTAAACAGTTTTGTCCCTCAGTTTTGAAATTTTATTGGAATGTCCCTAAACTCTCATTGGTTGACACTTTTGTCCATTCCATCAAACATCTTCGTTTATCATCATTAAGAACCTTGTCTCGTCAGTGTGGTATCCCAGTTACCGCTCCACTGATTCTCATATGGCTCAGCTTTTTGTGAGGATTTATGAAGCCTCATCAATCCAATCAATGTCCATGATGTTGCATGCTAATGATGTCACTAAATAGTTTATAAATTTACCTCAATGTATGTTTTGTTGTATGTGCTATTTCAACCATATTGCTGAACTGTTGAAGGTGATTGTCAGTTTTGAAGATCTATTCAAGGCTTCAAGGGTCTATTTAATAATTAGCTTCTAGTGGTCAAGAGCATTTACCCCTATACCTAAGGTTCTGAATTCGATTTCCCCCTTCCCGTATAGTTATCTTATAAAAATAAAAATAAAAAAGAGACAAAGTTAATAGTGATTGTCAGTATGCATTTGCTGCACAGCTCCTTATTTATGGGTTCTAACAAGTACGAAGTAAATACACTTCTAAGAAAAGAGATGGAAAGAAGGTTTTCTCTTCCTTCCCTGCACAGAAAGGAAGAAATGAAATTCTCAAACCAAAAAATAATAATAATAATAATAATAAAATAAAATAAAAGGAAGAAATGAAAAGTATCTCTTTTGAAAGGAAGTTTGCTGGCCAAAGTACAACTCCGTATGTTGGTTTATTTATTTTATTCTCAGGTGATATGTTTCCACTTTTCCTTTTTCTTGTTCTTTTGAAAAAAAATATTATGCATAATACTTCCAATACACTTTCCTATTATCTCTGGTTGAATAAAAAATGATACGTCCTAAACTCACTAAATAGTAAATACCATAGACCATATTTTTCCATCGCATACTTCTAAGCACTTGAGCATATGTACGCACGTCCCAAATTTCTAAGTATTAATCTTTTAGTTGTCTATAATTTCTTCGCCTACTTGAGCTTACACAAAATTTATTCTGCAGTGGCAAGCTGGAACAAGACAGCAGTCCGCTCCCTCTGGGTTTGAACCAGATAAAAACAGCTGGGGATGGAACTGGTTAGAAAGATGGATGGCTGTCCGTCCCTGGGAGAATCGCTTTCTAGATATTAATCTTAGAGATGGAGTAATGGTACATGAAAATGAATCAACAGAGGCTAAGGATGGCAGCAGATCAGGGTCGAAGTCTGTTGGCAAGAAACCTATTGTGTCAACTGTTCAATCGAATCTTTTAAGTCAAAAAGCTGTACCCTTTCATTCCAATGGGTGTGATTCTTCACCCAGCAGTTCGGCAGGTGTCCTAGAGGCATCCCACACCCAATTTGGAAAGCCAAATGCCAAGCCCTGTTTGGAAGATTCAATTGAAAGAGGAAACTTGAAACCTGATATTGCATCAAGATCCCATAGTAATCCAAAAGAGAGAACAACAGGACCGGATAAACAGGCACATAAGCGGTTGTCTCTGCCTAGTAATGGTGAGTCTCCATCTTTCTGTGTGTGTGTGTGTGTGGGTGGGGTGTGTTTCTTTCAAATGTGCAGTCTCAATCCTAAGTGTCCTTACTGATAAAGGGTCTAGCAGTTACCTCTGAATTAGCAGTAAATACAGCTTTCCTGAATCATACATTTAGTAAAAACATTTTTACATTAGCATATCTGATTCTAGATAAGCAGCTGCTGTCATATATGTTACTTGTCTTATACACTGCATTGGACTGTGTAATGTCTGAAGTCTTATTAAACAAGCATTAACTATGCTGCTACATGTTTATGTGTCTATCTGGTTTGATCAGGTGGTCTTACTGGTCAAACTGCCAGACATCCAATTAGATCTAATTTCAAAGGGACAGCCAGTTCTCAGAAGCACATCAAGGCAAAATCAAAACCCAGTGGAAAAGGGGACTAAAACTCTTCAAAGTTAGCCATGCAAGCTGTTGTTTTGCAACTTTAAATGCCACATGAAACTAAGTTTCTGCACATTTGCCGTCTGAGGCATTTGCTATTTTATGTCTGTACATATTGATCCACATTCTGAGAGGATGTAGCAGCAGCAGTTTCAGGAATGCATCAGTTGGTGATTGTTGGAGGGAATAAGACTAGTGAGATCAATGCGTGATTGTTAAATATGTTAATATCTGGTGTACTATTTAAGTCTACAATTTTCAAAGTTGTTGGCTTCAAGATTTGCCATTTACTTGGATACTAATAAATCAGTGTACTATTGTTTTGCAATAATAGAACTCGGAATTGGGGCGAGCATCATTCAAGTGGAAATTCAAAAGTCGCTACACATATTTAGATCGAATTTCCTATGAAATCAGCTTCTTTAAATTTCTTTAGTATTCGGTTTATGGTGCATAAGCACCTCAATATAAGCTCAGTTTTCCATAAGTTACAATTTATAGTTGGTAAGCGTTATTACATTGAAAGTTCTTGTATGCAAGTGAACCAATAATTATAAGAGGAAAATGCTATGCCGGTACCCCAACTTTAATGGCACGGTCAAAGTGGTACCCATACTTTAAAAACTATCAATGTGGTACCCAAACTTCTATTTCGCTACTAAAGAAAGGCCTGAGGCCAATTTCCGTAACTGTACCGTTAGTTTGCTGACGTGGCTGACATAGGGCCCACCAAAAAAAGGTGCAATGACAAAAATAACCTTCTAACTCTCACCAAAACCGTTTTCCTTCTATAAGCTTTAAATTTGAATTTTCCTGGGTATCACATTGATCAGTTCAGAGGAGTTTAGGCACTGTTGCTGTGTTTATCTGCTGACAAGAAATATTATGCAATAGCTGGAAATGTAACATAGAAATTCAAACATAGAACTAAAAAAGGCTGTCAATATCACTGAATTAAAACCAACATCAACATGAGAAACATACTATACATCATAATTCAAGCTTAATTGGTTTCCAAAAACTCAAGGAACCACATTGTTTGCAAAAAATTGATTCCAAACCATGATGAAGTACACATTATGTTTCTCTAATTTAAAAGCCAACACATTCACTATGTAGAACCCCTTGCTGTATGATTTTGGCTGCTTTGAGTAGGAGGCTGTGTTGAAGCTGATGCACTACCATTTCCAGCAGAACTACCCTCCATTGCCAACTTCATTTTCTTCCATCCCGTTTTAGACTTTATGGCCTGGTCCTTAATAGGTCTTGATTCCTTGGGTGGGCTGGTGCCCTTTGGACCTATGGAACACAAACAAGACATTTCTAACACAATTCAACAACCATTTTTGGCTTCACACTTCAATAAGACATTTCCAACACAATGCAACAACAACATTATTTCCAACAGTTAACAAAACATTTCAGCAATAGTTGGCTTCACAACAAGAACAACAATCAACAATCAACAATCAACAATCACCACCAGATACATACCTTTGCTAAGATGTCTAGACTCAACTATACAAAAGATTACTCCTAAAATCACTAAATATCCATATGTCCACCCATTCCTTTACCCATGATGCATAGCATGCTATA
>NC_020492.1:25223048-25232423 GCF_000184155.1 Fragaria vesca subsp. vesca | reverse complement strand
ACTAATATGAATCAACACATATCTTGTACATGGAATCCAAATATCATCAATGAAATCAAGACAAACAGTGTTAACTAAAATGACATAACAACTAAGCACACAAAATCAGTATCCAATCATAAAAAGTTCTCCCCAAGATCCCCCTACCTTTGTTAATTCTCACAGCAAGTTCCTGACCAAGACAACAAGTACTTTTTAGTAATGCAACTCATTAGTTCCAGTACTCTAAATATAAAGTATTTAACTGATAAAACAACCAAACAAACATGACAAGTCAGTTGATCTGAAAACAAGTTTACTGAACACAAAGAACTACTGCAGTTTTCTGACCCAGTCATCTTCACCACAAAAACTGTACAAATCCATAAGGAATTTGACTTCATGGCCTTACTAAAGAAATAAACTAGACATCTTAGAGAAGCTTTCAGAATTTGAATCACCTCAAAACAATTTTTCTGTAATTAGATATGCAATTTCAAAGTTCAGTAACAGTTTCAGGTTTTTCTGGAAATTTTGCTAAAAGTGTCTAAACTTTGTTTTCAAAAACAAAACAGAAGATCTATGTGATACAAAACTTCTAGGAACTGAACATAAACACTCCAATGTTTCAAAAAGAAGGAAAAAGATACAAAACTTGCAACTTACAGACTAACTAAGATCACCACAAAGATAGCTAACAAAATGTAATATACAACAGTCTTAACTTCTAAAATTTCAGCAAATTTAAGCAATCTAAAATTATGGTTTCTACTTTCAATAGTAGAAACTAATAACATGTATAAGAACCTCATAATCTAATCATTACATATGTACAATCTCATATCAAAACAACAAAGATTCAAAAACAAAGAGTGCAATTAAAAACAGAAATCTGAAATCACAAAACAACTTCCTAACTTTCTGACCAGTAAACTTTATGGCTAAAAACGACACAGCTTGACTGGGAATTTACAGTTAGTGTCTTCATAACAATTGTAAAAGACAACCTAAAGATCAATCAGGAACTGGAATCACAGCAAAAAGAATTTTCTACAAATACTTATGATTTTCGGAAGTTGTAGACCGGCATCAGGAAAATTACTGATTTTGACTCAAATCAGTTTTTGTTTTACAAACTGACTAAGAACCTAACCAAATAGCTGAAATTCACAAAATTGATCATCTATTTCAGCACTACGCAGACAATTACACAACTCGTAGTTATCAAATCATGTCCAAATTGAAGCAAACAAAGTTAGGGTATTGAAAATTGGTATTACCTTCAGATCCGAAAGAAGATTTGAAGCTATATCGAAATCATTATAGATCAACGCCGCTTTGAATCGCCCGAAGTTCTGAGTCAGCTAGTTCAGCTTCCCCTCCATTCTCGTCTAATTTGCTTCCCTCTCTGGTTTTCCCTTTCGCTTTTCTCACTCTTCAAATCACTCCTGGGTCTTTCAATTTGGAGACGAACAAGAGGACAGAGTTTGTGGCCGACTAGAGAGAAGAGAAGAGGGAGATTGGGGGGTCTCTTTGGGTACGAATATGGAGAAGATGGTGGACTGCGGAATTTCAATAGATCGATCGAGGTTTAAGTTTGAGAGAGAATGAAGGGGATGTAGGTGTTTGAGATCTAGGTTTTCAAGAGAAAAGTGATGAACATGCAGGTGCGATTTAGATTAGGTTTCAGAGAAGAGAAGAGAAAAGGGAGTTTGGGAGGAGATGGGGGAGGGAAATCGAGTTTTGACTTGATTTGGGTGTAGGCTGTGTAAAATGTCGTTTTTGCCTTTTTTTTGGTGGACCCGATGCTGGCCACGTCAGCAAACAGACGGCACCGTGACGAAAATTGGCCTTAGGCCTTTCTTTGGTAGCAAAAACAAAGTTTAGGTACCACATTGATAGTTTTTAAAGTCTGGGTACCACTATGACCGTGTCACAAAAGTTGGGATACCGGTGTTGTCAAAACTTCTAATTATAATAAGATCTCAGTCATTCATTTGATCTAGTTTAAACATGACACTAGTATTAAGGTTAACACCGTGAAGAAAGTTGGAACCAAGAAAATCTAGTCAACATGGTAAAAAGTAAAAACACATTAAATGAAAACCTATCGATTAAAATGAATTAAACCAGGATGAATTCAATCCAGGTTTATTTCAAAATGAAAAAAAATTCCAATAGAGGACGAAGAAGAAGCACTAGAAGCAAGGTCGAAGAGGGATGTTGCCACGCCAAGTCGCCATGTATCATGTCATCGGAACCCCGAAGGTGATGAAGACTATGATCGGATCCCCGAACTTCCCCGAAAACGGGTCGGGTCGGATCCGGGAGGTGTTGGGCTTTGAGCGACTCCAAACCTCGAGCATGTGATGATTGAGGAAAGGCGACGGCTTTGAGGAGGAGGAGGAGACGTTGGTACGGTGACATTGAAGAGCGTTGATTGGAGGAGAGAGGGAGTAGTAGATCTGGAATTCCAATACTGGGTTATTTGAACAAACGAAGAGTCAAGCTGAGGAGGGACTGTAAAAAGTAAAAGGATAAGTAACTCCTATGTTTGATGGCTGAGAAACTGGGTTTCGGGGATAGTATCTTGGAGGTGGAGAGATGGAGAGAGGAAGTTCAATGGTTTTACTGCCCTTGTTGGATTTTAAAGCATGTTGACCTTTTTGGTCACAAACCAACGTTTGTTGACTGTTAGTATTTGGGGATGGTTCAAGTACACATTGGTGCACTGCATCCGCACATATACGAAACACTCATTCCAGGTAATGTCTCCCAATTTCTTCAGCCGTTCTACATCAAGAAGGATCTTAAAACCATTGACAGAATGCAAGTCAGTCTAGTCTTTTTCTTTTTTCTTCTTTTTTTTTTTGTTTCTCTTTGATGGGGAAAATAAAAAGAGTTTTAAATACACACCCCTTTTTTAAAACATAACCCATTAAATTCTTCATTATGATACTTTACTAAATACAAAACTCAAACCATAAATAATCCTGATCTCAAAAACCATGAAATATCCTATCAAGGCTACGACTTAATGTGTTAATGGTTTCTAACCTGTATTAATGGGTACATAATAGTTATGGCATGACTCGACTGTTCTCTTCCCCTCTATCATGGCCTCTCTCTCGTCCTTGCCCTAGCCCTAACCCTTGTCGGCGGTGGGTATTCGTATGGTGGTGGCGGGGTGGGTTTTGTGAAAGCAGCTATGGCTTGTTTTAAGAATTTGGGTATTGGGGGGGGGAGGGTGAGGGAGAGAGGAGGGGAGGATTTAAAGGCAAGGATTAAGATCATAAACAAAGAAAAGTAATGGAGTAAAATAGGATTTGATTAAAACATTATTTGGAGCCCAGTTTAGTAAGCCAAAGAATTTACACCTCAAAATATTTTTATGTTTTTGTTGTATTTGTTTAAATGTTACCTTAAATAAATTTTTATTTCTTCTTGCCTTATGGGTTCTTAGAACTTGAATGATGGATCCTAGCTTAGGTTCTTAGAACTTGATGAGGTGCAAATCAGGGCGTTACACCTACCCTCTCAACAAATCATCTGTGTGCTGTGCATACCACTTATGTGCGTCTTTTAGAACATGACGTCATATTTGGAGAAAAATTAGAAATTTTGGCGAAACTAATGCGATTTAGAACTGTAGGGACTAGAGAGAAAATGGAAGAGAGAGAGAGAGAAGATGTTGCCGGAATCCAGTCGCCAAAATCTCGTCGCCGGATTTTCTCTGATCATCGTCGTCATATTTTCTTCGGTCATCGTCGCAGGAATCTTGCCCCCCAATAATCTGGATATTGACCCCCAATAATCGAGTTACTAATCCACAATAATCACTTTATTAAGTTGTTGACCCATAATAATCGGGTTACTGACCCTTAATAATCGGGTTAACTGATCCCCAGTAATCACCTTATTAAGTTACTGACACCTAATAATCGGGTTACTGACCCTAGTAATCAATTATGAACCCCTGATAATGATTACTAGTCTCCAATAATCGGGTTACTGACTCCTAATAATCAATTACAAATAATCGAGTTACATACCCCAATAACCTTGTTAAAATATACTTTTATGTTCAAAAATTTCTATTTTGATTTCAAAACTAAATTTTGCAAAACAAAACAGTGTATTACATCAAATCTTTCTCATCTCACCTTTTTGTGGACAAATAATCCTCCAAATCTAAAAACATGATCTCGTCGACGATGAACCTGAGCCAAAATCGAAACACATGAGCCTACCCTCTGATTTCACCTTCACCAATTCACCTGCACCAAGCCCAGTCTTTCTCAGACCTTCAACCATGTGGACGAAGCCGGAGTCGGCGAAGTTGATGAAGCCGGCTCCAAATACGAAGAGTAGTGCCTAGTCGTCATTGGACCAGATCCAGTTGGAGACGCCTCGTCGGCATAGGTGAACAGGGGAGCTCCGCCTTGGGATGAGTTCGGTCCTCATGTCTGATCTGGAGAAAGAGAGAGGAGAAAGAAGTTTCCAGATCGGGGATCAAAGAGAGAGAGAGAGAGAGAGATCTAGCCTCGTCAGCGTCGAGGCCTCTTCACGCCGCCGGAGATGGTGGAGGCGAGGACAAGGTTGTCGGAGTTGATGGAGGCGAGGTGAGGTGGTCAATGACGAATTTGTGAGTGAGAGTTAGAGAGAGAGAGAGAGAAAGCATATCTTGAATGAGAGGTGGAGGGAGAGTTGTGATATAGTTAGGTTAGGGATAAAAAAAGTAATTTCAGTAAGATTAATTGAAATTGGTAATGAAAAGGTTTTTCATTGGAATGGGCAATAAGATCCATTAATTAGTACCAAATGACATTATTCTTATTCCTTAACTAGTCAAATAATGGATCTTGCACACAATTATATATAAATTTCACATATTTCACGTAAATACATGTTTGACTTGAAAATAGAGAGATATTTATAAACGGATAAAAAAAATCATGTTTTTTTAACTATTTTAATAGCAAATAAGAATACTTTGAAACATGTTACACAAATCCACTCACCTCGACAGTACGAATCCCCACTCTGAATACCGATCATAAATCAAACGTCCTAAAACAAGCCATCTAGAAACCACCACGAATCTAACCCAAACCTCAAAGGGAATGAAGATGAAATGATGTACGATGTGCATACCATTCTTTGGAGCCCAATTTAGTAAGATAAAGAATTTACACCTCAAAAAAATTTTAGGCTTTCGTTGTGTTTGTTTAAATGTTTCCTGTAAATAAATTTTCATTTCTTCTTGCCTTGTGGGTTCTTAGAACTTGAATGATGGATCCTAGCTTAGGTTCTTAGAACCTGATGAGGTGCAAATCGAGGCGTTACACCTACCCTCTCAACATATCATCTGTGCGCTGTGCATACCACTTATGTGCGTCTTTTAGCACATGATGTCATATTTGGAGAAAAATTAGAAATTTGGATGAAACTAATGCGATTTAGAAGTGTAGGGACCAACATGATGAAAAAATGGGGCTAGACTGATTTTTGCCCTAAAGTTTGAAAAGAGGGAAGGGGGGGGGGGGGGGGGGGGGGGTCAAATTGAATTTATTTCCTTTTTTAAAGTTTATTTTGAAGCATTCATAAGAGAAAGTCCACATAATTATATATAAATTTCACATATTTCACATACATACATGTTTGACTTGAAAATAGAGAGATATTTATAAATAGATAAAAAAATCATTTTTTTTTTACTATTTTAATAGCAAATAAGAATACTTTGAAACATGTTACACAAATCCATTCACCTCAATAATACGAATCCCGAGAGATATTTATAAATAGATAAAAGTCATGTTTTTTTACTATCTTAATAGCAAATAAGAAAACTTGTTACACAAATCCACTCACCTCAATACTACAAATCCCCACTCTGAATACTGATTGTAAACCAAACTTCCTAAAATGAGCCATCTAGAAACCACCACGAATCTGACCTAAACCTCAAAGGGAATGAAGATGAAATGAAACGAAATTGTAGTCTTTTGGGGATTCAAAATTAGAGTTATGAATCAAAAGTTATAATCTGCTGAAGTTTTAGAGTAAGAAAATCTAGATAGATAAAATGATGAGAGAAAAACTCATTTTAAAAAATGGGGAAGAATGGAGGTTGAATTCCTAGAAGGACTAACCAATGAAAAAAAGTCACTTGTCAACATTTCAAGTTCCCATCAAGAAGATTGCACCACTTGTCAAACAATTAGAAAACATTGTATAATTAAAAGACAAGTGTCACATTCCAGCACCAATCTCAAGCAGCTCTTATCTCCTGATGACAGCCACTAAAAACATGTCATATGTTTACCCAACAACCAATAGAGTCACGCTAAGTCAACATTCCGATTAAACCTTGACGAAACTTCGACAAAACATTAAAAATAGCTTGGGATCATATTAATTAACCGAAAAATGCTGCGAACTTGTGGCAACCTCTACTTTCAAATTTCTGGAAAAAATATATATATAGAATTTCATAAACTTCAAAATTTGAGAAGTTACACCACCTCAGCCCAATTTTCATAAGCCAAGTCGTAGCCACCTATGCTTGCTTCCACCCATGGAAAAGAAATCCCCTTGGTCTGACCCATGACCCCGGCCACCACTTTTCATGACCTGAGCCTTTTGAGTCTATCTCAGCCCACTTGCAAAAGGCCACACTGACGTCAGCCACGTGTGGGAAAAGAGGCGTGCGTCAAGGACATGTTTCTTGTGTGCGTGAGACGCCCAAACACCAGACGTGCAACGCTAGGAGCGTGCATAACATGTGTTTGTCGTGATGCGCGGAAACCTAGGCCCACAGACACGCATTAACCAGTGGGTCGATGTTTCAAAAATTTAAACGCAAGAATCAAGGAATCTGGATAGTTGGTTTGAGCTGATTTTGGCAATCTAACAGCTACTAATAGACAAACCTTGTAATCATAAAGGTAAAATGAGTTTATTGAAGTAGATGAATTAATTTTAAGAAAAAAAAGCAGCAAAAATTACAAGGGGAAGAAAAAAAAAATTAAAAGACTTTTTACAATGCCCTATAAATACATATGAACCTTTTATAGCTTTTACACCCCACACAAAAAATTATGATCCATAGTCCTTTTCTATCAACTCGTTTCTTTCAGTCTCCTGTAGTTTATCTTCTATATTTTGTTGTTTCAATTCATGGCCGGTGGATCCAATGACTCAAGGGAATTTTGGAGTGCCAAAAAGTGGAAGTCGTGGATATTTATTTGTCAAGATGTGGCAACGGGTTAAGATCAAAAGAAAGTCATGTTATGAATCATTTCACAAGTACTACTTCAATTAATTTTCCAGATGCCTTCCCTCGAACATCAAACATCAAGTGCATTCATAGGTTATGTAAAACTCTAAAAACTGAATTGTACCAATCAAATTGTGCAATAAGCTAAAGCTTGGGTAAAGAGCGGTACAAGTCCCATTGATGAGGTATGAATATGTACATTTGGTTTCTTTTGTAATAACATTTATTTTTATGAATATTTATTTATTCATACATCTCATTAATTATAGTTTTATTTATTAATTTGTAGTATGAAAAAAAAAACACAAGATGTATGAAAGCAAGGATAAAGGCAAAGAAACAAAAGAGCAATTTCTCGAATCAAGCTTGTTACAGCATTGTGGAAGGTTTTCAAGCATTTCAAGACATTTCTATCCACGTGGAGATGCATGAGGCAACATCAACCGGAGGACATGAAGGAATGACTTCACAATCAAATGTTGATGATTCATAATCAACTTAGCCCAAGATACTGATAAGGTATCTGCCAATCCAAATGTGAGGCGTATTGGAATGATGGCAGCAAAAGAAGCTATTCGAAAATAGTAGAAGGTGGCCAAAAATGAATGCCCCTAACCTCTGTTGTACAACATTGCAACTAACCAATCAACAATATTGCAAGCGAGGGAGCAACGAAAAGAGGCATACGCAAGACAATCCCAATCACAACTTTTATCAACCATCATCAAAATATGTTTCATCACGTTTTCCAATCGCCATGACCTAGTTGTCATTAACTACATTTATCAGTCGTTATGAAAATAGTCAGGACGCTTGAAAATATTTTTCGTGAAAAACATCATCAAATAATGAGACCAACAATGACGTTTGATAAAAGTCATGAACTTCAGACAAAATTTAGATCCTTGATGTTTGCTTTGAAAAACGTCATTGAAAGAGCATGCAATGACGATTTCGGGTAAACGTCGTAAAATTACTATCACTGAAACATTTTATGTAGTGTGTTGTACTTGTATATATTGGTCCATCTGCTTTCAATTTTCTTTTTGAAAATCCACTTGGAACTCAAAGGTTTACAATCAGGTGGAAGAAACACTAGTTTCTAAGTGTGATTTTAGAAAATGGACTCAATCTCACTCTTGATAGCTTCGTTACACAAAGAACTATCAGTAGAGTTTACCGTTTTTTTAAAAGTACAAGGTTCACATTCAAGCATATATGTCAGAAAATATGACCCAAATGATTTTTCTATCCTTACCCTTTTAGAGGGCCCAGGATCTGACTTAAAGCTTGTAATTGTGATTTCAGGTTGCTTGTTTTAGTGCATAGGTCCAGTTCCAAGTCATGAGAGCCCACTGCCTCCCCTTAACAAGCCTAGCTCCCCTCAGTAAGCCGAGCTCCGCAAAGCCATCACCATTCTTAGGTGTTTATCTGGTCGACATTATATACAACTACGTATTGTTATGTTCGTGCTCTCCATGATATCTGTATTGGGTCAAGAAAATAGGTGAATTTGAACTTGCAAAAATGTATTGTAGGTCATATGCTTTGAGACAAATAACTCTTTGTAAATTTTGTTAGTTTCGGTAATGAGAATGAATTTAAAATTTCTAAATTAGTTTGTGTCGGTGCTTTTAGTGGCATCAAAATCAAAATCAGAATACATGGACTTTGACGTCTCTATATCTTTTAAACGACATTTATATGTCGTCTTAAAGTAAAAGATAACAATATATAGTGTATGTCGTCGTAGATATATATCTGACGACAGACAAGTGACACTTGAATTAGTGTGAGACGACATACAGTTGTTCACTTTTGTAGTTTTGTAGTAAAAAGTAAATTTAACGATACTTTTATGTCGTTATAACCATTGTCTAACGACAGAAAGTTTGAATTTGTTGCGTATATAGACGCTAGTACGTGGATAGTGGAGAGTATTGTAGATTTGGAGTTATAAATCTCAACTTCCTGCATCCACTTTTCATAATTATCTACTCTTATTATGAGCCGTGGCTTGGTTGGTTAAAGTAAATTAGTGTGAGACAACATACAGTCGTTCACTTTTGTAGTAAAAAGTAAATTTAACGATACTTTTATGTCGTTATAACCAT
>NC_020492.1:25212215-25223028 GCF_000184155.1 Fragaria vesca subsp. vesca | reverse complement strand
AGATCATGGGTTCAAACCTCGCTATACATATATAAGTAGGGGTGTGAGTTATTAATAAATTAAAAAATAAAAATAAAAAAAATAAAAAAACTACTTATTATTCAAAAAAAAAAAATTATCTACTCCTATTTTTTTTTACTATACTAACATTTTAACTTGATTGTTTCAACTAAACACAATAATAGTAATTTAGGTAGAACATATTTGATGAACCCCTCGACCGCACAGCTCAATTCTTTGCAGCTTTATGAACCTATGACCCCGGTTTCTTCCGATTTCGGTTTCTCGATGTTGGTTCGTTGCGGTTTTGACTAGTTTCAATTTTTTGGGTGTCTAAAACTCTAAAGGTCCAGCCATACATATATGTATGTGGCTACACACGAGTGATGAGTAAATTGCAATTGTCAACCATTTAACCCTTATTCATTCTGTCCAAGTTGACCATTAAAAAAACAGTCAGTCTCTGCAGAGCTACCAAAATTACCCAGATGATTATGACAGTCAATTCTGTTTATTCTTCACTTTCAAGTAATATGATCACTCCCACCACAAAACGTGGAAAGAGAATCAAACCCCTCCTTTATATATAAAGATAAAGCAAGTAGCCATGGCTTTTAAATTTTACTGCATCTCTGTTCTTCTACTGCAACTCCCACTTGGATCAATCACCCACTCCAATTTCCCAAAATGGATCTCTCTCTCCCTAAATTCCGATCCCGTCTCCTCGCCTGGCTCTGCAGATCTCGACCCGGTACGTCGTTATTTCAATTCTTGAAACTACTTTCTCATTTGCATTGCTTGTTTCTTTTGCTTTGGTTCTTAACAATGTGGAGTTCTTGATGCTGTCACTTGGTGTGGTTGGGATTGGGTTGAATTTGGAGTTAAAGCTGTGGAATTCTAGATGGCTTTAGTTTGTTTTGGTTTGGTGGAATTGTCTGGGGAGATGTTTGTTGTTGCTCTGTTTTATTTTCAGAGTGTTTTGTGGATCACGCCGGATTTGATTGTGAATTGTGAGGTTGCACAAAATTGAGTTGTTAATAGGGGTTAATTCCAGTAATTTCATTGGTCTGCATTGTAAGAACTTGATCTAAATGACACTTTTCAAGGGCAATTGGAGATTAAACTATTGTATAAGTATGGTTCCCTTGGCTGGAGACTACTGTCCAAGTAACAATATGGTTCTATGTTTCCTTGGTTTTATTTCGATGGACTGTAGGATAAATACATTCTTATCTTCCGAAGAAATATGTCGTTGTTTTACCCCAAAATATGCTGTTCATAATGAGCTTAAAGTTCACCATATCGGATACAAATGGTATCAGTTGCCACTTTGAACTTGATCAATTACATATAAAGTTGATCCATATGTGCATATAATTGTCCCTAATTAACTTGTTACCATAATCAAACTAGAAGAAGTATCTGCAAAGAGCCTTGCGCTGTTGCAGATGCATTAGGGTTAACTTGGAAATATTTGAATCAAGCCTGAAATTATGAAATATTCTATTCAAGTAAAACATTGTCATCATTTATGCTGTCAGCTTTTTGTGTCATATGAACTTTTTTGTGTACTTGAATGAATTTCTTATACGTTTATGCATTGAATGCTATCTTTAGTTATGATGCTGTGAGATGAACCAAGTATACTTATGCTCATACTTATGCTGTGATATTACTTACATTGTCATATGTACTGAGTAAGCTGAAGGTCTGTTTTGAAGATTGTTTTCATGTACAATTGAAGTTTAAATGTGTAATTCCCAGTCCTGGAATTTAGCTCTTAGAGATTAAATTATGACTTCTGAAGTAATGGCATAGAATTTACTCAATTTAGCTCATCCAAACGTATTCCAGATGTTATAATGTGTTGAAAAGAGAAGATTAGTGCACTTTGTTTTTTACAGTTATGGTAATAATCTTATGGTTTGAAGATATGAAATGTATTAGTATCATGTTTTCAGGCCCAATGATATTTATGAAGCGTTTTCCATACAAAGATATAAAGAGAGCTACAGATGGTTTTCATAGGATCATGTATACCAACTCTCACATAGTTGTCTACAAGGCCAGATATCAAGATGGCGGGGTTGCTTTGGTAAAAGAAATTAGAGATTATAGTCAGGCAGAACATGTCTTCTACAGGGAAATGCAACTCTTGGGGCGTCTGCATCATCGGCATCTTCTTGCTCTCAGGGGTTTCTCTATCGGAAATAAACGGTTTGGTGCCCATCTCTTTCCACTTTTTCACTTCTTTCTAATTTCACCTGCCCGCCATACAAACAGGCACCTTCTCGGAAGAGCAAAAAATATGTGTTCTTTTATGATTTGGACATACAGTGATTTTCGAGCTTTGTATGATTTGCTAGTTTCCCGAGTAGAAAGAGGCCATGGAAAATCAATCGTGTTTAGGATAATCACTTGTGGACAAGTTGTGGTACCCAGTTCTCAGGTTAATATTGTGTAACTTGAGCTGAGATTCAGCAGTCTTTTTAATTATCTTGAAGGGATGACCTTAGTTCTAACTTGGAAGAAATATAAATAACAGATTTACATAACTGAACCTCAAAATCATCACCTTTTCAGCACCAGCATTACAGTTTCCTGTATTATTATTTATTACTCACAAATTACACGCTATCTCTGCATTTATATTTCCATGCTGAAACGGATTTCACTTATATTCCCCGGTTAGTACATATGAATGTTGTATGATTATATTATGTTCTCTCCTCTGGATCATCCATAACTTCACTAATAGTGTCAGCCTCATACTAGAATTCGTAACCGCTGACCAGTATACCAATATAACTGTTTAGTCTTGCTCTCTCTTTCTCTCATTTTAATAACTAGGTACATTTCGATTATTGAGCAGCTTAGTCTTGCTTTCTCTTTCTCTCATTTTAATAACTAGGTACATTTCGATTATTGAGCAGCTTAGTCTTGCTTTCTCTTTCTCTCATTTTAATAACTAGGTACATTTCGATTATTGAGCAGCATATACTGGAAAACCTTTCCTGATTACCTGTTGCCACACAAATTGAAATATCATAATTACTTGGTTTTAAGTGCGGAGGGAGGGGATGGAGGGAGGGTGTACTGTATCAATCCAATTATTCATAGACGCACTGAAAGGAAAATTTTTATTATCTATCTGTGTTGCAGTAAGTTATTTGCTTTGGAAATTTGTTGCAATTTTTTGAACGTAATAGTGGACTTTATTTTTTTGTAACTTGTAAACTGCATAGGAGGTAATTATCCATCTTCCTTGTGATGCCTACGCGCTTATTGTTTCATTGATCTTGTCTTGAACTGTTTATGTTTGGTGTTCCTGGTATTGAAGTTTCTGTTGGTTTTCACAAATCTGTATGTAACAAGGAGAGACATATAGGTCTTTCCATGTATGTAGTTATAATTATATTAGTTATCTGTTTTGTAACAAAATAGTTGCCCTATG
Organism: Fragaria vesca subsp. vesca; assembly: GCF_000184155.1. Taxonomy (NCBI): domain Eukaryota; kingdom Viridiplantae; phylum Streptophyta; class Magnoliopsida; order Rosales; family Rosaceae; genus Fragaria; species Fragaria vesca. The sequence goes on along the minus strand of NC_020492.1, from coordinate 25,219,574 downwards.
TTTTTATAATAGTTCTCTTTATTTCTGTAGGTTGTTAGTGTTTGACAACATAGAAAGAGGGAGTTTGAAGGAACATCTTAATGGTAACAATCTAGACTCTTGTAGAACTCGTGTATGTGTGTACCAGTGTAAAAGTTGATATTTTCTCTATTGGGTGGCAGATCCCCTTAGGACTCCCTTAAATTGGAGGACAAGACTACAAATAGCTGTTGGTGTGGTGGCAGCATTGGTATGTCAGAGAAGTTCTTCTTATTGTGTGGTCACAAGTACATCATGGTTTTATTATACACATCCTATACACCTGCATAGATGAATGTATGCATCTATCTGATAGTGAAAAGTTGTCAATTGGAGCATGATGAGAATTTACGTTTTAATGATGTTAAGAAATTAATAAATCAGTAATAGAAACTGCATCACTGTTTAAGAGTTCTATACCAATTTCTCTATGCTCTATATAAATTATAAGTTAATAAGTTGTTCGTAGTACTTGCTTAGGAATAAGATCTTCTTTCGTAACAGTCATCCATATAGCTACAATGCAGATTTTATCTGCCTGTTCCTGTTCTTCATCAATACAAGCATTTACAAGTTTGAATTTTTGTTTTTGTGCCTTGATTGTGTAAATTAATCTCTTATATGTTGAAGGACTCCCGTGTTCAAAGACATAGCAGCTTAGTTTACATTTCACCAAGTTTCTGATGCAGGAGTATCTGCTTCTTTTCAATGAACCCCCAATGTTTCATGTCTCCATTAGCTCAAGTAACATCATGCTAGATGAAAACTTTAATGCAAAGGTATATCTCCCTTTCGTTCTGCCCTAGTACGTCATATAGCTTTCAAATTATGAACATATGGGTCTACATATTTTGGTGTCCTTTACGCTAATTGCAAAAACAATCAACCTGTCATGATCACAGCTTTCAGACATTGGCCTTCAAAGTTCCGGTGAAAATTATGTCACAGTGCCTCATAACTCATGTCCAAAAGGTTGATTTTCTGTACTGTCACCGTTCTCATTATTATGATAGTTACTTAGAAGAATGATAAAATAATAATAAATCGAGTTTGAATCAACTGTAGTTGGACTTTCTTGTGTTAAAACTCATCCTTTACAGTCGTGCAGATTGCATGGGTCAGGAATGTGGCAACATTATGTTCCAACTTGGGGTGCTGATCCTGGAGCTAATCACTGGTCAGTCATCTGAAAATGGAGGTGCTGATCTAGTTCAGTGGATCCGGGAGTCTCGCTTCAGCAGTTCAATTGACAATATGATAGATCCTGATCTAGGTAATAGTTACGATTCTAGGGAGCTCAAAAGTCTTCTAGCTGTAGCGAAGTTGTGTGTTAAATCTGGAGATAAGCCAACGACTTCTATTCTGCATATACTCCGCTATCTCCAGAAAAAATTAGATATATCTCGTGACTAGTGTTGTACACGCCGTCACTTCATGTACATCATTTTGGTGAAATCATTGATTGTTTCATGGAGATAGTATGTGATCGCTGCTTTCATCAAGTTGGTTTTATTGCCATACTCAAGGGCCACAATAATATTGCGGCAAGATTCTAATGCCACCGCTTTTTTCCCCTGTTTTTGCCCTTACACCAAGAACAAACACTGGTTGGAGCCGACTGTTTGAATTATTCGAGGTCAAACTAAACAAAATTGGGAACTTAATACTGATACCCAATAACATCAAGTAGGCTTCTATTAATCATATTTCTGTAGAATATACCAACGCACAGTATTCAAAATGAAGAATTAGGCCCCGTTAAGTTTGTGAAAATGAAAGTAGTTTTTTTATCTTTCGAAGGAATTGAAAAGATATATTTATTTCCTGATAATTTTCTGTACCGATGTTTGGTAATAAGATGAGAAAATGGTTACGGATTTTAGAAAGAACAATTTTCTCTGATATTTTCTCAGCCTTCAGGACTTTCATTTCCTTAAGCATTCCTTCAACATTCCAGAAAATAAACAATTTTCTGTTCCTAATGGTTACAAACGAGGCCTTATTGTCAAAACTAAAATGAACCGAAACGAGCTCCCACAATTCGTATTAAGAATTGAAAATAACTAAACCCAGGGTAATCCAACAAGTTAGGGCCACCAAAACATAAACCCGAATGTTATTAGCACAGCTAGGACCTGGAACTAACAATTCAACCCGTGTTAGGGTCACATATGAAGCTGGCAATGTATAACCAAACCGCTAAACCGATGATGCATCATTGTCTGGATTGTGTGTGCAATTTTTTTCTGTGCAAGATGAACACAAAATAGCAGCCGCCTGGAACATGATTTTCAGACAGAATCTCATGCTAAATCCACAAAAATTTATTATCTACGATGTTATCAGCATTTAGACAGACAGAAAGATTAGCGCCTTAACCAAATCAGACAGCTTAGTCAATCGAATTCACCATAGGAACAGTAGGAACTATGGTCATTTATAAATAGTTCAAGAATAGAATAGAAACTTTCAAAATAATCTTTAGACACCCCAAGTAGTCCTGCCAAAATTTTAAAGTTTCATCCAGAACACCACTCATCACAGTCAACACATCCTCTATGAGTTATGAATACAATCACTGCTGCGCGCATTGCACCCTCTGCGCACCACCAGGCATGTCTTCGTCCTCATCATAGGCCTCCGAATGCGCGTGGTGCTGTTTCCTCCTCATCTCCTCCTCCATGTTCACATCATGGAGAGTCGTCTCTTCACACTCATCCAGCTCCATATCTGTCAGCTGCTGAGATGATGCCCTTGTTGGAAGAGCAGCTTCTAAAGCCTTGACCTGCTCAAGGCTCAGCGTTTCAGGGAACTCGACTGAGAAATGGATGTATAGCTTGCCCTTCATGAAAGGCCTCCCATACATTGGCATGCCCTCATCATTGACAGCCTTAAACGAATCTGCCAAATTGTAGTTACGCAACAGGATCAATAATCTAAGGAATAACAATTGGCATATCCAGATAGAAAAAACATTTTCTGATGACAAAGTTCATTAACACTACTAACCAGGCTTCACAACTTCACCAGGGTTGGATTTGATAAGTAGCTGTCTGCCATCCAAATGGTTCAGCACAAACTGGAAACCACATAGAGCATCCGTCAGCAACAAAGAGTGTTCCACAAAAAGGTCATCACCCTTTCTCTTGAATTTGGGATGTTCCTTTTGCTGAATGATGAATACTATATCACCAGTGATTGTGTCAGGCTGCAAAGACAAAAACAAAGCCAGCAAACCACATCAATCCCTCACTTCACAAATAGCATGAAAGAACTAAGCATAAATCACAATCAGGACAACTGGAAAACGTACAGCTTCATCAGCTTCACCAGGAAACGTGATCTTCTGTCCATTCTGCATACCCTTCTCGACATGAACTTCCAAGACCTTCTTTTCTTGAGCAACCTTCTCTCCCTTGCACTGTCCACAGCGGTCCTTGTCACTGATGGTCTCCCCAGTACCCTTGCATTCATTGCAAGCATGCTGCATCTGTTGAATCATAGAGGGTCCAAGATGCCTAATAGTGACCTTCATACCAGTTCCTTGGCAACCACCACACTTGGTCGAGGCACCGGATTTTGACCCCTTACTGCCATTTACAACAGGTGCCCATATAAGAATCATATGCATCTCACGACTCAATCTACACTAAAACTACTAAAAAGTGAACTCCATGAAAGTACTGACATGTGAAATAACTACTCACCCTTTGCACTTGGAGCACAACACATTCCGTGACAGGGAAAGTTTCTTCGAGGTTCCAAGATATAGGTCTTCCAAAGAGACCTTCAATGAGTGAACCACATCCTCTCCACGTCTCTGGCGCCTTCCTCTGCTACTACCACCACCTGCTCATATAAAAATTTTATAAACTTCCTGATATCTTCAAAACATATGAACGAGCCCATATCCCTAAACAAAATCGCTTTGACTGTACTCACCCGGCATGCCTCCAAATGGGCTGCCACCACCACCAAAGAATGACGAGAAGATATCAAATGGGTCATGGCCCGGTGGCCCACCATCCTTCAGGCCATCCTCACCGTACTGATCATATATTTCACGCTTCTCCGGGTCACTCAAAACCTCATAAGCCTGAGCCAACTCTTTAAACTGCATACAATTTAAAAAACCTCATTAGGCCTATATCTACAGTTTCAATCGCTCCAGGAACCTCAACCTACACACACGGCCCACTCAAAACCTACACCCAGATCTTGAAATCAGCTAAAACCAGTCATAAGCCCCGAAAAAACTAATAATTTATATGAAACCATATCAATAAACAAACAGATCAAATCACCCAAATCTGGAAATCGACAAAGATTAATGAAAAAGATGAAAAAATGGGTACTTTTTCAGGATCTCCGCCCTTATCAGGATGGTTTTTGATGGCGGCTTTCTTGTAAGCCTTCTTCAAATCATCAGGGGAAGCAGTCTTGGAGACTCCCAGAACCTCATAGTACTTTGAGTTATCGCTCTTCTTGGCCGCCCTACCTCCTCCGAACATCTTCGATTCCGATTCGATAGAAACCCCAAATCGAAAATTGACAGGCTCCCCTCTTCAGATTGGTATCAGATCAGATTTGGGCAGAGACTCGGTTAAGAGAATCCGCTGAGCTGAGAAAGACGGAGACTTTGGAGGCAAACACGACCTAAACGCGAGGAGAGAATGGCATCTGTGAGAGAGAAGGGGTTTTATAGAAGAAAGGAAACCAGGTGATTATTCGAGAGAGTGGACGGTAGAAGGATCTAGAATGCTTTTTTTCTGTCTTTAGGTTTTTCACTTGCTGTGGATTCTCGACCGTCAGATGTGGTGATGAAAGAATTATTTGGTGAGGAAAAGGAAAAATATAAAAGGAGGAAACGTTTTGAGTTCTAGATGCTTCTTCCGTGAAACCCCCTCTTTGGACTTTCCTCGTCTACCTCGTAGACTTCCTTATTGTGTGGACTTGCTTACAACAGCCACTTATTTGGAACATACACAGCAATTTCAACTCGTAACAAGTTCTTTTTATTAGAGGGATGTGGGATTCAGAAATAATTCTCCGAAATATTTAAGACAGGATAAATACGCGATTGATGACAAGAAAATGTAGTAGTAGATGTCATATTAAATGTGGCAATCATTGCGGAAGTGAATGCCAACAATTGAGAAAATCGTTGAAGGAGAAGCAAGATCTAGAAAACCGTCGAAGATGGCAGCTCGAACGTATTTTTCAAATAGATAGTGACTCGTCAGATGATGAGGTCAACGACGAAGCCCGCCAACTTGATAGCACGGCAAACATTGGCGCAAGCACGTGCGTGAATGGTGACAGCAAAGGCATAAGTCGACCGAAGAGAGCGCACAAAGAATGGCAAGAGAGGATGGAGAGGAGCACGCGAAATGGCAGCAGAGATTGCAAGAAACGCTGGTAGATCCCCATTACTGACGATATCCTAAATGTGCATAAGCCTCAAAGGTATGATGGAACTACTGACCCGTTCAATCATATTAACGGGTACAAACAACAAATGTTGATTGAAACGAAGGATGAGAAAATAATGTGCAAGCTCTTCCCATCGAGCCTTATAGGACCGACGTCAGCATGGTTCTAGGATCTCAAGCCATAATTGATTTCGAATCTCAATACATTGAGCCGATTATTTATTTCTCAGTACTTTTGTAGTCAGAAAACTAAAGAAAGATATAACAACTTTATACAACAACAAACAAAATTCCATAGTCAATGTATAGCAATTGGAGAAGACTAAAGGCTTAGAGATTTTATTGCCAATCCCAACTGGAGAAGACTGTAATAATTGACTTCGTCATCATAGATAAACAGTCAGCTTACAATGCCATCTTGGGGTGAGATTGGTTACACAAGATGGAAGCCAAAGGCGTCGACCCATTACTAGGTATTGAAGTTTATCTTCAATGATGGTAAGCACATCGCATCCATAAAAGGGGACTAGATTAGCTTAAAGAACTTGTATGCAATGGAGATCAAACGCGTACTGGACCAGGATAAAGGAAAGGATGCACAAACCATATAGCAATTAACAGAGGACCTATAGGAAGAAGAAGCTAGAGCCCGAGCCCAAATGAGAGCCGATAACAACGGAGCCCCTCCGCGAAGAGGTTCTATAACCATTGTTAGAGTGAGTGGCCAAAATAAATTAAATAATTTAACAAAAACGTAATTTATGATGAAGTAGAAATTGTATAGACAAAAATATAGCAAGAGAATCATCATCTTATTCATTGATAGGAGCCCTTTATATAGGGAATTACACAATACCAATATGGTAAGGATATGAATATATAGATCTAATCTAACTACATATCCTATTGGCATAAGGCCAAGACACACATAAAGAATATCTAGAAAGATACAGAATATCCTAGAACACTCCCCTTCGTGCCGCGCGCTGATATGCCGATGGTGCTGATCTGTTGCCTCGTCAAAAACCTAGTCAAGTCACAAAAACCCTGTGGGAGAAAAACTGAACCTAGATCGTAGGAGAAAAAGAGTACAACGCACCCTTCACATTTGATAGTGACATGTATGTATGTGCTAGACTCCCCCTGAAGTTCGCACCTCTCCCTGATCTTTACATCCATCATAGGGCTCTTCCTGATTCTTACTAATCACGGAAATTTCAACAACTTAGCATGTCAATGACTCTTTAACATGTCTTCAAATGTGGCATTAGGCAATGATTAACTAAATACATGCCGTATTGTCCTCAAATGATCTTTTACACTTAGATCTTGAGGAGAAGGTCGCTTGTGAACTCAAAACATAAGTTCGTGCAGGAAATTAGATTTCCGCGCAGCATGACCTTCAGTTACTAGAACAGTCGTAACTTCCTCTAGGAAATACATATGAACGAACCGTAAATGGTTTTGGAAACTAGACTCATTTAGCTTTCCAATTGTATATTACACACGTTCTGGTTCGTCAGGAGCTATTCACAAAGTCCCGTCGAAGTTGACTGTTTTGCCAAAATTAGATTCTCGGACAGATTCGTCCTACTTTATGAAAACGGCCATAACTCACTCAATATGATAGGTATGATCAAATGGTTGGTGTCCCTAGAAATTATACACATAGATCTTTCCAATGGTACCAATTTCACCATTTTCTAGTGAGTGAGATTTCCTGTAGGTCCTGTGGAAGTTGACCTACGAAACTAGGCAGATTCTGATTTCGCTATTGATGTGTCTTTCTTATGTAGGGATAGAATAAGCCTCAACCTTTCATACCATTAAGTATTGAAAAAGGAGTTACTGCCATTACATTGGCGTTGCGTGGGCGCATAGCTACACTTAGCTTTACAACTTTTCATAG
>NC_020492.1:25180051-25211883 GCF_000184155.1 Fragaria vesca subsp. vesca | reverse complement strand
TATTGGCATCTCTTGATCCATCAAGAGTCCATGTAAATCCGGAATGAACACGCAAATGCATAATTCACCATATCCCTTCCAAATCAAGTAGAGTCCATGTGCGTTTCAATACATTTAGCAAACACATGCTCCTGTGGTTTGGAGCCACTTGATTTGGATGAATGAAGTCTGCTCAAGACCTTCATGCATATCTTTGATCCCGTAAAGATGTATTATGACCACATTCATAGGCTGCTTGTTCAGTTATTCGAAAACTACCAAATTGACAAAGTAGTGGAGTTCAATGACATCCATTACGAAAGCATATCTTATCGTAGTCGATCCCAATGCGTGATAGTGAGAGACCTTGCGCCATAAGGTGAGTATAAACTCTTGTTCTCACTACGCTATCTAACAAAGGTATAGTTGATAGGGTTTAGCTTGCGGTGTCGGCATCACCTGCCCAAGGACCTATCTCTTTCTTAATGCTGGATCGCATCTTTCCGTTAGGCCAATCAACTAAGTTGATATCCATCAACGAAGGGTGTTTCGATAGTAGACTCATTATCCCACGTCCTCATGTACACTAGTGTAATACTTGTAGAGATCTCTATATGGATTGGATTTGACGTTGAGGCGTCCCCCAACGATAATCACAATTCAGACTTCATGAGACAGATTTGAGTATCACTGATCAATGGATCAGGTTGTGCCAAGCTCATTTTCTTCCTAGTGCGAGAAAGTATCGAACCTAAGGGTCTCCCTCCTTTTGGGGAGCCACACGGCCTTGTGACACCAATTTTGCCACTATATAGCGTCACTATATCACCATCCATGGTGATGGCGTCAAGACCAACACATTTTGGTCACGCCATGTCCTCTTGATGGGACATCAATCCTTGCAGACATATTTGCAGCATGTGATCTCGTCACTTTAACACTTTAAACATTTGGGATCAAGATGAGACTTAGTAGGGACAAACCACGACAATTCACGTCGTTCCACTTGAACACTTGTGTTCTTATCTCTCCCTAACGGTGGGAATATTGTCTCATCAAAGTGACCATCCGCAATATAGCGGTGAAAGAGATCGCCTAGCAAGGTTTCTACATATGCGGATTATAGGTGGAGGTTCACATCCAACCTAAATACTTATTCATCTCAAATGACCCATCATTGTACATGGTGACAATGCGATTTGGCACCTAGAAATAACATCTAGCCGAGCTCAAGGATTGGACATCCGTTTCAATCTTGTTTGAGCTCAAGGATTGCAATCCTGGTACACAGTCACGAGCTGTAGTACAAAAATATTCAATGATGGTGGGTCGTAGATGAATAGTGAAGCTGCATGCAAATATTGTATAGCCCTAAGACGCAATAGAAAGATTGGTGCGCATCAATAATGTTCGAGTGACAAGCTAAAGTTGTTTAGTTGTAGCCTCGGTGAGACCGTATTGCGTGTGAACATGGGGTACATGACACTTCAACTTACATCCCGATAAACTTCTTTAAAGAATGGGTAGTGAGCCCGTAGAAGTATAAGCAGCATAAGCAGTAGATAATAGTGTAACACATAACCAGTGTGTTAACACTTCAACCAACACCATAAATCATAAAAGGTGTCCGCAAGTTGGTTGTATCTATCTACATAATTTTATGTAAGAATAGAATGTTCACTTTTGTGTTATTTAGCGTAGGAGGGTCTCACTCCTAATTTAGCTAAATAATAGGCTTTCAAAACGAGTAATAAGCATTGCAGGGGGCCAATGCGACATCGAGGAAAGGCCAGTGCACCTCAATTGCTTGAGGAATTGACCGGACGGCCTCCGGGAAGTTGGAGCCGTGTTCGGGTGACGTCAATGTCCCCCGGGTCACCACCATGCTTCATGGTGATGTTAGATCTCGAATGTCTTCGTTTTGAGCGGAAGAATGGATGTCCATGAGAATTTCTCAAAATTTGGACCATTATATCTCTTCCAGGATGACCTTAATTGGTCAAAACCAAAGCCTATATGAGTCAGTGTCCCAAATATCATGTTTGGTGACAACATGAGATTCGATATTCGAATTATAGTGATATACAGTCCACTAGATTGACTCATGAATTTCTCCAAGATGCGCTTCAGTCCGCATTCATGAGAAGGTATACACAAAAGAATTCTTGTTCATTCTCACAATGTGTTTTCAAATGAAAACTATTAGCAGGAATGTCTTTAAAGCTCAATATGGTTCGATTGCCTCTCAATGCATAGAGGGCATCTGTGACATTGATCATGGTGCTATGAGGCATCAAGATTTAAGCTAAACCGCGTCCTTGAATGACCGGTATGATTCAATCATTGTAGTCACAAAAGATTTACAAAGGCACAAAATCCAAAGATAGTTGCCGGTTCCTTAGAATGTTGTGGATAGTTCCACTATCTGCGAAGCACTCAATGTCTCGATGAGACATATCTATATGAAGGAGTAGATAGGCTAGTTAATAGTTCCACTTGAACCATTTAGAAGGATTGAAAGAAGCTACGAAAAGCTGCAATCCCGAGAGTGCATAAAAATTTCCGCGCATAATGACCTTTGCGCACTAAAACAGCCATAACTTCCTCGTTAAAATAGATATGGACCAACCGCGAAAAATTCTAAAAACTAGACTCATAGAGCTTTCCAATGATATAAAGCTCACTGTCTGGTTCGTCCGGAGCTGTTCACAAAGCTCAAACGAAGTTGACTGTCCAGAAGGGACAGATTGCTGTTTTTCGCAGAATTGGCATGTGCGAAGCTGTGAAGCTTGCAAGTGGCATGTTGGTTTTTGCCTTAACCACAAGTGACGTGTGTATGATCAAAACCAAGTCCTTTCGGTCATTCTAAGGTCGTAAACTCCATGACTAGTTAGCAAAAGCTCCCTGACATGAACATAAACTAACTTAGAGGACCTAGAGGATTAGATCATAATGATAATTTTCCGGTTTTTGATAAGTCTTCAACGTCTTTTGCAAGATGGCAATTGGTTTAATAACGTAGGGGGATCCAAAATCAAAAGCTTTCTGTAACTCCAAGTCAGTATGACCAGGCATGTCCGTGGAGGGTCGGTAGTGCGAGGCACACTTGAAACCACTATCTCCTTAATTTTGGACAATTCTAAGACATCACACTGAGCTTGGATGAGCCTAGTTGAACAATTGATGATGGAAAATCCGCTATAAGGTAGAAGATTTAACCGGAAACACGTGGGCGATCCTCTTTGAGGATGCAGTGCCATGAGTCACCTTCAAAAGAAGGGACCAAAATCCGCACAATATGCCATGTCTCTAAGAACGATGTAAGAATATACATCTTTTTTGTAAATCAATATAAACCATAAGAGGAGAATAGTTTCACTTCGAAAAAATTCCCAAGGCATTCATTATTGCTAATGTGAGTATATATCAAGGTCTCGAATAAACAAAGGACATCGATACGATGTCTTATTACATATAGCTTGGAAAGAAAATCAATATCTAGCCAATGACATCAAAGTCAGGGGTAGCTAGAGTTGTTGATTTTTCGTACTTTTTGTATGCATTCATAATTTGAAGGAGCTTCACAATCTTGAACCAGTGATCCGAAGATCCACAACGGTTACATTGTCATGAGCTAACGTGAGTAGTTTTGACAAAATGGTGTCTAGACCGGGAGTGTCGCTATTAGAGCCAGCGACACCTCCCCCTCTTTTCTAGACATCGGCACGACGTTTTATGCCGTTGTCATGACCCATATTGTTGTCCCCACATTAGGGGATAATCCTAAATAAATTTATCACTTTAGCGTATATATACAATTCCCGTTTGTATGATCAAAATCAAGTCTCGTTGGTAATTCCAAACCAACTTGGAGGACCTAGAGAACTTGATGATGATCGAATCCGCTAAAGGTTATGGATCATGATGCCACAAAAGATCATCGATAATATGTAGTCAATTAAAGTGGTAAGCAATCCACTTGACTAATAACTCAACAAGTAGAGTTATATAGACGTTTCAAGAAACGCTCCATGAGTGCATTCCACAGTACTTTGTGGTCATTACTTTTTGCACAGATTGCCATTGAATGCTTGTCGATGTGGCGCGTCAAAGACTTTGAGCGCAGGAGATGTGAAATCTCGACATCTAGGCTTGTTAGCCTGGGGGTCAAAATATGTGGTTTAATCATTTCCAGTGAAAGGTTCCACAGATACCAAGCGAAGATTCGCCTTAGGTATCGAGTACGTAAAAACTCAATGAGCAGAATGTTACGTTGCTCTTGCATACAAAACCAAGCTGTTATGAGACTCGATAGAGGTCATAAACAATGCTTTTAATGGTTTGTCCTTCGGATTGATCATACACAATCTGGAAAAAGCCGCAAATTGATCAAACACAATTCGAAAAAGGCCTCGGATTGATCAAACACAATCCGGAGAAAGGTCGGGGTTGATCATACACAACCTGGACAAGGAAGCAAGAGTGATCAAACACACTCTTGACCCGTGAATAAAATTCCGGGATTTTTGGTACCTGCACACACAAAATCCCAAGCATAGAATGGAGATGGAGAAGGGAGGAAATAATTTTATCCTCCCCGAGTTATTGAACTTGGAAAAGTTTAAGGTTTCAAAACATACCTTTCTAGTTTCTTTGGAAGACGAGCAATCTTGAAATCTTTGATTTCTAGAGGCTGCCGAGAGGAGAAACAACGTTTTGCCTACTTATACTTCGAATTTGGGGCTGAAAATTTGACAGGAGGAGCAGCTCTGGATGGGGAAGCTGCTGTTAAAATTTCAGGTTGATCGGAGCAAGGAAAGGTGGTGAACCGGTGGTCGGTAGCGGCGGCGGTCTGGAATCTTCAAGCGGCCGGTTCGGAGACTTTCCGGCCGGTTCTCAGGGTGAGGCCGGCAGCGTTGGATCCGGGACGGAGAGAGCTTTTTGGGGATATAAAATTCCGGCGGAAGGCAGTCTAAATTTTGGTCGAAAATCGGGAAAAACAAGGCTGCCCGATTTTAGGGTTTGGAAAACAAATGGTGGGCTATTGGCTCTGGGGTTAGAACAAAGTGTATGATAACGTGATGAAGTATAAAGTGTATAGACAAAGAGATAGCAAGAGAATCATCATCTTATTCATTGATAGGAGCCCTTTATATAGGGAATTACACAATACCAATATGGTAAGGATATGAATATATAGATCTAATCTAATTACATATCCTATTGGCATAAGGCCAAGGCACACATAAAGAATATCTAGAAAGATACAGAATATCCTAGAACAATTTAAATATTTTTCCATGTTTAAACTTTAAAAAACTTTAATGCACGCAACTTTGATCAAACATTTAGCTTTACGTTCAGAAATCTCGTACAAATAGATGACCAGCATCACTGGTTAATCAAGAATATAAAGAAAGTAAAATAAGAGGAAGAGTTATCATCATGTAAGAGGAGCCTCTCAGGCTCGGGTCAGAGCCTCCCACTCCCAGGCTCAGTTAAAAAAAGAATTTTATCTTGTTCTTCATAAAATGCTGACAGAAAATAAAGATTGGGGTGATGAAAATCTGTTTTCGAGGTCGAGAGGCTTTTGAGCATGGTATTTTAGAATGGACTGAAACCAATCTAAACACCTTTGAAGACATGTTATACAAAACTGGTATATTTGGCGTAGTTGCGGTTTCTCGTTACCCATATGAGTACCGTACTAATGTACCAACAGTACTGGGGTTATATGAACCATGGTCTTGGTGAGATGGCTACTCATCCTAGAGGTCCCGGTTCTACGTTGTTTGTCTATTCATTATGCTATCGGCTGGCTTGGAGGTGTTTTCCTTATATGTACTCCTCATGTTCTGATAAAGAATTTCCAACACGGTATCATCGTTTAGCAAGATACGCAAGTGTTCAAGGCAGGAGATTAAGCCTCACTGCAGCTCGTATGTTTTTCAGAACATATAGGTTTATTGTACATCGCTCTATTTATGTGGTTTGTGACAAAGGACTGTTTTTTACTTGATGATGAGAAGCTGCCTGATTTGTTATATGAAGTTATTTTCAGTATGTGTTTTGCAGTATTACATATACGGGTTAGTGAGTCTTTTCCTTCATGTTATCCAAATTTGTTTGCTCGTCAGTTTGGTCTTGATCAGAGTGTTCCTTCAAACAAGTTTTCCTTTAGTGTTCCGAAAAGGCAGCAATGTGGTGTCGAGGACCTGTTGAAGGCACATATTATTTTGCATTGGAGAAACACTACCTTCCGTTTCTTTATCATGTGTTCTTCTCTCCTCGGAACATGCATTTGTTGGTATTGCATATGGTGTATGATATCTTGTACTCCATACTTGGCATTGTCAGTAACAAAAACTTTTGAAGCTTTAAATCATTGTCCTCATCCTGAAGAGTCACAACATGTCTTCATGATACATAACCTAAGAGAAATTTCTAATGGTCTCTACAACAAGAAGTTAAAATTTCAAAGATGAAAAAGTTCATGCGGAAGACTTCCAAAAAAGTTTCTCAAAAGTCTTATGATGGAAATGCTTGCCCTAAGGCTAATAGGACTCACCCCATAGGTGATCGTGGTGGTCACAAGAGAATTAGGTTTGAAATAGTGGCCAAAAAGGCCATTGTTACTCCTGTGAAGTCTTTTTCAAATGATGAGCAATGGTTGGATGTTTGTATTTCTTTGGAAATGGCAGCTCCTGATCAAAATATTGACAATAAGCCAGTTGGTCCATATCAAATCATTGTGGATGAACCGATTGCACCAACTCAAATTCTTGAGAATGAAGCTGTTGTGCAAATTGTCTGTTTAAGCAACACTTCTTCAAACTAGGCATCATCACAATTGTCGAACTTAGAGAGTTCTATATCTAATTTTCTTGGTTCAAAACTGCCCTCCTTAAAAAAAAATTACATCATTGCTCAGATTGTGGATATTTACGCCAAAGTTTCTTCTTCTTTGACTTCAAAGGATCTATTGTCCCATGTTTCTGACAACACTACCAGCCTTGATATGCTCCGCCCTGTAATTAAACCTCTGAGAGCTGGGAAATCTCAAATCGATGAGTTTATGACTATTATTGAGAAGATACTCAAGGTGGTTGATCAAACACTAGCTAGCTACTACAAGGATCCTCGAGCAGAAAACTACAATGGGTATCGAACTTGAGGAATGTGAGAGATCTAAGAAAACTTTAGAGTCTCATCTTGTAGGATCATCTAGAGAGCTTTAAGTGTGATAGCCGCAGATGAAGAACGGTACTTGAAGAGACGATCAGAATATGACACTAAAAGACAATCTCTTGAGAGTGCATTGCAAAAAATGAAGGATTCATTGAAGCAGCAAGAAGAAAAGGGCCAAAAGAAGACAAGTCTGCTTATATGGTTGAGAAATTCCCAGAGATTGAGCAAGCGATGACTTTATATAAACATGAAAAAGAGGCGTATCAGAATTTGTCTGACTCATTGCTCCCATTATTTTATGAACACACCGCCCCAACAATGCTACAATAACAAAAATATATTCACCTCAACTTTCCATCAAAATTCCGAAAAGTGTCTTGTGTCTTTTTATGGCCAAAGAAATGTGACCTTATAGTGGAGCTTTGGGTTCCTCTAATTTGTGTAGATTTGTATGAGACATATAACTTATTGATGGGTTTTTGTACACCGGAGGGGACAAATTAAGTGATTTGGTGCTTTGAATGCAACTAATGTGCAATAAAGGCACGATCATCAAAGATATGAGAAATATTTAGACCTGAAATTAGCGTACCACGGGGAATGAAAATTTAACTTCATTCCTCGGTTATGTTGGTTACTAAGGGTGTGTCCTGTAACGTTTTGCAAAACTGTTTTTAAAAAACTGTTTTGTAAAACAAAAACAGAAAATAAAATTCTATGTTTTCTAGAATTGGAAATGTGTTCGGTGGTAAAATTTGAAAAACAATTTTCTAAATATGAAAATCGGAAAACCCGTCTAGTAGAGAAATTATAAATCTGAAAAATATTAACAAAAATTGTAAATTAATATCCAACAAAAGCTTACATCAAAGATTTAAGGGGGAGTGATAAAAATCATCAATCAATCTAAGGGTGGGGAATAAAATCATGCCACAAGCTTTCGGCAATTTCATTTCTAACATTAGTCATCTGTGCAAGGTTCTCTTGTGACATATCTAAGTTCGCCGGTACATTGTCTTCCTCATCAAATATCATATCTTCCACATCAAAAACTTCAAACAATCTGTCGCGACGAGCTTCCTTCCTAATAAAATTGTGTAAAACACAACATGCAATAGGGATACGACGCTGCCTTCTGGGAGGATAATTCGGCATATACTTTAGAATTGGAAAACGTGCTTTCAATACACCAAAACATCGCTAAATTACATTTCGCAATGAAGATTGTCTGTAATTGAACAACTCCTTAGGTCCTCTTGGTGTACGACGAGGTCCTCTGTAGTCACGTAAATGATACTGTTCGCCTCGATAAGGAGCTAAAAATCCTGACATGTTTATGTATCCGGCATCCACAACATAATAGTATCTTGCTTTTCAAAATGATTTGTGTGCGTACATCAAAATTAAAGCAAATCATATGTATATCTAGTTTATCAAGTTGTAGAAAAATGTAACGTGATTGTACCTTCATTTGGAAAAGGAAATTTCTTTTCAGGCCTTGTCACTGCATCTACAAATATCCTAGAATCATTTGCGGTCCCTTCCCATCCAGTGTCAACAAAAGTGACATCATGTCAAAGGAGCATGCACACATGACATTTTGGGTAACAAGGACCTTCCTACCACGATATGAAGTTTGTTTATGAGCTGGAGCCCATGCAGCAACGTGAGTTCCATCAATTGCTCCAATACATTTCTACTGTAAAAAAAATAGACGTTATAGACAACAATTAACAACAAAAAAAGTACATAAAATCAAAATAATTCTTTACCTCAAAGTATGGATAAAATTTTGGATTGTTCAAAATTTCAGGAGGGGTTTCTCCTTGACTTTGAGGACGTATAAGGTGTGGTGATAACATGCATAAGGCTTTTAGTACACGCTTGAACTGTCGATGAATGGTATCTTTTGACTTTTGAAAGCGCTCAGCAGCCATTCTCATACGCTCGCTATGAGATACTATATATAAGAAAATCCCCACAGCTTCTTGAATACCCACATGTCGATCATGCTTTAAAAACTTTAAGCTCTCAAGTGTGTAACACAACCTTTGAAATACATGTTTGTCCATGCGGAATGAGTTATAAATTCTATCTGGATGCCCATTCAGCAATTCTTTCACATATTCAGCTCCAGATAAGATCGATGTATGGCAAGGAACCTTGTCTATGTATAAACACCAGTAATCATAAATGTTCATACAAATTATCATGTGTTGTGTCATTTCATCTAGCTTTGAAGAACTATCTGAGTCACTTTCTTCCATGTCAATAATCATCTGTAGTACCTACTAAAAGAGATGGAAACACTACATCAATATGACCAAACTGAATGATATGTCTTTTCATTAGAAATTTAAAACAAACAGAAGCCATTCAATAAACCACATTGGACCATTTAGCTTAAACTTAGTATATATACCAGTACTAAAATGCATCAAGTTAGCAAACCATGAAATCATTTGTTCTGTACATCAACTACCATTAAATCATTGACACATGAATACCAGAACTTTTATTCAAACCATCAGAACAAACATAATCAGCTACTGTATCTAAAGATGTACTAACTGATTGGTACTGCAACTATCTGTTTATAAATAGCAGAGTGACTGACATAATTAAAAGTAAAAATACTACTTCCAATTCCCTGAAACAAAAATTCTATCTTTCTAGTGCTAGAACTTTAGATAAAGTCGAGTGCCAAGTAGCATGAGGTACTAAACACACATTGCAAATTAATAATCAGATCTCTACCATGTAAAGGGATTGATTGCATGTCCCTTTAAATTCATGAAACAAACTTCTGTGAAGCCAAATGTATAATTCATCAAGCAATCCCATAAACCCATAAACGTCCAAAATTCACATATGAAAAGCAACTTTTAAATGAGCTATATGTATCTTTGTGGATTAAATAGTTCATATACGAGGCTGGGTATAATATAATAGTAGAAAAATTCAGAATAAGAACGACGATACTGTAATCTTATATTCATAAGGAAGGGCGTCTTCATACCTTGTTCTATACAGTCCAAACAAAGTTGTGTATCCTGAAGAAGATTCATGGAAGCAAATTCAGTAAAATTCAGAATAAGGAGAAGATCGGACTGTAGCAAATTCACATTGAGAGAAAGACTCAATACCTATAGTCAAAGCAAACTCTATTTCTTGAAGACGATGAACAGACCGAGCTCTGATTCTCAGAGAGGAAGAGATCTACGAATATATAGTCATTGAGCAAAAATTGAAGCCCAGCCCTCGCCCGCGCAATCCCGCCTTTCATTCCCGCTCTTCTTCTTCTTCTTCTTTTTTCGCAAAATCAGTATCCCGTGTTTCCACAAATTCAGGATTCAGTTTTCAGAGAATAGTGGATACGTCAATCTCTTGTTTTGGAAAAGATAGAGTAAAAGCGATTTCGTATTTAAGATAGAGTTTTTGCTGTTTTAGGATTCTCTTGCACCGAACGCAATCTTGCGTTGTTTTAGGATTTGTAATATAGAAAACACGTTTTGAATACTATACCGAACGTTGCCTAAGTCACTAACAATTTCAACAAAGTGTTATGAACAATGAAAGTGAGAGAAAAAATTGATTTTGGTTTTGAGAAAATAAAATAAAATTGTAGTTAAAAAGAAGAATAATAGAGACTAATAGAGAAATGAGAATTAAGAGCATCTCCAACAGCTTATATAAAATTAGAATTATCTCTATTTTGGACGAAAAACACCCATTTTAGGCTCCAACAAGTCATGTAAATCATCATCTATAATACAAAAAGTGTGAAAAGAGAGAATGTAAGTCATAGATTCTCAAAGTTTGTATATTGATGAAGAAATCTCTAAAATTTATTGTTTTGCCTTATAGAAGTCATTCTCTCTCCTCAAAAGAGAAAAAACTTCATAAATTAAAATATTTAACATGAGAATGAGGAATTGATTTGGATAAATATATAATATTTACATAGTCGTTGAATTATACAGAAAAACATTAAAAGAAATTCTAAAGGAACCCGAATTTCCTCCTGAAACCCGAGAAAGATCCTGCGGGGGCCACCTCTAAAAGAAATTCTACCAAAAATTCAGCAGAACATCCCCTAGAAGTGGACTACCCTGACCTGCAAAGAGACTCATACAAACACTTCCATATAAACTCCTCCATCCTCAATTTCTGGAGCCAGCCGTTCCTCACAATAATACAACCTCCACATCACATGTAAGTCATAAATTTTGAATATGAAATGATAAACTACATCAGCTTAATTCAACCCTTGGAGCTCAACACTCTACATAACCGTAGCCACCCGTTCCACTTATAACCAACAGGGGTATAATGCGTGACGAATACTCATTTTTAGTAGTTACGAGATTCAAATAATAGAAAGAAGAGATTCAAGGTACAATACATTTATGAACCTACAAGCTCAGGCAACCATCCTAATATCACCCATCCTAAGACTTTCTTTCGGGCTGCAACAAGTTCACACTGAACCGTCTATTGCGCCAATGACAGAAAAGACTCCCTTTCGGGCTACAACAAGTTCACTTTGAACCGTCCACTGCGCCAATGGCGGAAAGACGTGTGCCCTATGACTCCCTGTATCGTCATATAGGGCTACGACAGGTATACCACCCTGGTAAACCGTCCACCGCGTCATTGCGGAAAAGACTCGCTTTCAGGCTACGACAGGTTCTTTAAGAACCATCCACTGCGCCAATGGCGGAAGGGCAAATTCCAACTAACTCTCTTCTAATATCTCTAACTACTCAACATATCCCACGTGTCTCATGAAATTAGTAGTAAATCCGAAAGGTCACAAGAAATGTATGAACCACTTTTCTCGGCCCACTAGATAGAGCTCACGAGAAAAGTATCTCGGCCCACTCGTCCAATGAATATAATAAAGCTCATTATCAAGTAATCGTTCGATAATTCGATAAAAATATAAAATTAAACAAGGCATCAACGTTATTTAAAATATAACTCAACCCTTTGGAACAATCTCGAAAACAACCCAAACTCTACTCCAAGGTTTGCTTATCGATTCCAACTCTCCACACAAATAAACAAAGGAAAACCAACCATAAGATTTCTCGGTATTGACATTTGAAAATCTAACTTTGGCCTTGCTCAACAATCCTATACGTTAAACAAAATTGACGAATTGCATGTCCATGGACTCGTATCGAAAAACACTAGTTAACAGGCTCAAACAAGCCACCAGAAACACCGGCACACACATCCCACGTGCCGCCGACCACCGTCAATGATAACCAAAATTTAACACCATCTTCCTCTCAATACGCACAGCAACTTTCATAACTAACACGAAAATCAATTTCAAATCTAAACATTGAAATCGAATCAAAACAGTAAAATCCCAATTTCATAAACCCTAGAATTTCAATTCTTCGATTCTCCTAACCTAGATCGAATTGGCTTGAGTCCCTTTGAGGGTTTGCTATGCGAGGGAAGACCTTCAAGATGCAAGTGGTGGCACCGCCTAAGTTGGCAGGAGGAGAGAGAACCGATTGGGTTGCCGAAACTGTCCCTCACGGACTA
Organism: Fragaria vesca subsp. vesca; assembly: GCF_000184155.1. Classification (NCBI taxonomy): domain Eukaryota; kingdom Viridiplantae; phylum Streptophyta; class Magnoliopsida; order Rosales; family Rosaceae; genus Fragaria; species Fragaria vesca. Next base: position 25,199,154 of record NC_020492.1, on the reverse strand, counting down.
TTCTTAACTTGCTATGCTTGGCACACCATGAATCGATCTACAAGGCTGCCATAGATTGTAACACTCTGACTCAGATTAAGAGACAATAACCTGAAATTAGAGTGTCACGAAAACATTTGGAAATACCAATTAGATCTTACAGCGATCTGAGAAAATCAAATAGTGAGATCTTCATGAAACTACTTGGGTTTATGTCTTTTGGTTTGTGTTTTCAATTTCATGAAGATCTCACTATTTGATTTTCGCAGATGGATGTAAGATCTAATTGGTATTCCTAAATGTTTTCGTGACACCCTAATTTCGGGTTATTGTCTCTTTATTCGGGTTAGGGTGTTACATATATCGATAGCGGAGGAAAAGAGATTTCCAACCCCATTTGTGGCATTGTCAGAGGTGACTGGACGGCGGAGGAATCGCCGGAAAACAGATCCGGGTCAGGTCGGCGTCGCTGGTCGTGCAGGTGGAGAGAGAGAGAGAGAGATGTAAGTTACCTAATAAAGGAAACTCCCCCTCCTAGTTATAGTAGCTTTCTTTAAATAGTATGACTTTAGTGTTATGACCACAACTTTCTCATATGAACTCCGATTCAGGTGTGTCAAGTCTCCACGTCCTTTACAACTTTCATGAAGAAAGTTATCTCAAATTTTGGCTGAAAGGAAAAGTCAACTTTTTAGAGCCACTAAACGCTCAGAATCAAAGGTAAAAGTGAAAATGATGCTCATTTACCATCCAAATGACAATAAACGGTCAAATAAGATCCGGGGCGTTACAGATTTCCTCCCCTATAATAAAAAATTAATATAAGAGTTGTTAGAGATAATCTAAGGCATCAACCTAGCCAAATCTAATGCAGAAATGTATTTCAAATCTGATGCACAAATGTGTTTCAAATGGTCATTCAATTCATAACAGCATCAAGAACTGTACCCAAGACTTTTCGAGGCTTATAGGTTATCAGATTCCTTAAATGACATTCCTACTCGAGATCAAGGGTAGTAGATACTCGATTGAGACAATCTAAAGCCTTGTTAGGGCCTCTAGATGAACCAAAAGGTAAAGAGTCCTAGAATCAAGGTACCCAAGCTAGCTAATATGACAATCAAAATTGGTATTGTAACTAACCATGTTCTGAACAAGTGTCCTAGCCAAAAACTAGGGAAGTAATTATGTCACATCCCTACCCTTAAATTTTTTACCTTATTTACTAGCTTGGTATTAATAAGAATTTTACCGTCTCCGTCAATGAATTTATAGTTTATTTGGTCCCTAGAGGAGTTTTGAGGGACGATTATTTTGAAGGAATTATTCGTATGAGAAAATGTGACAACGGTAAAAATGGTTAAATTTTGGCTAGTAAAAGGTAATTTTTATTAGGGTATTTTTATTGGGGTGTTTTATGTTATGAAGTATGGGTATTAAGGAGTGGATTGGGTCACATTTTAGTGGAAAAAGTCCACTCTCTTTCTCTTTCTCTTCTCTCCCTCTTCCCCGAGCCCTCTACCGAGCCCTCTTCCCGCAGGACTTCTAGCCGCTCGTCCGCCGCCGTCCGGCCACCTGAGACCGCCGCTCCGGTCCCGATCGGTCGGCCTCCGACCCAGCTCCCATCCTAGACTGGTGAGAGCTCCCCTAGCGCCGCCGTGAGGGAGAGTTGCTGCCCGAAAGTCCCGACTGCCCAAAGCTCTCTGTCGCCGGAACTTCCTCCTTCGGCCACCAATCCGGGCAAGCCTTACATGGTTTTGAAGGCCTTCAACCCAGTTGCCTTGCCTAGGAGGACTCGGTCTAGTTTGCTTCAGGTGAGGAGAACCAGTGAGTGGAAGTTCTAGGGCTTTTTGTGATGTTTTTGTTCGATTGACCTAGTTAGGCTTGGAATTGGTGTTTGTGCTAGTTAGGAAAGTTGTAGAGAGGGTTGAGAGGAAGCTGTTGTTAAAATTTGGTAGGCATTGGAAGTCGCTGGAATAGGCCTCCGGTCGCCGCTGCTGTTTAGGGGATTTTTATGGTTTTAATTGTGATATTTTAAGGGGAGTTTAATTATGTGAAGTTTAGAATTTTTTGAGGAGTTTTGAATAGGTTTTGGATTTTTGAAAAATCGGTGAATTTGGCGGTTAATGGGGTTGAATCCGACCGTTGGATTTCCCTTATTATTGTTTTAGAATGTTGAAATAAAAGAAATAAGGCTATGGTTGGAATTTGGCGTGAATCCGATAAGCTTAACCCTAGAAAGGGTAGTGGGTTAGGCGGAAGAGTTTTGGGTTATATATTTAAGTATTATTTATTCTGAAATTGAAGTGTGGTCCTAAGCATGGTTTTTGTGCCAAGATTTGAGGAGACCTCACTTGAGGGGCGAATTAGATTTCGTCGGGCTTATGCCTAAAGTTGTGAGTAGACGTTTGTTTTAAATTAAATGCATGTGATTGCCTCATATTTAATGATGGTTGATTTTTATATTGTTGATCCTTAATTTGTGGAATAATTTCCGTTTACGATTGATTTTTTACAAAGTATTTTCGGAAGTGATTATTCATATTTTATTTGTTAACTTTGCTATTTGAAAAGTTACCGAAAATGAGATTTTTCGGTGGAGCCATACGTTTATAGCTTCTTTTGTAATTGGCAATTTTCATTATTTTGGAGAGTTACCGAAAATGAGATTTTCGGTGGATATGTATAAGGATATTTATGAGGAGAGTATGTATATAAATGCTAGATAGCCATATGTGTCTATCCACTTTAATGGCGTAGTATATAACCGCATTATGGTGTGACGTGAGTGTTGGACGCGAGCGTAGTAGCCTTATATGAGTGTCTAATTCATATAGAGGGTATGGGCACATATTTATACACTCGTCTGTCCACCTTAATGGCGTAGTGTAGCACCGCATTAAGGCGTGACGTGAGCGTTAGACGTAAGCGTAGTAGCCTTGTATGAACTTCTATTTTTCTTATATTTTCATAAGAATTCATACAAGGAGTATGGACGAGTGTAGATACATACATATATATTTGTATTTTAGCTTGAGAGGCTCTATTTTATAAAGCTTTGGAGACTAGCCGGAGCTAGTCATGTATTTGCCAGTTTATGAGTTGAGAGCTTTTGAGCTGTAGCATTCAGCATAATTTCTATGGAAATCAAATTAGAAAAACATAAAGATTTTTATTGCTCGTTTTTGTTAAACTTACTTTTGTCCACTCACTCTAACGTTTTCAAATGTTTTCCCATGGGCCATTCATTTTAAAAATGCCCAGTTTGCAGGTTAGCATAGTTGAGGTCGGATGTACATGGAGAAGAGGCATAGTCAATAGTATAGCTTCCGCTCATTTCTATATTTCTAGTTCATTTCCTTTCAAATCGAGTTGCTATGAACTGTGATTGTTGTTTATGGGATTTTTGTTAGATTATTAAATATAAATTAGGAGATGTTGTGATTTGTGGGGAGCACGAAGGCTCCAGGAGTTTATAAGGTTGGAGTTGGAACTGTTAGGAGTGTTTGCAGGTGTTTTTTTTTAGGAATGGTTGTTCATTTTTAAGGGAGGTTATGCCAATTTTTCGATAAATTTTCCTTAGAGGTGGTCCCCGCAGGATTTACTTCAGGTTTCATGGTGACATCCGGGGTGAGTCCTGACAAATTAAGTCCCCTAATTTGTTCTAGACATGCTCATCTACACATTCAAGAGTTAATTAAGCTCCTAATCATGCATCTAAGCCAATGATAATAGATATCTACTACAGTAAAGCCAATCATTTAGAAATTTACCAAAATGTGTTTTGTCAATATTACCCATATAAAATTAACTGAAACAATAGAATTCAGGGTTATTATAGTAAAAAGCAAAACAAACAAAAATATTAAAAAAAAACAAGAAATAGATAATTATAAAAGGTGTGTCTATTGCCATCCCACAAACCATTTTGCTCACCTCACATTTTCTTCACACCCCACTTATATATTTTTAATTGTAAGTCTACTTTGATCACCCATTTATAATACCTCAATTACCATTTTTTTCATTTCTACTTTATTCACCCTAGCTACATTCTCTTCTCACCCCACATATATAGTTTTCTCTTCTTTGGAGGAAAACCAAAGAAATACAACCAATTGAAAAAGAAAAGAAAAAAACACAACAAAGCATGGGAAATTTACATACAAAATCAACATGAGAAATAACGAGTAAAGGGATAAACAAAGCATCAACAAAAGAAACAAGAGAAGAAAAAAAAAATACAAACAGTTCACCTCATCTTTAGGTTGCATGCTAGCATCTTCATAAAACAACTGAGTATGATAAATTATGGGTTAGGGTTTATGAAGTACGTATTCAGCCAAAACAAAACAAATTTTTTAAAAAAATTGTAATTTGTAATTTGTAACAACTTATTGTCTCTAGTGTGATTTTACATCATGGTATTTTGGTATTATAATAAATCAACAATGTGTGAGGTGAGAAAAGTGGTTTATGAGGTGGCAATAGAAGCACCCATTATAAAATGTGGATAAATAGTGAGACTACAAAATCGAAAACTGCAATCTCACTTAAGAAAACAAATAGTTAATTGTGAGTCACTATTCCTTAATTTTAAGTGATTTTTTGACACTGTGCAAATATGTACGGATAAAGGCTAGCTAGTCAAGAAATATGCCCAATACGAAATTGAAATCCATTGAATGATAACACATCTATTACATTAAATCCATGCTAGGCTCAAACCCTAGTTCTCTAAATAAATGATGCGTTAGTTCCTGGGCGTTTAATTAAAAACCCTGCATCGTAGTATAGAGTAAGTTGGGTATCATTGTAACGCCATGTACCTAGCTTTACTAATTTTCCGGTCATTCAGACGATTAATGACGACTTACATTCACTTTCTACATCGTTTAGACACATTAGAAGATCTAAAACGTGGATGTTTATCTGAAGACTTCTTTGGACATCAAGGCTAGCATTTGGGCCTGTCTTTATGTTTTTGGGCCTTTCTAACTTTACTTAGGCTTAAGTCATAAACGAGAAGTAATTAAGGATGTTTCGACAAAAAATGACTTAAGTAAATGAGCTCGAAACCCGAAGAATGACTCTAGGCCTTGGTTGAAGTTGGGTTTAGAGATTGGAATTGGTTTGAATGGAGCAAAGGTTGTTTCTGGGAATTATATATACTTTCAAATTTTGCGTTGGGGTGAACCTAGGAAATTGTTAGAAGCTTGAGTTGGGAAGCCTCAGCTTGGCAACTAACACAACCGAATCACTGTGAGTGGATTCTTATTAATGGATGAAACAACCACGTGCCTATTCTATATTCTGTTCTTACACAAATGAAACAGCAGCCACACATTTCTCTTTCTTTTGAAACAATTATCTCTGTCTCTCTCTCTCTAGACCGTCGTTTCTCACTGTGTTGGCAGTCAAACCAGAATCAACAACTCCAAAGAGACAAAGACAGGACCGTTGACAGCGACAAAGAGATCAGAGATGAACGATAGCAAGATAGAGGCGACGAAAGAGACATGTATGGACGGGAGCCATCATGCAAGCTTTTGAGGTGGCCATGGTGTTCGAAAAGACATTCATAAATGTGATTTATCAATTATGAATTTGAATGGTTCATATTTCACAGATTTGGTTCGTCCATTAATTTGATCTAGTTTGTTATTTTAACGAACACCAATTTAGCTGAAAATTTGTAAAAATGTTCTACTCATATAAATCTAAAAATTGAAAGAATAAGATGTCAAAATGTGATAAAAAAATAAATCTTTTAAACCATAAATTAAAAGTCTTCAACTAGTTCCCAACTTAAGAGTCCTCACTAAAAAACACTCATTTCTATCTAATATCTATTTTATCAAACCCATTAAATCTGCAGCCCTTACCTTATTACCCATCTGCAAATCTAATTCTTCTCACTAGATTTGTAAATTACCAATTCCCAATTGCAACAGCAAAACCCAATCTCCCGGGCCTAAAAATCAGCTGCTATTTCTATTTTCCTCACTTCGGAAACCACCTACTTCATTTGTTCTGCCTTCTGCCTGTCTCCTCCGCTCGGATTGACGTCGTCGGCGACTCTGCTATTCACACCCTGGCCCTCCCAAATGATCAAACCTTTCCTCTTAATCTCTCATATCCTTCCTGATAGCATCGTCGAACTTGAACTGTAGCGAAGGATAGAAAATTTTATACCTGGGTTCAAAAGAAAAAATCGACCCAGAAAAAGAATTGAAAACCGTTGGTTGCTTTCGTCTGTTTTTGTTTATGGAACAATAACAGAGCCTAGACGGTGTTAGTCAGATTTTAGTTAGTGACCAGATGTCAAAATGGAACCCACCCTCCACTGGCTTATCGCACGCAACCCTTTTCCTCCTCCTGAGACCATCTCCACATTTAAACCTCGCTCTTCGTTTTCAGGACCCCTTGCGTCTCTTCGACCCTCTTAGGAAAAAAAAAAAAAAAAAAAACCAAAAGAAAAAAAGCCATGACTACTACTGTACCGGTTCACTTGGTTGTGTTAAGCTTCACCTCCTTCCTGCTCCTACCAGTTTCTCACTCTGCGGATGTTAAGTATTGCGGTCAGTTTCACTTTCTTCATTTCATTTCATTATTGCTAAAAACAGCCCGATTCCGCTTTGATCTCTTGCTTGCTTATAAATTGTAGGAGGTTGGGAGGAACTAGAATATACTGCATCCCAGTTGTAAAATTTGGTTTGGGCTATTTGAAGAATTCCATGTGCTTTTTAATATTTGAATTGTCATAGCTTGTGATTCTAATCCATCAAAGTTGTGCATTTTAGTGACTGTTGCTATGGAAATCTATAGAGGAAAAGGAACTGAGGGGAGGGTTGTGTATTTCGAACTTAATTTGCTTAAAAATCTTTATATTGTGGGTTTAATATAGCTCTGGCTTATTGGTCACATTGGAAACAATGTTAGTTAATGCTATTTCTATGAAATTTTCAGGTGCTAAAGAGGACTATGCTGTGAAGGTCCAGGGAGTCAAGATATTGCCTGACCCAGTGGTAAGAGGCCAGGCAGCTACCTTCAACATTTCAGCCACAACAGGTATGGTTTTCACCTGTCACTGTCTGCCCGATTGAATCTGCTCAGTGTAGTCCAGTATTATGAATTGGCTAGATAACTAATAGTAATAAATTTCATGTATTAACATTTTATATTTTTCTTGGATTTTTGTTTTCAACTTTACATTTTGATAGGAGATTGTTAGGTTAGTGAATTTGTTCCTAGCTTGTTGGTCGGTATTCTGTTACTATATCATAAGTTGATAACATTTAGCCCTTCCCTTCAAGAGCATTTGGCAAGATCTATAATCTGTATGCAAAATTGATGAGACCTGTAACAAATGCCTGATATGAAACTTTGGACTCACATGTAAATTGTAATGTCTTAGCATATAGCACCAAAAACTTCCTAAGATGGATAGAGGGTGCTTACATCATGGTTCTCATAAAGGGGTACCGGAGATGAAGAGCATAAAAAAGTCTAAATTGCCTTACCTATCGGCGTACTTGAGAATCTGTATATTAAAGGTTCTCTCTCTGTCCTCCAAGCCAAATGTCATCATGGGATTTTCTATTTAGCTTATGAAAGACATTTGTTCTGTGCTAAGGATCTAATAAATCATCCAGTAGATAGGACAAAAAGATTTGTTGAGCAGCATGATATCACCTATAAACAAACATCCTCCCCAAACATTTCTTTTGGGGAGTAGGGTTGATGGACTCTCTTAGTCTAAGAATTCCCTTGGCTAATAGTTAATATTTAATAATTCCCCATTCTGACCGACACAATCTTTCATGCCGTTTGGGGCTCATGGGGTAATTAGATATAGGTTAGGTAAACCCCAGAAAAAGATCCGATTGATGCCATATGCTTCTCACGGGTACTATCCAGAGTGGAAGCTCAATGCGAAATACATGTTGGCACCCTTGAGGAGTTTGGCCACATCACCAATAACAACCTTCATCGAACACACTACTCATAAGCAACATCCCAGAGCGCCTCATATGTAGGTTATAGACTGCAGTGATTAGGAATTTTCAGCTCGCTGTAACTTCTTATTGATCAGTAATTTTTTTTTTAAATGTAATTGATCAGCCGTATAGTATGAAGATATATAGAGGGTTTTGAAGAGAATACTATAGTATGTGGGGTGCCAGATATATGGACTGTTTCTTACTCTATGGTGGCAGTGGGATACTTCAGTTATATGGACAGCTGAGGGCCTATGCTTGTTTTGGGTTATGGAAGACAACATATCCTGTGTGGAAGCTCACCACAATATACATGTTGGCACCCATGGAATTTGACCACATTACCATTTAAAACCTGTTTTCTTTTTTTGTAATAAACACACTACTCGTAAGCAACATCAGAAAGCACCTCACATATAGGTTACTGATGCAGTAATTAATTAGGAATTTTTGGACCTCACTATAACTTACCGATCAGCATTTTTTTTTCTTTAGATTTTCGAAAATAAAACTATAGTATGTGGGTGTCCAGATATAAAGACTGTTTCTTACTCTATCTAGGCGGGTTGGGGGGGGGGGGGGGGGGGGCACTTTAGTTATGTGGACAGCTGAGGGCCTATGGTTGTTTTGGGTTATGGAAGATCCACAGATCTTCTGTCAGGAGATGAATTCTTTGTTGTCATAATCTTTGTTATGATGTAAAAAAGGAGAGAAAGTTGAATTCTTGTAAGATGAGTTGGTTAGAGAAACTCCTTTGGAATTAACAGTTATTAGTCACATTCCTTATGGTTTGATCGACTTAATGACTTATAATGTTTCATTATGAGTTTGAAGGTTCCCTCGTTTCCAGTGGGCATTTGAATTTTTATAGAAACTTTGTGGATGTGCAAAACTGTGTTTTCTCTCTTTCTCTCTTTAATTGAAATTGTCCTATTGCATCCTTTCTCTCTTCCAAGTTCCAAGATTGTTCAAATCTTCTTTTAGTTGTTTGATTAATGATCACCGGTCTCTTTTAGATCCATCTGAGATGATTGGATGGTCAGTTTCTCTTGTAGGTTTTTTATTTTTTATACTACAGTCTCTTGTAGTTTAAACATTCTTGTTTGGTTAATTGATCATACCAGTGAATCAGTGATAATATTAGCAAATCTTTGTACATCCTTTTACAAAAAAAAAAAAAAAAAAAAAAAAATCTTTATACATCACCTTCTTTGTGTTCATGTGCACAGAAGGAACTACAATATTAATTATATTTCCATCATTGATGAATTTCGTTAAGAGGATGGCTCCATATGGAGGGCGAGGTTGTGTTGCTTTATTCCATCTTTATGTGAAAAACAAATTTTGGTCGAAAGGAAAAGGAAAAGTGTTATAGAGCTCAGTGTGTTGACTAGTAAATATTTTTGTCTGTACTGTCCATCAAAGCTTCTTTTCTCGATAAAAGACATGTCAGTGCATATATCTGAGAGTTCCTTTCCTTTCTATGCTTCATTCATGTTTCATATCTGTTGGCTTTCAGTATATAATTCATAACTGTGGCTTCATACAGGTCAAGCCATCTCAGGTGGGAAAGTGGTGATTGAAGTTTACTATTTTGGGGTGCGTGTACATACGGAAACTCACGACCTTTGTGAGGAGCTTTCCTGTCCTGTCTCAGCAGGCAACTTTGTACTCTCTCATACTCAAACTTTACCTGGGATCACACCACCGGTTAGTTCTACTTCAGAAGATGTTTACATTCTGCTCTTCTCTACTGTTTGTTAGCATTCCAAAATTCTACCTTACTTTTGAGGCACACTGAATTGAATTCTACAGCGGATCTCTCATATATTTGTGGGTACTTGTGAGGTTGTGCATTTAGTTTATCTTGACAATTACAGCAATAATTTTTCTCATGAAAATCTTGCGTGTCAGTGTCTTTCCAAATGTGTCAGCTATAATATTTAGTTCTACTTATCTATACTTGACTCGATATATGTCAGATATTTTGTTTTACACCTTTTCCTTTATTTGGCAGAAGCCTATCTTGAGATGAGATAGACTTTGATTTTCTCCCTAAATGTTGTTTTTCAAAAGTTCCTTTCCCTTTCCCATCATATTTGAGCTCCGTATCTGGTTCTCCAATTACGCTTTCCCAAGTATTGTAAACTGGAATATACACAAAATGTGAAAGTAAACTGGAAGCTAACCTAAAGAAAAGCAAGACAAGAACAGAAAAAACAATGCCAACAGGCCTGAGCAATGAGAAAGAATCAATTCAAGCAACAAAGTCCTCCATGTTGAGAAGGTTTTGACCATTTTTGCTTAGGTCTTCAGGAACTCTTGATCCGGTACTAAATCTAATTATTCCTGAGCCTCTAGAGGCATAAGAGAGAACATTGTAGTTCTCTTGCTTTGTGATATGTAGATAATAATTTTGTTAACATGCATGGCTAAGATGTTACAATAGTTTTTCTATTGTTATATTTTGTTTTTGGATAGTTACACTTGATTCCTCTTCTGAGTCAATACAAGTTATTCTGATGTTTCCCATAGATAACGATATCCGTGTTTTCTATCTGCAGGGCTCGTACAATCTTAGGATGACAATTCAGGATAATCATAACCACAAGTTGTCCTGCATCAGTTTCAACTTCAAAATTATCTTCGGATCTCTAGTCTATGCTAGTTGAGAACCAACTTGCCAGTATGCCATGTAATTGATGATATAAGCATAATGTCTATTCCAGTGTAGTTCATGAGTAGCTGAATACTGCATGCTCTTGTAAATACAATAAAAATACAGCACTTTGCATAGAAGGAGAGTGTAGGAATGATGCATTGCCTTTGCTGTATATTCATCGTGTTTGTAAGTTATACCACTGCCTATTATTGCTACTTTGCTAGTATATATGGTAAGGAAACTTAAGAAATCCCGTAAAAGCAATGGAGTCATGACTCATATATGCTTGAGTGTTGCAACAAAGCAATGCTCCATCTATGCTTCTTGCACAGTCTGCTGCCATTACTGTCTCATCTTTAGGCTTGACTGTTGGTGGAGATCAGATTACTTGCATGGTTTAGAAGCTGAGAACTTACGTCAGCTACAGTCCAGTCAAAAGCTAAGAAGCTGTTTCCGAGTATGAATCTTACTTGATCCACTGGTTGATATCTTTTAATTCAGTTACAGTCAATATCATCATTAGAAAAACAAGCAAATTAGATCAGCAACAGACTTGCGGATTGCACTTGAGGAGCTGTTTGGGATTGCATTAGGAAAGTCTAAAACTGCTTTCAAAATTTTAAAAAGTGCTTCTCAAAGCCGGGTAAGGACTAGGTAAGGCAATCATATGTTAACATTATCAATTTGAGGATTCATTTTACCAGTTTAACGAATCATTTTATCATATGAGGTAATTATGATAATTTTTATTTTGTTTTTGAGAAGAAAAGTAAAATTACAACTTGAAACCCCTACTACACCCTAAATATAACTATGAGAATTTTTATTTTGTTTTTGAGAAGAAAAGTAAAATTACAACTTGAAACCCCTACCACACCCTACAAATAAATTATCAAATTAAAAGCATTGAGCGCTGAAAGCGGCAACTTCATACACCAAGTAATAGGATTTGCGCTTGGTAACCAAACTAGTAATCAAATCAACAACAAAGTTGGCTTCACAAGGAATGTAATGGAAGCTGATTTCTTCAAACTAAGACACCAAATAGAGGATATCTTTGAAAAGGGTTACAAGTCTCCAAGGGGAGGAGCACCTCCTATTGATGACATCAATTGCGAGCTTTGAGTCCCCTTCAACTTGGATCTTCTTGCAATTATTTAGCAGCGCATGAAAAAGATCGGATGCCACCAAATTTGGTGAAGTCTTCAGGAGGACGATGCCACCAATTGATTTGAGGATGAGAATGACTTCTTCCGCAGTTGATATTTCCACCCGCAGAGGCTTTTGGATTGGGCTTTCTATATGCCTCAGCAGAGGTGGCCGCAACATGAACAATACTCACATGAGAAGGAGGCTTGTTTCTGAAAATGAGGTTATTTCTTGCCTCCCAAATCTTCTAGCAAACAGTAATACAGTTCTTTGTAACATATTTATCATGACCCTTCCTGAACTAGGAGAGGAACAACTCATCAAAAGCACAAAAGTCGGTTAGATCAAATCCAGCAGCATTCCATGTACTATTATCAAAGGGGCAAGAAAAGAACAAGCTCCATTATTGCAAAAAGCACAATTTGAACTAATATGATTAGTAAACCGAGCAATTCGAGATCTAGTTTTTAGCCTTCCTTTAGATAATAGCCAAGCAAAAATCTTGGCCTTTGGAGGGATGTTTAAGTTCCAAATAACATTCATGATTTTAGTCTTTGAGTGAGGATGAGTGATCTCACATTGCATCCAAGTAGCAAATCTTATGAAAAATTTGCCATTACCGACAGGTCCCCAAACAAATTCATCATTAGTTAGTCACAACTCACAACTGAAGGCAACGTGATGCCCATAATCACATTAACATGGTCAAACACTAAATTAATCTTGTCCAGATTCCAATAACCATTATGCATAGTAGTCACACACATTTTCATCCAGAATGATAAGAGTACAATGACCACAAGGATAACAAAGTGTCATTACATTAGACAATTAACTCACTTATTGTTATTGTGAGTTTAGCAGAGATAACAATACTGATACAATAAGATACACGAGTTGAAAAATAATATCGCCATGACGCTCAATTACGATGCTTCAAGTATCTGCAACCATCTTACTCTATCAAATCTAAATCGACTACTTATAAAGACAAAGTTTTTTCCTACCGATGACTACAATTAAACCTTTTTGCAGAGATCTTAAAATTAGCTCTTTAACATTGATTGGAGTGGCTAGTAATTGACGGTGTGTGTTACCAACTTACTAATATGTAAATCACACCTTACAAATATACTTTTTTATTTTTTAAAAAGAAAAAAAATTATAACAAAGAGCGACCAATACAAAAAAATCCATAAAAAGAGCCATATGAGCTTGGGAGGGATCACATCAAACCTAAACACCTTACGAGTTACGAATGTTGTTATTTTTCTTTTAATTGTTTTTAGGGGTGGTACTACCGTATTGCTCGAAGCGGAGGAAGTGTGGCTACTTCAGACCGAAACGCTTCTCGTGTTGGATTTTCTGCCCCGAATCAGATTTTCCGGTGAAAAAAAAAAAAAAGTTTACTTCCAGATTTGTGGGTTGCATGCTTCGTCTTCGTGAGCCAAGATTGAATTCCCTGTGTGATTTCTTAGGTCCTTATGATGCGACGCCAGCAGGGGCAGTACGCCGGCTGCGATTCCGGCGGCGGCAATTCGTACGGTGGCGCAGCGGCGGCTTCAATTCACCACCATCATCAGAGGATGCAGCAGCAGCAGCCGAGTGGTGGCGGGGCTAGTGATTTTGAAGGACGACTGGAAGCGTTCACACCCGAGAGGGATAGCAATCCTAATCCTAATCCTTACGCTGCTTCGAATCCTGAGGCCCAGTGGAGATGGGAAAGAGATGCTTCCAAACCCTCCAATCCATTGACTCCTCATCTCTTCAATGAAGGCAAGTCTTGTTCTTATCTCCCCCTTATCTACATTTGTGCTCTGAATTTTTGATGTGAATATGAAACTTGATGTGAATCATTTTTATATTTGCTTGGGATAAAACTTAATAACTCCAGCTGGACCTGTAACTTATCACACGAAATTGACGACGAAACGAGAGCATTTTCATAATGCAGACATACCTATTTTGAACGAGTATGTGATATTTATGGGTCTCTTAGAGAGCTGCAATTGAAACTATTAGTTAGGTCCTTTTACCAAAACTGTCGTGAATCCTGAGTTGGTAATGGACCAGTCTTAACTCCTGTCCCACTGATGAAAATTAGCACCAATGCTCACGTATTTCAGATACTTACGTTTCATGTGGAGGACACTTGCAATGATGGGCATGAGTCTTGCGTCTCTTCTGGAGGATTCATGAATCACAATGAGTTTGGAATTTAGTCAGCATCTCTTTGTATAGTGCCTTAATGATGTATAGGGAAGAGGGGTCTTTCCTTTTCTGCAATTCCCTTTTCTAAAGATATGAACAGTGCGCCGATCTTCACAAAGTAGGGATAGCCTGGGGAGACGTTTGCTTGAAACGCCGGATAGGAGTACCTGGCGCTGGTTAGTGTTGTATTTTCCTACCAGTGCCAACTTCTTGTTAGCTGTCATAAATTTTCTCCCTGTGTTCTACTTTCCTGCTGAACATCTTGAAGGTTTGGGGTTGAAATGTCCTTTGGATTAGAAACTATTGGGATGTAGTTGGTGAGAGTTTATTGATAGGTCCTCTAGGTATGTTGCAAAGCAAGAACTTTCCATTCGTATCCTCTGAATTCTTACTTCCTCTCTCTTCTTAGGGTCTTCCTCTCTTTTGTCCTTCGGTGATCCCTACAGATTCTTACATCCTGACGTAACTCTCATGGGCTAGTGGACAAAGCAGTCCTGGTTAAGTTGTTATTGCCTGCTTGTTTTCTTCTTCCATGTTTCATGGTCTTAGTACTGTTCTCCTTGAGTGGATTACTACTCGTCTACCATTGTAGGGAACTTAGTATACATATTTATACATCTATACACAAATGGAGCCGATGCACATTTATGTATCTATGGAAAATGCACTCTAAAAATTTTCTGCAATAACTTGAGGTATTTTCATGTTGGAAACATAACAAGTACTTGGTCTCCCTCCCGTATATTAGTTTATATTGCTATTGTCAGTGTGAAAGTGCTTGTTGAATTTAATCCGATACAAAATGGTGTCGTGTTTCTGGATATTGTACACTCCCAGACTGGTAATGGTTTTGCCTAGCTTATATCTTGAAGAGTTGTGGTGGTTCTATCAGTTTCCTATTAAATGAATTACGTAATGCCAAAAGTGGTAAGGCCACAATGTGAAAATTTATAGCACATTATAGTGTCTCAGGGGTTATCAAATCTTGTAACAGAAAAGTGCTCAGCTGAGCAGTCTTTCGATTAAATGATTAGGCACTTCGGTAGCCGTTTTAGGTTATGATTTTGCCTCGAATACTTTCTTAGTTCAGATTTTAAAGTCTGTATGCTTATGATCACATGGTTGTTTTGCAGGGCAAGTGAGTGATACGTCTAGATCCTATTTCCAGGGTCAGAGGTCCGATCCAAAACATGCTTTAGAGACACAGAGCAACAGCGATCCCCGATCTCAACCTCATATTGAAGATATGGACCTTGGGTACGAGGATAAGCCTTCACTACAGTCCTTTGAAGATCTTGAGCAGAAATTCCTTGATGACATTAGGAAACTAACCAAGGAACAGAACGATGCTGAGGATGCAGAAAATGCTAGACACAGAGAGGTATGTTCTCTTTTTCCCTTGTTGTGTCTGAATAGATTCTTTGCAGCTCCATAATCTTAGGACATACCCTACTGCCTCCCCAGGTTTCTTTTCTTTTTCTGCAAACATATAATATTTTTAGTTCATAAGACAAAGGAAAAGAGTTGATCAAAATGAACAACTGCATTTTCTTTCAGAGTTTCAGTGCATTATCTATGCTTGACTTGTGAACTCAGTTTAAATGTGGGAGAAAAGATATTTATCTGAAAGTTGATGGAAGCATTATGAATGCAAATAATAAGATACTATTTTCACAATTTGAATATCTCCCCAGTTGGATGAGCATCGGTAAGTACTAATTTAACAGTTGTGGGTGTCTACAATCCCATATGAAACGTCTCAGGAGTTCTGAGTTTTATATTCCTTTCTATTATGATGTCTCGCATCCCCAAATCTTAATTGGGGATGGGATTTGTTCATGCTTGTTCCTTTTGTGGATAACATGTTGATTTCTCTTCTACTGTTGGCATCTTTATTTGTCAGAAAATTGGTACAATCAATACCCAGTATGAAGAACAATTAGCATCACTGCGGTGCCGGCATGCTGGTCGAAGAGATGATTTACTTCGGCGGGAATCAAATGCCCGACAGCATCAATACCAGCAATCTGTGATGGATCGTTACCCCAAAAGCAGCATGGGCTCCTCCGATCTTCATGGTTACAGTGGAATGACAGCCTCAGCTACTGCTGGCGATGCCCGCAGAAGCTACGAAACTGACCAATATGATTCTTACAGAGAGCGGGCTCGATTTCTTGGGGGCTCCCGTGATCATGGGTTTGAACCTAGGGGACCATATCAGGGAGGCCGTGTTTATGATACTGGCTCACGCTATTACTAATTTGCGTTTTATTTTACTACTCCCAGGTTCCAGTGAGCCAGCTTATAAGTTAGGCCGTGTTTAACTTTCAAAGTTTAAGTGTAGGATCCTAGTGTTATCTCTACTTTACTATGCAGTGGTGATTTTCATGTAAACTTCTGGTTGATGAAGTATCATTTTTTTAGCATCATAGAATAATAATAGAATCCTTCTCTGTTGTATACCAATGATTTGCAATTTGCATTGCACACTGGTCATTTTTGTAGCACACCACCCGGCTTTTAACGATGAGTAAGCTGAAAATTACGAGAATTAATTGAATCTAGATATAGATCCGCAAGTGATATCTGTTCTTTTTTTGGTGGTGAAAAAGAAAGTTATTTTTTCATTGATGAAGTAGAACTATGTTTCTGAGGGTCAGGTCACTCAGGTGACCTTCCTCTTGTCTATCAAATAATTGAGGAAGGAATTTTCACAAAATAAAAATAGACTTGCTGTGCCGTTTGGATGGATTGATCTCCAGCGCCATGTGACGTGAGGAACAGTACAAGGACGCCAAAGCTATTCAAACTTTGATTTTCCACGTAAGACGACCCTGAATAAAACCGATCGCGAGCTCATTAATAATTAATATTCACACACACATTTATATAAATATATTTTTCCCTCCTTATCGAATCATCTTCTCAGAAAAAAGCTCCATTTGCAAATCCGCCTTCTCCCTCTCTCAGATGATCTCCATTCTCCCATCCCATTTCTAACCCATCCTCTCTCTCTCTCTCTCTCTCTCTCTATATATATATATATCTATATATTTATATATACATATATAACAGTAAAGAAGAAGCAGAGAATGGAGAGCAGCGCTGGTCTCCCTGAAGATCTCTCCGATTCTACTCAGCGTCCTGACTCCGACTCCGAGCAGCGAGTTTACTTCGTTCCTTACAGGTTTCTCTTTCACTCCCGAATTTCTTTCATACTTTTCAATTTCCGACTCATACTATCAATCTTCAATCAACTCCGATTTTCCGCAATTAGAAATCAGGAAATGTTTTATTTCATTTTAGATGTATCTACAGCAAACAAAAATAATTGAAAATGAGGTTCCTGTAGTTTCTTAGGATTTAGGATTTGGGCGTTGCCTCATTATAGGATTCCGAAGCTAATTTTTGATTAGATTTTGTGGAATTGGATGCTTCAGTTGGTGGAGGGATGCGCAAGATTCAGTTGTGGGCGATTCGGATTCAGATAGGGGCAAGAAAGGGATTTTGTGTGTGGCGTCCCCGGCCGCTTCGGCTTATGGTGGCCCTATGAAGATCATCAACAACATTTTCAACTCAGATCTTGTCTTCAATCTCCGGAGAGAGGATGATGCTGCTCAGAATGGCGAAAATGGTGAGGTGGGTGTTTCGGGACGGGACTATGCGTTGGTCCCCGGAGAAATGTGGGTTCAGGCCCTTAGATGGTGAGTTATATTGTTTATTTTTGTATTGTCATTTAGGTTTTTTGATAGTAAGAACCAAAGAATACTGGACAAAACCCTAGAATCTCTACATTCTCATTTTGGTCAAGCTCTCAATTTACTGCACTAAGATTAATCAATTTTTTTTTTGTGCTTATAAAAAACCTATGGCACAAGACATTTTAAAGCCCCTTAACCTCCAACTTTGAACTTTGCGTCAATCAAATTGTGCCTGAGAGACTATTGTTCAAGATATGATTGTGATATATGTTATTCGTCTTTGGGTCTACAAGTAACTTATATCATTTAGTATAGTTCTCTCCTCCCATATGTCTCTCCTGCTGTTTGATGTGCTTTAACCATATCAGATTAACCTTCCTGGAGATACTTAATTTATTCCTGCATACTGATCAAAGCTATTATGATCCCTATGCTTTGAAAAGAAATCCACACTTAAGATTATAATTGTTTGATAGAAATTGGTATTTTCATTCTTTAACAATAATTCAAATTCTGCAGTTCGAGAATACTGCCTCATCTGTTGATAATTTGACAATTGATACGGCTTGTTCTTGCCTTAACAGTCAGAGGATAATCCTTTCAACCCCACTTGAGTTATGTCTAATGGATTTTTGAATATTCGATAAAAATTCCAGATCCTTTCAAATGTTGAAGCAGTAAATTGTTTCTAGGCCTGTAGTTTTATGTTTTCTTTTGTTTGTTGTTTGTGTTTGTTTTAAAAGAGTTTTGGTTATTATAACTATTATTGTTTCACATTAAGTTCAGTGGTTGTTGTTGATGAAGCAATCACTTTTGTACATGAATGTTTGATCTTGCATGTTATTCCAACCTGATGACTTAATTCTGTTAAAAATATCTTAATGATGGTATGCTCGTGGTATCAATGTAGGCATAGTGACCCTAAAGCTGCAGTTAAGGATGGTAGGAGTTTTTCGGCTGCAGAAGATGACAAGACTGATGTCTATCCCCTACAACTCAGGCTTTCTGTTCCACGAGAAGCAAATTTGTTGGGAGTAAGAATAACCAAAAAGGTTTGTATATGCAATTAAATTTTTAATATTAGTTTTTTATTTTTTATATTTTTTGTGGCTTGATCTCCATTTTAGAATTTGAAGATCTGGATTTGGTAGGATTGTGTGAACTCTTAATGTATGATGTCTGTGGCCTCAGTGGTTGCATGAAGCATATTGTCAGAAACACAGACATTAGCCTAAAAATCCAAGAACTGCAGTACCAGTTATAGCACGTATGAAATGAAATGCCTCTTTCTTGTTAAGCATTCTTAAGCGTTCGTTTTTCCATGAGCTATTAACAAGGAAAAAATCTGAACTTTAGAGCCAGTTCTCTGAGTTATTAATTGTTTTTTTTTTTTTTTTTTTT
>NC_020492.1:25177610-25179810 GCF_000184155.1 Fragaria vesca subsp. vesca | reverse complement strand
ATATCCTTCTGTATATATATATATATATATATATATATATTTTTAAATTACTTGTTCATTGCAAGCTAGTGTATGTTTCCATGTTTTCATTTTACTCTTTTTATGGCACATAGATGTATGGGAGCATGCTTATCTTTCTTCTCATTCATCTTTTTTGTTTTAGGATAATGCAGTGGAGTCCTTCAAAAGAGCATGCAAAATCTTCAGTTTGGAGTCTGACATGGTAATTAAGTTGTTTAATCAAGAATGTTGCTGTATCAGGATCAAGTGTTTGACTTTTTTAATTTTTGTTATTGAATCAGTTACGCATCTGGGACTTTTCCGGCCAGACTAACTTATTTTTTACTAATGACAAAAGCAAGTTCCCAAGAGACTTGCAACGGCAGTCAGATGAGGTAACTTGCTACTTCATGGTTGTCAATCCTTCTGCTACTCTGAAGTCTGGATACTCTATGTGTTATTAGTGTACTTAGTGTCAATGCTATTTCAGTCTTACTCACAATCTATCCACTGCTGTATGTCACAGTACCCTTTGTTGTTTTTTTATTTTTTATGTATTTCCTGGTTGATGAAGCCTCTTAGTTAAAATCTAAAAGGTGGTAAGGCAAATTTTCGCAGGAGTTTGCTTTTGCATTTAGATGGGGTCAAAGGTGTAATGAAACTGGCAAATTCTTTGCATATCATTTGGTTGATTGCTTCACTCTGTGTGTGTGTGTGTGTGTGTGTTTTGTTGGTGAGACTGTTGCCACTGTGTCTTGTTTAGAATATGAGGTTAATTGTTAAATCTACTGTTTAAAAATTTCCCCTGGACATGTTCATGTTGGCCTATGAGAAATATATTACAGTGACTTGAATATTATGATATGTCTCTGGTTGATGCACTTGATCTGATAGTTTGAAGATTATTTTACAAATGGTTTACAGATCCTACTGGAGTTGCAAGTTTATGGATTGTCAGATTCAATCAAGTGCAGGGAAGGGAAAAAAGATGAGATGGCCATGCAACATTCTACAACTGGAAATTCTTGTGGTGCTTCAGTTATGATGAATGGTTCTGCTGGCAGTACACATTCAAACTTCATTCGTTCATTCTGGGGAACCTCTTGCGAAGCTGGCTCTTTAGGGTTGACAGGATTGCAAAACCTCGGAAATACTTGTTTCATGAATAGCTCCATCCAGTGCTTAGCCCATACACCAAAGCTTGTTGACTATTTTCTTGGAGATTATGCTAGAGAAATAAATAAGGAAAACCCATTGGGCATGGATGTATGTCATTCTTTGTTGGACATTCGATCAATGTCTATCTTAACATTCGGAACTTGATGTTGAGCAAATAATGTCTTTTTGAGATGTTGCCTGCTTTCCCAAGAGTATGTATTCTTTTTCTAAGCCTATTACTGTACATTCTTTGTCAGGGGGAGATTGCTTTAGCATTTGGAGATCTGTTAAGGAAGTTATGGGCTCCTGGAGCAACTCCTGTGGCTCCAAGGACCTTTAAATCAAAACTTGCTCGCTTTGCTCCTCAGTTTAATGGCTTCAATCAACATGATTCACAAGTCAGTGAAGTTAATTTTTCAAGAATTGCTTTCTTTTGAGTTCATTGTTTATGAGGGTTGGGATTTTCATGATTCATACCATATTACTGTAGCAGGAACTCCTGGCGTTTTTGTTGGATGGACTTCATGAAGATCTTAATCGTGTAAAATGCAAGCCTTATGTAGAAGTCAAGGATGGTGATGATCGACCAGATGAAGAGGTAGCAGATGAATATTGGCGAAATCATTTAGCCCGCAATGACTCTATCATTGTTGATGTGTGCCAAGTGAGCCTCTCCCTCAGATCATGTTTTGCGTCCACTGCTTGTTGGATTAAATCTCTGCAGGGATTCTTTTGTTATTACATTTTTGATGAACTTGTTTGCAAACTTCAGAGTCTAGAGTCGTCCATCGACGTTGTCTTTGTCTACCTTTGTGAGAGTAATACTAGTGGTCAAAGATTTTACACTGTTTCAGATCTTTAACTTAAAGAAATAGTGAAAGCTTGAGTACAGTGAGAAAATAACTCATTAAAAGTTGATTTGTATGGTTGGCAATTTCCAATGACTACCAACTCCAAATGGAATACTTGCCTTTAGTCTTAATAACTCCAAATAGAATTCTCACCTTTAGTTTTGATTATATATATATATATATATCAGGCC
>NC_020492.1:25170657-25176979 GCF_000184155.1 Fragaria vesca subsp. vesca | reverse complement strand
TTTTTGTGCTGTTTGAGTTGGTACAAGGTGAATTCTGGTTACTGTAATTAATTTTTTTGGCTATATGACTAAAAGCACACCTCATTTGTTTTCCATAAATTGCAGGGTCAATATAAATCAACTTTAGTTTGTCCTGTTTGCCAAAAGGTCTCTGTTACATTTGATCCGTTTATGTACCTGTCACTACCATTACCTTCGACAATGATGCGGACCATGACTTTAACAGTTATCAACACTGATGGAATTTCGAAGCCATCTGAACATACCATTAATGTGCCCAAGCATGGAAAGTTTGAAGATCTCATCCGGGGTCTGGGTGTTGCATGCTCACTTGGGGTTGATGAAACCTTTTTAGTGGCCGAGGTATTTTGCCATGGCTATCGTATGAAATTTGTACTATATATGCCTCTGCATGAATGTGTGCGCGACTGTGTGTGTGTTGTTTTTCTTGTTTGAGTTGTTTTTTTTTTTAAATGTTTGATCTCTGAAGCTATCAGTCTTGGGCAGATATACAATAATCGCATTATACGCTATCTTGAAGAGCCCGCTGATGCGTTATCCTTAATTAGAGATGGTGACCAGCTGGTTGCTTATCGGTTTATGAAAAATGTTGAGGAAGTACCTCTGGTTGTCTTCATGCATCAGCAAATGGAGTAAGTATTATCTCCCTTTCTGATCTCTTTTATAGTGGGATTTTTTTGTTCTTATTTGATTGCAATTTGTGTATGCAATTCGTTAAGGAGTAGGGTGTAAAGGCGTGCAATGCTGGTATTGCATAAAGAAATAGAATATCTCATCTCAATGAATAGGTACAATATCTGTTTAATAGCTATAAATAATAATAAAAAAAATACAAATAAAAAATAGTATTAATGTTGTTATCTCTAATACAATTATATATATATATATATATTGTGAACTTGTTTATGAAGTAAAAATAGAACCTTGATGAGAACACAAAAGGAATTTTTTAAGACTCACCAACTTTATGTATGATTTCCATTTAATAGGCAATGCAGTAAACTATGTCACATCCATTGCCTGGATGTGAATGGATTTTACTGGATGTAAGTTAGAAGTTGAACTAATTAGATACGTTTCAAGCAGAGGAACAGTCATTGATAAGTTATATCTTTTATAAGTCATACGTTTCAAAGCAATGAAATACACTAGCTAATTTTTTATTTGAAGTGCTAAGGAATTGAGTAGAAATGCTGATTCTAGCAGATATATGTTCTTTTCTCGGTCATCCATGATCTCCTTGACTGTAGATATTAGTTTCGTTTTACTACCCTTAGGTCCCTTACTCCTGATCTCTCTAACAGATGATTTTTTGTTTTGCATCTTTGTTTTGCCTGCTTTTTATATTTTCCCATTTCATGTTCCATTGTCCACCATGTGCGCCTTCAACCCAATGTCTTATGTGTTTGATATTATCAGGCAGGACATGCATGGGAAATTGAGTTCAAGCTGGAAGCCGTTTGGAATTCCTCTTGTATCAAGACTCTGTAGTTCTGCAACTGGATCTGATATCTGCAATCAGTACTTAAAATTAGTTAAACCATTTGAAATACCTGGAAAAGATTCCGAAGCACATGTTCATAATTCACAGGGCACCGCTCCTATAGAAGTCACTGAATCAGAGGAAACCGCACCTCCTGTTTCAGGTGGGGATGTGAACCTCTGTTATGAAATTGGGGCTGAGTCACTGTTGGATTGTGAATTTCAGTTTTACATTACAGATGAAAAAGGAATTCAAAAGGAGAAAAAAATAGTAATGAATGAGATAGTTGAGAGGAAAATGCCCGAGCATTTATATGTTGCTGTATGTTGGCCAGAAAAATATGTCGAGCAGTATGATACTCGCGTTCTGAGCTCATTGCCATTGGTTTTCAAGCCTGGCCTTTTTTCAAAAAAGCCTCAGGAGACTGTTTCTCTCTATAAGTGCCTTGAAGCATTCTTGAAGGAGGAGCCTCTTGGGCCAGAAGACATGTGGTCAGTGGGTACATCTTGGGCCTTTTGACTTTATCTTTTATAGTAGTTTACATGGTGTATATTGTAATCTCTTGAGCACTGATTTTTTATTTTTATTTTTCATCTATGGATTCCAATACTTTTGACATTACTTTTGAATGAGAGGTCATTCTGACTATATTATATTAGTTATTTCTTTTTGTGGTAGTGCATAAAAGCTCTACTATTTGATTTGAGTAAATTGTTGATCTCCGTGTGCTGCTTGACTTTCGTTTGAATTCGTAGAGGAGTGCAATTTCTTATATTATGTAAATCAATTTTATTTTATGGAAATGTACATCTCTACCTTACACAGCACTAAAATTTCATTTAAAGTGCGCTATTGGTAATCTGCCAGTGCTTGTTGGTATTTGTTAGGTTTTATTGCTTATACGAATGTACTTGGCTTTTTACCACACTCCTAAGGTGTTGATAAGACATTCTCTTCTACTATTTAGGGTAGTTACAGTTATATACAATTGCTGAGCATCTAGTTATCTTTCGTGAAGTTGTGGTCCTGTCATTTCTAATATTGGGGTACTGTCATTGCTGTTATAGGTATTGTCCTGGCTGCAAAAAGCATTGCCAAGCGAGTAAGAAGTTGGATCTTTGGAGACTGCCTGAGATCTTAGTCATTCATTTAAAGCGGTTCTCATATAGTCGATTCTTCAAGAACAAGCTAGAGACATATGTTGACTTCCCTGTTGATAATCTTGATTTGTCAACATACATTGCTTACACGACGGGTGAATTAAGCAATCGTTACATGCTGTATGCAGTTAGTAATCACTTTGGAAGCATGGGTGGCGGTCATTATACTGCATTTGTCCATGTAAGTGGTGTCCTTTGCTTAATGGTTTTCCTTTAAATTTTGTGGTTGTTCTCTTTCTTTGCTCTATTTTGACAAAGTTCCCAGTGACTTACAACGCTTGTTTGTCTTAATGGTGAAATTTACGTGGATTTCAAGCATTGATAATTGAATCAACTATCAAATAGCTCTTGTTCTAAATGCTTCATGAGATTAGTTTGCTGTTTTGTGAACCTGGTGTAGTATTGCAATCAATCTCTGTATTCTGTCCCTTCCCCATGCAAGTAAATTCTAGCGACTGCACTCGTTTCTGATTTTAATTGGATACGTGAAATCTGTCTCTGTTAGGTGCTGCTTTTATGATGACCGATTCTGTTTAGGTAGGCATGAGATGAGTGTTTGAGACTTCTTATTTGCAAGCATTTTCTTTTCCTTACTCCACAATATTTGTTTGTTTGTTTGTTTTTCATTCTTTTCCAAGTTCAGATGCATGTTAACTATTTCAGCTTGTGACATCATCTAGATCTGTCTTGCTGTTGTAGCCCAAACAACATATATAGTCTTTACTATATAAGTATATATGAGATCTTTTGAAACCTGTTCTCTCATAATGCTATTTTTTACTTCTACTTATTAGTAATTTATGTCTCAGCAAAAGATGCAAGTTAGCGATTGGCTTAGAACCACATCAACCTGGTATAACGAAATTATAGTATATAAGACTCCTTGTTGTGTCTATTGTCAGAATTCCTTTTATGGTCACATTCAGAACCATCTTTTTGTAACCTAAGATTCCCACAGGAATCCAGTCATAGGAGTTTAGGTTTTACAAGGTCTCTACGTTTCTTGAGGTCAGGGTTAATACATTTGGGATTCAAACCTGTTGATCTTGAATCTCGGTTTTTGACTGAAAAGATATAGGATTAATGCATTGGATATCGGTTATGTTAGGTACATATAGGTGGTACAGGCCGTCTCAAAAAAGGCGGACATTATTGGTATTTGACTTTCTATGTACCTGATCTAAAACTTAAGTTCTTGACTGAAAATGAAATAAGATTAGCATTGGATGTCAGTTCTGCTATATCTATCATTCTACTAGCCAAAAAGAACAAGGAGGCGGACAAGGAGTCAGCTTAAAAAGAAAAGAGGGCAGCTAATTCTTTGGACTAGGCACAATCTTTGCCCTAAATTTTTGTGTCTAGACACTTTCTCCAATTTTTGTGTCTAGTCCAAAGAATTCACCAAATTTTGATTTGCCATAAATGCCATTTCTTCTAAAAATAAAAACTCATAATGAAATAATCTCAAATGGTATTATGGTAAATTGGTAATCTATGAAAACTCAGAAGATATTAAATTTTCATGTTCTCCTCCTTTCAACGATAACACGTGTATTGCACGGGTATGATGCTAGCTAAAATAGTTGGCAGAACATTTTTTAAAGCAGAAAACGTTGATGCTTACATTCCATGTTGGATGTGTTTAATTCTCTTAGGACTTGCAGTATGGCAAGTTGCGGTCAAATTATAAAATGTAGTTCCTGCCCAAAAGATCAAGATCTGATTAGTGTAATCACTTAGGAACTAGAGGCTGTTTTGTTTTATTTTTATGTACTTTTTTATATATTGTTATTGAATGTATACATTAATATATGTTGCTTCACACTGAACGTTCAACTGTCTTATTTTGATGTAGCATGGGGGCGATCGGTGGTATGACTTTGATGATAGTCATGTTAGCCCTGTG
The DNA here is from genome assembly GCF_000184155.1 of Fragaria vesca subsp. vesca. Classification (NCBI taxonomy): domain Eukaryota; kingdom Viridiplantae; phylum Streptophyta; class Magnoliopsida; order Rosales; family Rosaceae; genus Fragaria; species Fragaria vesca. The sequence goes on along the minus strand of NC_020492.1, from coordinate 25,172,409 downwards.
AGCCAGGACAAGATAAAGTCTGCTGCTGCGTATGTTCTTTTCTATAGGAGAGTAGTAGAAGTGTGACCCTCGAGTAGATATGCATCTTTGAGTTCTCATACGGGGTTCGACATCACGGTGAATATATATACTGTAGGTATATATACATATCACATCAGTCCTAGGACTAGATATCCACAAAAGCTGTCATTCTTTTGCCTTTGGCATTGATGGTTCAGAGTGAGAGTTTCAGTCATGGATGTTATAGAGGGAAGACAGTACTTGGAGAAAGTGCTGAAGATGATTGTAACATACTAACAAATGAAGAGATGACAACGATAGTGAGATACTGTATACAGTGATAACCATTTATGAAGACTAAACAGAAGTCTACTAGCTGGATTAGAATTATTTCTGAAGGACCCTGCTTCTTAATCTCCATTAGTTTTAGTTTTCTGTTTTAATAGCTGATGGCTGGTTGTGAATTAATCTGATAGGAGATTAAGTTGTATTAGCATTCACTTTTGAACTCTGAGTTGTATTTTTACTTCGGAGTTTGGCTTCAGTCTTCTCAGCCCTCACAATGTTGGCTTCTGGAACAAGGTGCTCTTGGATTATGGAACTCTTAACGGTCGATTCACTATGGCAGCACTGTGCTACTATACTGGTTCCTATGGATGAATCTTGCTCAGCTCACACATTTTTGTTGGAATGAACCGTGATTTGGGGTGGGGGGTGGGGGTGGGTTGGCGGGGTTATGGTATTTGTTTATTTTTGTGTTGGTGGTGAAAGATGGTAGACAATTGATCAAGATTTTAGGGTTCATCTAATTAGATTTGTTGGTTTCCTATCCTTTCTTATTGGTCCGACTTTGTTGTACTGGACAGCTGAATTTATTCAGTAATTCTTATTTAGCCATGAATAGGCAGAGGATGTTATGATGCAATCATTTATCTTCATGAGGTTATCTTTTGTAATAATCGAAAATGGACTTTCACAGGGTTTATTGAAGTTTCATCTGTAACGAAACCAGACTTGACACAAATGATACGAGACATTTGAATGCATCAAGATTTTTAAAGGACATTTTAAAATCCTGATCAGATATGCCCATCGGCTTTTAAAGTTCAAAAAATTCCAACAGACTCGTTGAATACATCTCCCTTACCCTCCAAAACTCTCAATTTACATAGGTTATACCGTTATAATGAAGGATGGCCACTTCTTTGTACTCGTTTATTCAGAAGTGTTAATTTTTATTTTATTTTTTATACATGAATAATTCATTAATAACAATTATAAAAGGGTGCTGTTATTTCCACCCCACTAAATGTTCAGTTTACCTCAAGTTTTATTTTTTACCTTTAACGTTTCAATTCCGCCCTCAAAATTTTGAGAAAATCTGTTTTTTATTTTCTTTCTTTTTATTTTCCTTAATCTAATAAAATCTAAAAATATATACAAATATCTCATCAATATATTTGACGTAGACTTCCATTCTTCTCAAACCACATCCTATATATGTTCTTCTTTACGCTTATATATATATATATATACAGTCCATCTCAGATACGGACGTCCGCACGGATTTCTCTACGTTCGCCACCGTACGACGCCGGCGAGGGTGCGCCTCCACCTAAGAGGACTCCAGCAACTTCCCCGACCACTTTCCATCCCCGACGAGTTCGTCAAATTCCAGTTTTCCGGCCAGATTGACTTTGTTTGAAGTTTTGGGTGATCTGGCCGAAAAACTGGAATTCGGTGGACTCGTCG
>NC_020492.1:25166005-25170539 GCF_000184155.1 Fragaria vesca subsp. vesca | reverse complement strand
ATGTAAAGATGTAGGAATTGTTATTGTTTGGATTTTATAGATTTTAGTTTAATATTATATTTTCACAAAAATTCTTGATTGTGGGATTAGTATTGTAATATTTAGTTTAAAATTGAAATGTGGGGTGAATAAAGTATTTGGCGGGGTGGCAATAGCTGCACCATTATAAAATATGCAAATGCGAACCTAAGAAACTATTAAATACAAAGAGCATGAGTCTTTAACTCGATAAAACAAAAAAGAGTGAGACGAGACTGACAACTCGTTATAATCTATGAGCAGAAAGCCTTACATTCGAAAACAATAATAATGCGAAAGTATTAGCGAAGATACCACACTCACCATACTTACTGGCCACACTTATAGCTTGCAATGATTATCAAACTTATAGTTGCAATGATTGTCTTATTAATGCTCGTATTTATCATCCAGCTTAACTCCCACCATTAATGTTGTAATTAAAGCCGCATTAAGCCCACATTCATGACCACCCCCACAATGCCCCCAAAGTATCATTTTGGACAACTCTGAGAAAATTTATCTCTAGCCTGATACACAACACTATTCATTTGTCTAGGGCTGGAATCGGTACGGTAACCGACATTTTTTACCAAAACTGCCTACCGCACCGACTCTACTCAGTAGAAGAAATCTGATACCACTACAGGCCACCGAAGTCGGTGTATCGATTTCTCGATATACCGAGATTTTCGATAGGTGCGGTACGGTAACCGATATATACTGACTTAATCATTCATAAACCTCGAGCGTCAAATCTCGATTGCATATTAATTTATTACAGAGCAAGAAAAATAAATAAAGAACAATGGAGAAAGCTAGAAACAATGGAAAACGAATAAAGTATAACAACTAAACCAAATCAAAACACAATTTCTCAGTTTTGAAAAAAAAAACTGAATTACCCTAAATTTCCAGAATTCCATCAAACGCCATCTTGGTTCCAATTACATGCATCAAATCGATTGAGGAATTGTAGAGGATCTCGACAGCTTCGGTGATGATCTCGGAGGAGGAGACGGAGGGAGGAGAGGTGATGATCTCGACGGAGGAGACGGAGGGAGGAGAGAGAAAGGGTGGGCTTTGATGGACTAGATGTGGAAAAAAGGGTGATGGTGGTTCGAATTTCTTTGAAAAAGAGAGATTTGTTGATGATTGAAATGGAGCAGAGGAGAGAAGAAGAAAGAACGGCGAAGAGAAAAGAAGAAGGGCAGCGAGGAGAGAAGAAAAGAATGGATTGATAGTTTGATACTGTGTTATGTATATGTAATGTGTTAAATTTTAGTTTTGACTCAGTTAAGCAATAAATTTAGCTTTTGCATATAGATTAACAAGAAGAGCATCTGCTCTAGCGGTTGGAGGTGAGTCTCTCCAACTAGGAGGTGTTGGGTTCGAGCCCCAACTTTGGCAAAATCTCATATATTTTACATTTGGATGTGTATTATATACGTTTGGAGGCGTATAATATGCTGGTATACGTATATCTCGGTCGGTACGGTATACCAACGGTATAAAAAGTTGTGTACTGTAGCCGAGCCAAGGTATGTACTCGGTACGGCTCAGCCGAGTCAAAACTCTTGGTTACCGACTTGTCGGCTACCGATTGTTGTTGGCTCGGCTTGGAATTCGGTTGGCTTGGTTTTCTCGGGACAAAATGCCAGCCCTACATTTGTCCATCAACCTTACACAAGAATCTATCCACATATATCGTTGGTTACTGGTGCAGTACATGCTCTTGCATTGCATGTTTCATAAATTACAAGTTGTCGGTTTCATTCATGCTTCCACCTGGATTGCTCACCAGCCATCGATTGTATAATTATATGTTTTCTTTACTAGCCATCATGCATCAGCTGTTTACACTCTTCTGCGTGATTTTTTTACCAGTCATCGGCTGTTTACATGCTTTCATGTGGTTTTCTTGCCCATAAACAATAGACTAGGAAGTCGCATACAAAAAAGAAACAACACGTGACTCATTTGAGCCACCTGCAACTACTTTAGTACAAAACAATTGAGACTGTCCTATTCGAAGATCCAGTTCTAATATATATTTCATGTAAGGAATGCATTAATTGTGATAGCTTCAATCAACTTGCCCCAAAATCATTAGATATATGTAGCTTCATACCTCATTTTCATTGGTCATACCGGCCTTATTATCAAAGAAATTTAGGGCTCGTTCGGTAATGTTTTACAAAGCCATTTTTCAAAAATTATTTTACAAATCGAAAACTATAAATTGTACTTTGCATTTTCGTAAAAAAGAAATTAGAGAAACTTGTTCATTTATAAAAACTGAAACAATAAAACAATTTCCTTATATTCTTTTTAGAAAAAAAAAAAAGAAAGCATGAGGTTTTATCTTCTTCCAACCTACACTCGTCAGCTTAACAACCTTTTTTATGCTCTCTCTTCCAATTCGCAAAAATCTCCATGGTTCTGCAACAAACTATATCAAAGCAATAGCACAAACACAAATCACTAACTCGTATTAAGATTGAAACTTTTTATCCAAAATTTCATGCTAATTAAACAACCTAATTCAGATCTAGTTTCGGAGCAAGTCAAACCTGACCGTCCGGTTCCCCGCTTCAAACTATTCCAGCACAACTTGATATAAAAGTATCTATGAATCCAGTTGGCTCTATTCTGCGTCTCACCGACCAGCTGCCTACCTAATTGTCAAACCAGTAGCCAAGTTCGGCCCCTTACGAGTCTGGTACTGCTGTACACCCAGTGCTGGACTAGCAGCTTTCCCTGCAACCGCCTCCCGACGTTAACCGACCAGTCCCCACAACCTCTCTATCGATGTGGCCGCCAATCGATCCCTTCAGTTTGATTACACGATTTTATATGTTGCAAGTCACATCCAGTTTTCCAAACTCATCGTCTTCTTCCTCTCTAGGCTCTGTTAAAATCAAAGGTACGAGATCTCCTCTATGTAATTATCTGTCATATCATCATTACACTCCTTCACATGGCTTTTGTATTGCTCAAATTACCTAGGCAAGTGAACCAAACACTTACGCCGAAGCTTCTCATCATCCAGAATGGCAAGAAGCGATGCGTTCTAAATTACAGGCATTAGAGGACAATAACACTGTGACTCTTACTCGTTTACCAGATGGAAACATATACCTACAAGATCAAACATCGATCTGATGGTTTTATTGAAAGGTACAAAGCATGTTTAGTTGCCAAATGATTCACTAAAATGGAAGGTATCGATTATCAAGACACTTTCTCACCTACTGCCAATATTATTATTTCTATTTGATGCTTATTGTCTTGCTACTTCTCAAAATTGGGTCATTCAATAGTTGGATGTCAATAATTCTCTTTTGCATGGTGATCTTGATGAGGAAATTTTCATGTCTCCTCCTCCTGGTCTTTGGCACCAAGGGGAGAACCTGATTTGTCACCTTAACAAGTCTTTGTTTGATTTAAAACAAGCCGCTCGAAAATGGTTTGAAAAATTTCAGATGCCATTTGATCAATTGGGTATATTCAGTCCAAGGTAGACTACTCATTATTCACCTGAAAGCAAGGGAAGTCATTCACAGCTTTATTGATATATGTTGATGATATTTGAATCACTGGTAATGATTTCGCTGCTATTTTTGCTTTAAAGAATTTTTTGAACAACCGGTTTCGTATTAAGGATCTTGATGATTTAAAATATTTTTTTAACATAGAGGTTTCCCGTTCCAAAAATGGAATCTATATTTCTAAGTGAGAGTATGCTTTGAAGATTATCAATGAAAAAGGTTCATTGGGAGCAACCCTTGTTGATACTTCTACGGAGTGTGGTTTGAAATTATCAAATAAAGGAGACCTTAAAGACACTTCATATTATAGATGAATGGTTGGCAGGTTGATCTATCTCATCATACTTTTTGCATGTGTTGAGCAGGTACATGCATGAGCCTCGCAAACCTCATATGGAAGCAGCTTTACGAGTTGATCGCTATCTCAAGAATAAGCCAGGCAAGGTTTGTTCTTTTCTTTACAAAGTGATTTAACACTTCGTGCCTATTTTGATTTAGATTGGGCTGGTTGTCCCATGACTCGAGGGTCCACTACTGACACGACCCACCCCGAATTTCACCCTGAAACTCGGAGTAAGTCGTGCGGGGACCACCTCCAAGGAAAATTTACTGAAAAAATTGAGAAAATCTCCCTTGCAGATGGACAACCCTAACTCGAAAATTCCAAATTTTACTCTTAAATCAACACTTCCAAACATCACATAATTATCCTTCAGAAATTCTACACATCATATACAATAATCCCAAAGTATTCAGAGCTACTAAACACAAGCGGAAGCAAGAAAACACGAGTAGGTTGAACAGGTAACCTACTGATGAAAACTGGCAGAAATGCGGGTGACTATACCTCGCCTCCTACTAGATCCAACCCGAACTCTGCAGACTGGGCAATTTAAAACGAAAGGCCCAGGGGAAAACATTTAATAACGTTAGAGTGAGTGGACAAAAAATAAAATAAAGGAAAT
>NC_020492.1:25155580-25159597 GCF_000184155.1 Fragaria vesca subsp. vesca | reverse complement strand
GCCGGACGGCGGCAGACGGCGGCTGGACGATCCGGCAGGGGGAAGAGCACGGGAGAGAGGAGGAAGGGAAAAGAGAGAAGAAGAGAAAGAGAGAAAATGGGTTGGGCCTCCCCAACCGGTCCAATTCATATATCAACCCACTCCAAAATAAAACACCCGAAAAAATAATACCCGAATTAAAAATTACCTTTTACTAGCTAAAATTTACCATTTTTACCGTCGTCGTATTTTCCTCATACGAATAATCCTCCGCACATAATCGTCCCCGAAACCCCTCTAGGGACCAATTAAACTATTTACTCAATGATCGAGACGGTAAAATACTTATTATAATCACGCTAGTAAATAAGGTAAAAATATAAGGCTCGGGATGTGACAACTACAGGTTATTGTGTCTTTTAGTTCTTCATTAATTTCTTTGAGGTCAAAGAGACAAAATGCATATCCACTCTCTTCAGTTAAGGCAAAATACAGAGTTATGAGAGGAGCTTATTGTGAGTTGACATGGATGAGAAGTCTTCTTAGAGATTTAAATATTCTTCATTCAAAACCTGCTTTGTTGTATTGCCACAATAGAGCAACTTTGCATATTAGAGCCAATTTTTTTTTCCATGAAAGAACAAGGCATATTAAGATGGTTTGTCACTTCATCAGAGATAAGATTCAAGATGAGTTATGTAATCGGTAGTCGATAAATATCTCCACTGGCCCACGATGCTACCGGAAGCCCAGCATGAGGTAGGCCGAGCAGGCCTCATCCTAGAGGTTGGAGCAGTCTGGGCCGGGCAGAAGACACACCACCATAAGGCCAAGTAAACATACCTTAGTAGCATATTTGTCCCACATCGAATAGCAGGCAAGATATATAAATCAATGCGGGGCTATAAATACAATGCTAAAGTCAACCAAAGAGGTAAGAAATCTCCTAGCATTAAATACTACACCTACCGCGTAACTGACTTAATCATCGGAGAGAGAAAGACCGGAAAGTCCCGGTCAATCTCCACTTGCAGGTAGCTAGTCAACGGCAATCAAGGGTAGAGATCACGCCAAAGAGCTTCTACGAGGTCTACGGGATCTTGCAGAAACAATTGGCGCCGTCTGTGGGAACTCTTACGAAAAGCCACCGAGTCTCGATGGCTGAATCAAGTGTACTAGTTGAAGGGAGTAGGAAAATGTTGGAAGACCAACGCGGTCTCGGTGAGGAGAGAATTCCGAGGACCGCGGCTCGAAATGAGGGATCAGGAGAGAGGTTGGAATGCATACCCATAGGGAATGACCAGGAAAGGACCCTGGACGGGACGATGCATGACCTCACGCAGGACGAAGTGGAGGACATGGTCGAAAGGCTGAGGGCGAACGTGGCATGTTTGGAGAGAGGAAGGGCCCAGGATCGTCTAGAGGCAGCGACTCGGGAGAAAAAGTTGGAACAGGATAATGCCACTATAATGAGCGCGTTGGCGCGAAGGTTGGAGAGTGTTGAGGCGATCGAGCGGGCAATTGCCACCCTCTGAGAGCAGCAGGCAGAGGGCTGGGGATCCCCAATAACGCCATTGCTAACATCCTGTAGAACTATCTATGTTGGGGTTAACCTGTTTCCGGAAGGTATGGAAGGTGAGGGCCCACCACCACTCCCAACGGGAGTAGAGGCGGCTTTGATGGCCATGCGAGATAGTGTGGTAAACCTGACCACGAGAGTGAACGAAGCAGAAAGACGGGCGGCACACAACCCGCCCGGGATGGGATTTGAAGAAAGAGGGGGACCGTTCACAAGGGCAATCACGCAGACCTCATGCTCTCACGAGGCAAAGCCTTTGAAGCTAAGCTACGGGGGTGAAGGGAACCCACATCTCTTCCTCGATAGCTTCAAATCCCATACCAACGCTAAAGGTTACTCGGACGCTGTGTGTTGCAACATGTTTCAGGAGGCACTGTCCGGAAAAGCGTTGAGCTGGTTTTATGAGAGCTTTAGACAATTGGTAGATAAATTTGTGAACTGTTTCATATTGCGCACAAACAGGCAGAGCACGGCCCAGCTATTCAAGGTGAAGCAAGGACACGGAGAATGGCTAAAAGCCTTCATGAACCGTTGGCAGGGAGCCACAGCCAAGGTCAGGAGTTTCGACAAGAAAGTGGCGGAAGAGGCGTTTGTCCAAGCCCTGTTGCCCGGGAAGTTCCTATATGTCGTAAAAATCGAGTTCCCGCTGGGTTATGACAAGCTAATGGAGATGGCAATTAGACACGCTCAAGTAGATCATGATACATACGGGGATCAATCCGCCGGTAAGAGAAAGGAGGATAGGAGGACCGAGTCCCAGGGGCAAACGGTCCAAGAAGTAAGGACATGGAAAGGGGACAAGGAGGGAGAGGCTTTCACCCCCAGCAAGAGGTACAAGGAGGGAGGTAGGAAGCCCGCCAAGCAGGTGGGAGGCCCGCAAAGCAAGGGCAAAGGAGGATACCAAGATGGTGGGTTCACCAAGGGTTTAGGTGAATGCAAGAAGATCCTAATTGACATCGGGGCATCGGTGAATCTGCTGTTCAGAAACGCGTGGCAAGCGTTGAGAAGAAGGAACAGTAAGCTCACACAGGATAATAAGCCGCTGATAAGCTTCTCCAGGGATGTGGTGCAACCATTAGGCTCACATCATATTCACAGGATCCTGGAGGGTGTAGAGGGGAACACGTTGAGGGCAGGGATAGACTATGACTCATCTTACAACGAGATACTAGGGAGGCTGGCCTTGTAGAAGATAAAGACCTTCATTGCTGGACACATGTTGGTGATGAAGCTGCCATCCCCTGCGGGTATAGCGACGATCCAAGAGGATCAGCTGGTAACGAGAGAATTGCTATGCCATCGATCAGGATAATGGAAGGAGGAGGGCTGAAGTGTTAGTCTCAAAGAGCCCTAAGGCCTTCACGACAGATGCCTACGAGGATCCAAGGGTCAATGCTGTAACAAAGGGTATCATGGCCGAGAGGCCGGGATCCGTTGAGGAGACAGAGCTGATTTGCATCTCGGACGAGTTCCTTGCGAGGACAGCAAGAATAGGGACGGGGCTGCCTCCTGGAGTGAGGGAGGAGCTCATCTCCCCGGCATCTCGAGAGATATAGTGACACACCGGTTGGGAATCCGGAAAGGCGTGCCCCCGGTGAGGCAAAAACGCAGATTATTTGATTCGGCTAAATATGACATTATCAAGGTAGAGGTGCAGAGGTTGTTGAACATCCAGTTCATCAAGGAAGCTAAGTACCCGCAATGGTTGGCCAACGTGGTCATGGTCCTCAAGAAAGTGGTGGGGCAATGGAGGATGTGCGTGGATTACACGAGTCTTAACAGGGCATGCCCAAAAGACAGCTTCCCGTTGCCACAAATAGACCAACTTGTTGACTCAACCTCCGGGTTCGAAATGCTAAGCTTCATGGATGCATACGCTGGCTGCAATTAGATAATGATGGACTGATAAGTGCGTTTTTACGCCATGATCTTAATGGATTTTCACCCCCATTTACACTTGGTTTGTGCCTTAGTATGTTTGTTTTTACTTATTTTAGAGTCAAGAGGGTTTTTCTGTAGAGTTGTGACTACTAGTCGTTTTTATACAGAAAATTGCACTTAAATGATGAAAACCGTTTTTGGACTATCACTTGGACGTTTTACCGTGATTCGTTATTGGGTTACCTTGTCAGTTTTGATGTATCTTGTTTAAATGTGCAGAAGATAGGTACATGAACGTTACGTATCAAGAATCATGGTGAATGGACTCATGAATGACAACAAGTGAGGCCACGGAAGAGGAAGGAACACTTCTAGACATTGTTTTTGGTCTCGGACAGAATCTGCCAGAAAACGTACATCTACTTCGGAAAATCATATCTCGAGATCTAGGAGGAGTTAGAAGGCGTGCCACATATGGACTTAAAGCTGTGTGTGTCTAGTTTTCAACCTCACTTGGATCGCAGCAATCAGAGTTGAGACGAAGGAGTTATGATCAAAAACAGTGGACAGAGGTCAGG
>NC_020492.1:25148990-25154531 GCF_000184155.1 Fragaria vesca subsp. vesca | reverse complement strand
CGCAAAGACAACCTTAAACACATGAGAAGTCTTAAGGGTTGGAATTAACTTGCAATTGTGAAAACATAGATAAGATAATTTAACCTTTCATAAAAATACTTGCATGCTAATCGGAATTTATTTGTGAAGTGCTTACAACGTTGAAGTGACCAAACTTTGTAATTATTTGCCTTTGTTTTATTTTCTTTATTTTCTGCCGATTTCAATCCCCCATTTTATTCTTTATGTATATATTGTGTGAATATTTCTAATGACTTTGTTTTGCAGAATAAATTCTTCCCTAGTGTCCCCGGCTAGAACGATACCCTACTTACATGTACTACAACTATAGGGTTTTAAATTGCACTAACGTCATCTTTTGACAGGTCATGGACATTGCAGATGAGGAGCACACTGCGTTCACCACTGACAAGGGAGTGTACTATTATAAGATGATGCCGTTCGGTCTGAAGAACGCGGGAGCAACCTATCCGCGCCTGATGAACAAAATGTTTGCCAAACCCGGAGAAGGTTCAGGCCATATTAGATATGGAGGTGCACAAGGTCAGGAGTGATGTGCAGTCCCTGACGGGCAAGATGGCAGCCCTAACTAGGTTTGTCTCTAGACTCACGGACAAGTGCAGACCATTCTTTAAGTTGCTGAAGAATCAGCATTGCAAGCTAATCAACTGGGGGCCCGAGCAAGATGAGGCTTTTAGGAAAATCAAGGAGTATCGGGCATCGGTGCCTATGTTGTCAAAGCCGATACCCAGAGAAATGCTATACCTCTACTTGGCAACGTCTGATACAGTAGTGAGCTCGGCCCTGATCAGGAAAGATGATGTCATCGAGCTCCTGGTGTACTATGTAGGCAAAGGTTTCACCTTGGTAGAGAGTAGGTACCCGAACCTCGAAAAGTTGGCTCTAGCACTCATTGTGACCGCTCGGAAGCTACGGCACTACTTCCAAGCACATTCCATCACCTTGTTCACCAACTGCTCACTCTGGTAGGTCTTGCAGAAGCCGGAAGCAAGCGGGAGACTGGCCAAATGGGTGATAGAGTTGGGTGAGTTCGACATGCCGAGAGTAGCCATCAAAGGGCAAGCAGCCGCATATTTCATCTCGGAGCTAACCCCTATGAAGAACAACGAGGTGCATTCTGAGATTGAGCATGAGGTAACGATGACCCCCTAGAAGGTCGAGCCGAGTTGGAAGCTGTATGTAGATGGCTCTATAACCAAAGACAAGAGTGGAGTGGGAATAATATTGGTCAGCCCGGATGGGTTCAAGTACAAGTACGCCCTAGAATTCAAGTTCTCCACATCCAACAATGCAGCTAAGTACGAAGCATTGATCGGGGGACTGCAGCTGGCACAAGAGATACGAGTAAAGAGTGTACAAGTGTTTAGTGACTCATAGCTGGTAGTGAACTAGGTCAGCGGGACCTTTGAGGCTAAAGAACCGCATCTAAGCTCCTACCAAGCACTAGCAAAGGCCCTTTTGAGTAGATTCGAATCTGCAATGGTCACTCAAATCCCCAGGAAGGAAAATAGTAATGCTGATGCTTTGGCAAGACTAGCCACCGGTACCCGTCAGAAAGGGCGCAAGAAGGTCAAGGTCGAGATCTTAGATCGACCTAGCATTAGCAAGACGATCTCGGAGATATTCGCCATCACCGTTGGCCCTAGGGAGCCCACATGGATGGACCCAATCATCGAGTTCATTAAGGAAGGAGTCCGCCCGAAGAATAGGCGACAAGCAAGGAAGTTGCAGTCGCGGTGTGCAAGATACACTGACAAACGATAAGTTGTACCGCAGGGGTTATTGTTTCCCCAACCTCAAGTGTGTATCAGTAGAGGAGGGTGAGACCATTCTTCGGGATATTCACGAAGGAGTTTGTGACAATCATTCTGGGTCAAGATCCTTGTCCTTCAAGGCACTAAGAACAGGGTACTTCTGGCCCAATATGGGGAAGATGGCCGACAAAGTATCAATGGGATGTCACAAGTGCCACCAGCACGCTAACAAAGTCCATTCCCCATCCATCGCCCTCTCGATCCTGATGCCTCCATGGCCGTTTGCGCAATAGGGACTAGATCTAATCGGGAAGCTCCTAATGGCTCCCGGACAGTACAAATATGTCATCGTGGCCGTGGAATACTACACGAAATGGGTTGAAACGGAGCCGCTAAGTCGAATAACCACCGACAGTGTAAAAAACTTCCTCATGAAAAATATCTACTGCAGGTTCGAGGTCCCCGAGACAATCATAACAAACAATGGTTCACAATTCAACAACCCAAAGCTCATAGAGTTCACCGAGGACATGGGGACCCAGATGGTGTTCGCATCGGTAGCTCACCCAAAAACCAACAGGCAAGTAAAGGCGGTCAACAAGATCATCAAGAAATTGCTGAAGAAAAAGTTGGACGATACCAAAGGATTATGGGCACAAAAGCTCTCGGAAGCATTGTGGGCCATCCGGACCACCGCGACAGAGTCAACGGGAGAAACGCCTTTCAGCCTGGCATTTGGCACAGAGGCTGTCATCCCAATTGAATTGACAATGCCATCGGGAAGAGTTGAAGGCTATAATGAGGAGACCAATGCAGAGGGGCTCCAGCTGAACATGGATCTCATTGAGGAGAAAAGGGAAAGGGCCGATCTACACAACCAAGTGTACAAGTAGCGGGTTGCTAGGCACTATGACAGTAAGGTCAGGCCCTGGCCCTCGGGCCTGGGAGATTGGGTGATGAAGCGGGTAATGACCAAACCAATGGCCCTTGATCCAACATGGGAGGGACCCTACGAGATAGTAGAGGAAGTTGGCCCAACAACGTTCTACCTGAGGGACAATGACGGCATAGTCACCGTGCACCCGTGGAACACCGAGCACCTTAGGTTTTACCATGTTTAATCGAAGTTGGGTTTTGGGAATTGTAAATCATGCCCACCGGGTTAGCTAGTCAACCCGGGAGGATGCCTTCATTTGTTTTGACAGAAGTTAAATTTATAACACCCGGAGCAAAACTATGAACTTGTGTAGAATTGAGAGGAAAGCAAATAAAAAAAACAAACACAACAAACCAACGTGAACCGATAAAAAAGAGGGTAGATAAATCAACCGGACCACCAGGCAAAACATTTACATCATCGGGAGTAGGCTCGAGGCCATTGTTCGAAAATGATAAATCCAAAAAAATTACAATCCGGCAGAGTGCAAATTAAAAACAGAAATCCTACGCTTGGTCCATCTCGGCCAAGTCGCCTTGCTCCTTTTCATCCTCGCTCCCAGACATAATCACGCATCTCCAGCAGTCTCAAGATTAGTCTCGGGGGGACCCTCCGTGAGGACAGGCTAGGCGTCCTGAGCTTTAGCCTTTGCGGCAAGCAGGTCAGCAATCATCTTGGGGCAGTCGAGGTAGCCATGCTCGCTCCATTCATTGAACTTCTCCATGATGGCCCCATCCCGGGCAGCCTGTAGAAGGTCTTTGAGCACTTGGGACTCCTTGTACTCGGCCACGACCTGGTCGTAGCGCACGGGGACCAAGCGCTCCAGCTCCGCATCTCAATCTCTTTCTCTCAGAGCTTACCCTCCAACGGGCATAGCTTCTCGAGGGCCAACCGTAAAGACTCCACCTCGGCCTCAAGCTCCGGGACCCAGTTGTCTTTATTCTCCAGATCCTGGGTATGTAGCTGCAATATGGCCAGTTTCTCAGCCAGTGAGTTCTTCTCCTTTTCCAAGGACCCATTCTCAGTTTGAAGATAGCTCACGTGACCGTTTAGCTTGACCACCTGCTCCTTAAGCTCAGGGGTATCCTCGTTGGCATCAATCGAATACACCGCGAAGAGAGCCTGCAAAAAGGTATACGAGTTAAGACCAACGTGAGCAACATTAACAAAGGAAAAGACGTCCTGAACACTAACCTTCATTAGATGCTCCCAAGCAATTTGTTTAGACTCAGCGGGAGAGCCTTCCTTAAACCTCACCCGGTCGAGGTCGATGCCCTTCAGGTCACGGATCATAGCGCGGACGAACTTCTCGTCCGCACAGCCATACTTATCGAGGACCTGCTTGATTGGGGTATTCGAGATGGTTGGAACGAGAAGGGCAAGCATGGACAGCGAGGGTGCAGATCCTCCGGGCGCCACCCTAGGCCTCTTTGGGTTTGGTGTGAAATCCCCGGAGACATCCTTCCCGGTGTAGGTCATGTGGGAATCCAGAGAAGCCTGGCTTTTCTTCTTCTCTCTAAGGTTCACCGTCACCTTGGAGCTTCAGGGAGGAGGTGGCGGTTGAGGGGGAGCCGCGGTCCCGTAAGCTTCGTCCGGGACCTCCAGCACCTTTTGGGATTCCAAGACATGCATGGTTTGCATATCCAGGTCCACCTCCGTGCGGGAGGCAACTTCCCCCACATTCAGCAGCTTCATTAAGAGATCTTGATCTTTCTCCATGTCGAGCGAGTGATTAGGACGCGGGACACGTTGAGGGATTTTGCCTGTGAGAAAAATATATAAGTACATTGTTCCAACCGGGTATTTAAAATAAAATAAAAACAACGCGGAAGCAACACGAGCAAGATATGGAATCCACTGGGTAGTCTACCCATCTCGCAATGTACCAACACAGCCCACCGGGTCAGGTGATACGAGTTGCGATCCTCCTCGGTGGGCCATGCAGCAAAAATCTGGGCGATGCGCTCTCTCTTGAATATGGACAGCGTGTAAGCTTGATCTCCGATAGCCCAGAAGTAATTGGGAACAGTGTGTCTTCCCGTCTTACACTGCCACGAGCCGCCCACCAAAACAACATTCGCGCGCCACTATTTGTTTATTGAGGACTGGAGATTTGTGACGATAAACTCGTAATCCGATGCGATAAAGCTTACGCACCCGGAGCTCCCAATCTTCTTTGAGTACGACAATCGATACAAGGCGCGGAACTCGTTGATCGTGAGCCACCCCATGTTGGATAGGGAGTACAGACATCCGAGTCCTAGGAGTTGGCGCCACTGATTTAGAGGTATTTGGCTAGGAGCCAGTTAAAGCATGCTCAACATGTACTGCACATTGAGGGAGCGGCACCGTGAACCTATTCCTAAACATGTTATCATGCACGGCTATGAAATTATCTTAAGGAGCGCAGGCTAGTTCTCCAAGACGTAGGCCGCGCAGCGGGATGTCCGAGGGAATGTCCCACTCCTCCCTAAATTGCTCGATCTCCTCGGGTGTGAGACTACACACCTGCTCGTCACAGACCCTACCATCCTCCAAACGGTGTAGGGCCCGAGTAATGGGAATAGCCTTGAACACTTCCCCAACGTTGCTCCCAGCTACGGTAACTGATGGGTGATCAGGACTCGAGCACGAGGACTCAGACGGGGAAGCAGCTTGTGCGGGAGTCCTACAAGTTGGGCACTACGAGTTGGGCGCTGCAAGTATCCTTCCATCCTTTCCTCGTCGTAAGCGAGAGACTGCTGAGAGGAGCTGGGCCTTTGGTACTAGTTGCCCTAGAATCCATTAACCCGACAAAAAAAAAAAAAAAAAAAAAAAAACAAAAAAAAA
>NC_020492.1:25131942-25137804 GCF_000184155.1 Fragaria vesca subsp. vesca | reverse complement strand
TTTTTAACTTAAACTCTACCCCTCACTCTCTTACAAAAACTCCACCCTCACCCAAAAAAATTAACTCTCTCACTCTCATTAAAACTAACCCTACCCAATTAAACTCAACCTCACCCTCTTTCTCTCATCTCATCTCCGTCCCTTTTCATTTTTTTTTCTCAATCCCTTCTCTTCCTCTCCCCTCCCCTCTCCAGACTCCCACCTAGCTCCCTCTCTTCCTTCACTTCCCTTCTCCTCTCTCCTTCCATTCCCTAATTTCAAACCCCTTTTCAAACTCATGGCTTCATTCAAACCCTCCATCCTCCTCAACACCGATTCTGTCGCTGCCCCTCCGGCAAGGTCCACAGCCGCATGGGCTGTTGGATAACGGTTCAAGATTGGGATCGAGTGCTTGTGGCGCCTTGCTTGGATGGGTACGGTGGGATCTCGAATGTGTGGAGTTCGGGTTTGGGGATCTGCGGAGGTAAGAAGTGAAAGCCATTTCAGATTTGGTTTGGGGGCGAGGGTTTTGGGATGGATGCAAGCTTTGAGATTTGATTTGAACGTTTCGTTTTGTTGCTTTTTATAAACTCTAATGGTTTCTGTTTCGGTGGTGGTGGTGATATTTGGGACAGAGGCCGCTGTGGCGGCAATGTCCCTTTTTTTTTTTAATTTTTTTTTTCAAACTTAGCGACGGAATCCAATAATTCCGTCGCCTAGGAGAAAAATAAATTTTTTTTGTCATTAAACAATATCCGTCGCCTAAGTACTTAGGAGACGGAAAAAATTTCGTCGTCTAAGTATTTCTCAGTCGACGGAACTCAATTTTTCGTCGTCCTAACACCTACCTCACATCACTTAGGTACTTAGGAGACGAATTTTGTTACTTAGGAGACGAAATTATTCCGTCTCCTAAGTGACTTTTTCCAGTGGAGGTCGAACCCTTTACAACTAGGTGAAAATGAAATGTGCTAAAATGATGTTGGAAGAAAAAGACGAGAGCGTATTCCATTCAGAGGTGAATGAGCACCATCAAAACTAATGTTGCGTGCAAACCACGTGCTGCCTGTTTGATCAAACACATGCATATATGAACTAGAAAATCACAATCAAGAAACCACTAATCAATCTCACAAAGGCTTTTTAGCCAAATTGCTACTCAACATTTCACCTTAGTGTCAATTTGCTACCCTAGCTTTCATTTTAGCCAATTTGCTACCATAACTTTTCCTAATTAGCCAATTTACCACCTAACTTTTCAATTCAGTTTGTTGTGTATTTGTCTTCATATCCATTGCCATGAAAATAAATTCTAACACCCACTGAGCAATTCAAATACCCACCGGGTATCACTCGTATCAATCGAAATGAAGACCGGAACGGTATATGGAAGAGCCAGATCTCCATCATCCAGAGTCCGAACATGAGGAGCGATCTTCCGGAATTGAAGCACGACGAGTCAACGGCTTGCGGTGTGGCTCTCATCCATGAGAAAATGACCATCGCTTCCGTCGTCGACGGTTGTGCTGGGCGAAACATTGAAGATGAGTCCAAGGGGATCTGAGAGAACACATGATGGAACCCAGTGGCGGCACTTGCCTATCTAACGAAGACCTAACGACAAACTAACGCTTAGTTCAACAAATTGATCTAGGTGTCCAGATCGACGGTTGAGATTTATCAGTGAACTCCTTCGATACGTCTTGACTGTTTCATTTTAGAATTCATGTCATGCTGTTTCCAAATTCAGTGGCAGTGGTTCCCCCCTTGCTCTCGAATCAGGCGTGTGTAGTGAGTGACATGACAGTCTGATGAGGACTAATTTATTGTATTCACGATAAAGCTTAGCTAGTCGCTTCTTCTCTCCAGCTGCTAAAGACACTAAAGTAAAGGCAAATCTCAAATCACACCCATCTGTATATCTTGTGGCATGGACAAACAAATGGACAAGACCCACTCACTCCCACACATCATTCCAAAGCACCAACAACATGATTTGACGTTTCAGATTCTGTACTCCTGACCTCATCCCAGTAGATAAATCTCTCTCTCTCTCTCTCTCTCTCTCTCTCTCTCTGCGGGTATTATTACCATTCCACAGATCGCAGCAGCAGTATAATTAGCATAGTTCATGGTATATTATGTAAGCCTGTAGCAACGTACGTAATGAGTGGCCATACAACAGTCCTCACCACTATATATGTCAATCTGTATATATTGGTTTGCATATACTTCTGGGTCTCTCAATGCAGGCCTCATTGGATTTCCATAGAAAGAAGCAAAGAAGGAAACAAAGAAAGAGAGAGATCATACATACCACTATATCCATTGCAGGACCCACGTACAACTTGATCCATCACTCTCGCCCTTCTTCGATTCGAATCACCGTTTGATGATGATCATATATATAGCTAGCCATGCCTGGGCAATGGGTAAGTACTTGGTAGCTAGCTAGGGTTAACTGCTACGTCAGCATGACACAAGCTGTTATATGACCTAGCTTTAACTAGCAGCTGTTTAACCTCATTTCTCCCTTCGTAACTTCACTTAGAGACTAGCTTCATTATAGTCGACCTAAAATGAAACTTGCCTTTGAAGGTGCAGCTACCTAATTGAGTGGCTTAAGGAAGTAAATTAATTTAAGAACTTTTGTCATACCCTGGTATCTATCAGTAATTTCATAATTAGGTTAAGTAAAATTTAATTATCATTGACTTTACCGGCCTAATTCTCACTTTCTCAGTTGGCAATAGTTTCTTTGTTTTAACAGTCACCGATTTACAGATATATCTTACACAGCAACCACCTAAAGAATACAAATCTGTCAATAGTTTCTTCTTCTTCTTCTTTTTTTTTTCATTTATTTTTCCTTTAATTATTTGCTGTTGCGAGTACTTAATCTTCAGAGATGTTGTCTTGTGAAGTGTTGTCTGCATCTTACACGGTTGTTTGGTTCCACCATGTTTCTTTTTCTCTATATTTACTTCCAATGTGTTGATGAATTACAAGTTACAAATGAGTACGACATTAATTACTGAAATTTATCTGCCAAGAAGCTAAAAACATTCTGAACAAGCTAGAAACATTTTTGGCTTAAAGAATTAGAAAATAAGAGCAATTGTAGTTTTTGTTTTAGGAAAATGGAGTCAAGCTTAGTTCTTAATCAGAGAAGCGATTGCGCACCACCCAGTAGCAATAACTCTTAATCCAGAACCACGTACAATAGTGAGATTGAAAATTTTAAATTTGTTTTATGTTGATATTCATTTTCTTGGATAGACTAGACACATTAATATTATATAAATTAGTAAAAAGTAGAACTACAAGCTGCTGGCCTCTATAATGCAGAACTTGAGCTAGCTAGCTAAGAAACAAGTGAAAAATGCAAGAACGTCTGCATCATCTGCTATTCTAACTAGCCGCCAGCCATGCTGCAGATGAGACCTCTATCTGGCTCTTTCTATCGTGCTAAGCTACGTACCCAGCTGCATAGATTAGTCATTATGTACAGTCCTGACAGCTGATCGATATTGACATGTACTGAATTACTGATCATAAGCTAGCTAGCTTGCTTGCTTGCTATACAGCTACCACCTGCAGTGTTACGAAGCTGCCTATGGTCTATTGGGTAGAATCCCAGATGCCTGGAATTATCCATTGTATAAAATGCATATGTGGTCCTCAGAGAGACATCAGCCATATATAAGCCTACATTATCTACAAATTAACTAAAATTCACTGTTTAAAGTTACTTCAAATATCAAGAATTAATATATTTATCCAAAAGAAAAATATGAAGAATATTATACCGTAATTATATAGAATTTATAAAAATAAACAGGTTACATATATTTATATGTAGGGATGCACTGAGGTTAATTTGGAGGATCGGAGCGAGGTATCCTAATTCTTGTTACAAGGAGACTTCATTATTAACCTCTAAACTTTTGAGTGCATGGTTCCATCGATGATCGATAATTCGATATGATGTTTTGAGTGTACTGCTCGATCATCTCAATTTTGTAATTTAGCACAAGCCATTAGTCGACTTTTGAGTTCCCTCTCCTGCAAAAGTTTGATTATCCAGCTTTGCTTGCTTGTTGCTTTCCAGCTTTAAACCAAAGTGAATGTGAGGAAAATGTGCCCACTGCATGCAACATGAAATCTTTAATGATCAATAAATCCTTTCCATTTTTGACATGGCAATAGTACCATTTTACTCTCATTTATTCAATTTATTGATGATAAATTATATGTAACCATAATGTAATTTCAGTTCCAATTGAACTTTGAACATCAGTAATGAAAACAGGTCCCTAAATAAGTATTTTAAAGTCCAACTTATTTCCAAGAGGGACCATTTATTGAAACAATTCATCAAAACTAAGAGCATCTCTAATAGCTCATGTAAAACTATAATTATTTATAATTTAGAGGGAAAACACCATTTTTCGGCTCCAACAGCTCATTTAAAGCGTTCTCTATAACACAAAAGGTGGGAAGAGAGAGAATGAAATCCTCTATATATATAGAATTCTAAAAAATTGTATACTTCATGGAAAAATCTCTAAAATTTATTGTTTGCCTTTTAAGTAACAAATCTTTGTTGATTTGTTTAACAGTAACAAATCTTGTTTTAGCTGTTTGTTCAAAGCACAAGAACATATAAATGTAGTGATACGTACCAATATGTCAAACTTAATTTAAATATTTTGGTAATTAAGAACTATAAATTTAGCAGTATTGATTGATTTAATTCTTCTACTATCGATTAAGTACAAGCTACGGGAAAAGAAAAGTGAGAAAAAAGAAACAAACAAAAACAAACAAATCTTAGTAGTTAAAGAAGGTGAGAGACATGAATGAATTACTTACGGTGGCTTCTATCTCTTGGCTAGGAATATATTCCATACATATATATATATATATATATATATATATATCACTTACATTTTTGGCTGCCGTGCTAAAAGCTTCCCTATGGCTAATGTCAGGATTACTAGCTTTGATCCTTTGGATTTCCTCCCTGCACACACACAGAGTGAGAGTGAGTTGAATGAAGCGATAGCTTGACCAAATAGGTTCTACAACTAAACTACGTACATTATATAACAACCGGCCGGGTGAAAACGAATTCTTAAACATGTTCAAATTGGTAAATTCAAAAAAAAAAAAAAAAAAAAATCTGTGGATGTGTGATAAAAGCCCATTGCTATATATCAGACTAGTAATAAACTTACAATGAATTTAGTGAGTAGAACTTACTTGATAAACCTATTATAAGCTGAAGGAACACGTTGTCTCTTCTCTGGTGCTGAGATTCCCGGACACACAAGAAAAAATTAAAAACATGAGTGTAAGGGTAACAATTAAGTTCAACAAAGGAGCAATACAAATATTGAAATATATATAGCTGAAAAATTCACACTTGAAATTTAGCAATGCATAGCGACATTGCGTGAAGAAAGTAAGGTTTAATATCACATCCATGCATGTTGATTTCATACTCTGCCATTCATGGTTTGAAGAGATAATAAAAGACTGAGTTTAAGATCCTAAAGAACAAACTCATCTTCTTTGGCGAAGAAGCTCGCATCTAATCCTTGTACTTATTAAAAACATCAAGTTACAATTGCAAAGGTTATTATAACATGCTACATATATACGTATTCATTGTTGGTAAAAGCTGTTATGAATGGTCACCATCGATCTTAGCTAGATGGACCATATAGATGAGGTACTGAAGAAGACAATTCCTGAGCTAGTGATCATGGTATTTGAATCGGATATATCCACGAGTTGCAAATTAACTTGTGTAGTTATGATTATTGTGTCATAACGAGCATGATCTATATATATATATATATATATATATATATATAA
>NC_020492.1:25112590-25131578 GCF_000184155.1 Fragaria vesca subsp. vesca | reverse complement strand
GAGAGAGAGAGAGACTGACGGCGAATGGGAGAGATTCTTGGTTGGTCCACAGTAGTAGAGGACTGATCAAATGCAGGAGCAGCAGCAAACTTGTTGCATTTGGAAGAAGTAGACGATGATGATGAAGATCCGTAGTCCTTATTTGATGAGGAGTCCTCAGAGCTCACCTGATGTTGCTTCTGTAACAATGGTGATATAGAATAACTTTGTTAAGTAGCTCATCAGATAGACAGATACTAAACAATCTTCATTCGATTTCACTGACAACTAAATTTCAGCCAAATCAAGCCATCTTTTTGGCCTATTGCCAGTTAAATAAAATAACCGTAGGCAGTACGTACAGCTTCAGTTGAATACAGTTTAATCAATTAACTCAAATATGTTAGTTTTCAGGCTAGCAGGTACTCTACACACAGAGTGACACAGAGACAATAATGATGATGACAGTAATGATGATGATGAGTTCAAATTACCCAGAGTATAGGAATACAAACAGTAGAATCCAGTGTGTTCTTGAACTACCCGATCTCACAATTAATTAAACTAGTCTAACACATCACATTAACATGTTGAATGAGAAGTGGTGGAGTACTTGATCAGTACTGCTAATCAATCTACGTATTACAAATATGAACTAAATTTGGAAATTGCAATTATTACCTGGTGGGTGAAAATATTTGGGTGAGAGTGATAATGCTGAGTATGAGGATGAGGGTGTGGAGAAGCAGCAGCAGCAGCGGCAGTAGCACTAGGAGTAATTGAGTGATATTGGAGCGAAGCTGCTCCGATGTTAACAGACAGCAGATTTGCACAGTGACCACATCTCACCGTCACCACTGTAGTCGTCGCCGCCGTCAATGGGCCGTTGAATGCCGGAACACTCACCTGCACTCAAATGTGAGGTTAATATTAATTGATTAACCAACTTTGTTCATTCAACTTTGCAATTAAGAAGCAAAATGCCGTAATATATGTACGTATATACTACATATACATGTATTTATATGATACACACACATATATGTCGAGAGAGATAGACAAATCGAGGACGGAGCATAGCAGAGAGCTTCAGACCTCACATGGGTAATAACTACTATAAGGACGACTACACACGCTAGTCGACTTTCCCCTAAAATTCAACACACACTCACTCTCTCTCTCTCTCTCGCTCACACATACACAGAGAGAAAGAGAGAGAGAGAGAGTATATAGAGTATATATATAGAAATGGGTCAATTATTGATCGATCTGTTGTTGTTTTCTGGGTTCTGGCTTTCTCAGGCTGACTGACTGGGATCTGACATTAGCAATCGCCAGGAAGGAGGGCAAGGGCTAGCGAGGTAAGGCCGATCGATGATAAAAGAGAGGACGAAAGCGACAAGACCGGAACGGAAACCATTAAAGCCCCCCATCTTCACCACTAACTCTGAGGCTCTGAGCTCGCTATCATCGAATAAAGCCAGTTACTTCATCATCACCAACAAGTAGTGTATTAGCTAGATCGATCACTATAGCTAAATTTACTGTTTCAACTTTGAACATGTCCCAAGTCTTCCGTGTTTCTCGAGAACGAAACCATTAATTCAAATAAGGCTGTAACACAGAAGCATCATAAGAACAGTTCAATGAAGAAAGCAAAAACACAGCTAGCATGATTTTATTTATTTTCTTCGGCAAGAAGATCTGTCTGTCTAGCTAGCTAGCTAGCAACAACTAACTTGTTTAAAGAAGAAAGGGAAAAGGCAGCTTTTGTAGTAGACTCATATTCAGAACCCCAAATACATATGCAATCCATACATCCATGCATAACCATCTCATTTGTTTATTCCGTAAATCAGTTATTTCATTATAAAAGAAAGAAAGAAAGAAAGAAAAAAGAAGAAAAGACAGATCGAGAAGATCGATCCGGAGTGAAAAAGCAATGACATGACAAGATACAAGGATAAAGGAGAATCGTTCGATGAAACCACTGCTATGCCTATAGCTTCGATCAGTAACATGAGATCCATCCAGTCTGTGTGAAATTAGTACCGCAAATTAAGCTTGCCTGAACCCTAATTAAAGGTATGTACTTGCCCTAGTTCCACAGCTGGCCGATCATGGCCGTGAATACCTATCTATCTTTAGCTGGAAGCGATCTTGGGTTACTACTTTACATATCTTATCCACCAAACACCTGTTTAACTGTCTCGATTCCAGTTCTAACTACCACAGTACTACTACTACTGTGTGTCTAGCTTGATTTCTCTTCCTCTCTCTTAATTACGTAGACAAAAACATTCAACTCCCTTGAGGCATTGGAAAGCTTTGCCGCCGGACTAAGCCCAAATCGAAGCAATTCCTCATAAAATATTACACAATACCCTACTTACAACAAGGATTTTTGCCCAATTCCATGTCTAATAATCACCACAGATTCCAACTGTACTTGTCAATTAACTCAAGTAATTGAACTACTTGAAGCAGCAAAATGGGCATTTTATGTAGCAGCCGGTTTTAAGGGTTAAAATTAAAATTCCGGCCAATTTTTTCTTCTATACTAACAGTAGTTGAAGTTAACATTTCTGGCTAGCGAAAACTATCCAGCTGCATAAAGAGTCGTGAAAGAAATCCAGTTCATATTTGATCCCAACCCAAAACAAAAAAAATAGGGAAGAGTCCCCAGAGTCAGGTCAGCTCAATTTGGCTGTCAAAAGACAAAGCTCACAGAAATCATTTCAAGAAAAGAGACAGACAGAGAGGGGGAGAGAGAGAGAGAGAGAATTGAGGGTGTACCGCTAAAATGGTGTTGCAGTGGTTGCAATGAACATAACAAACACGTTCGGAGGATGCCATCAATTCCATTGACATAATATTTCAAAGTGTAATTTGTGAAAGACAGATAATCTATATACGATATATATAGCCGGATCGGGTAGTAGATCGATTTTGAATAGATTTGGGAAATTAGGGTGATAAAAGCAAGTAGAATAATTATGATAAACAAGAAAGCATACAAAGAAATGAACACCAAGACAAAAGAAGAGAAAAAGCTGAATTTATGAGAGAGAGAGAGGATGGGACTAGTCTGGTCGGAGTGAACTAGTGGGGGAGGAATAGCTAGATGTAATAGTAATATGTATAAGTAGTGGTTTCCTTGTAATGAAAGGCGGTTTGGTTTATGAGAAAGGTTGTTTGTGGATTTTAGGAGAGAGAGAGAGAGAGAGAGTGTGTGTGTGGGGTTAGAGGTGTTATGATTGAGAGAATGAGTGGGTCGGAGTGAGTGAGTGACCCATTTCTCTTCTCTTTCTCTTAATCTCTCTTCGGCTTGGGTTTCTGTAGCGGACGAGGGGGGAGCGATACATTGATTGATTGATTGAGATATTTGTAGTGCTGCTTTGGAGAAGAATGTTTTAGGGGAAAGAGAATAGAAATTTCAAATTAATATACCGAGCTACTCGTTATTATTAATTTATTGGTATTGGGATGAGAGACATGACAATGCTTAGAATTTCTGTCATGTATTTGTATCTAGTATGTCTGTCAACTGTCAAACACATAGCCTCAAACCTGGAGAGTACGTGAAAGATGCTTTCCTCCTTCACTCCATTAATATTACTCATTTCTTACAACTACCTTCAACTTTTCTGAGTTATTTTTACAAGAAAAATTTTCGAACACTACTACGTAGTGTTTTTTCCTCTTATCTGGTTCAAACCTAGTGTTGGATATAGCTCAGTCAAAGTGACACTATATATAAAGTCGAATGTACCTATGATTGTTTTGAGTTGTTGTTTTGCTTTTGTTAAGGATGTGTATCAGTACCTTAATGATTATTAAATTAGTTAAAAGATAAGTCTAAAGTGGAAATCCGTACCATAATAATAAATACGGATTTTCTTAACCAAGAAAGTCTGATATGCAATTTCTCTGCTTAGGATGTCTTTATTTATTCCTATGGTGCGAAATTCCACTTTATGTCTTACAGATTATCAAATTGATTAAAAATTTGCTGAGATTATCTACACATTAATACAAAAAACTAGATGGTGGAGATGTGAAAATTCGATTGAAAAATGAGTCTAAAGTTGAAATCCGCACCATAAGAATAAATAAGGACATATACAAATTCTTGTTATTTTAAAACTCTACATCATGGATAAAGGTCCCTTCTCTCTAGCGAGTCCCTATGAGAGTTAGGGATTTAAACTGCCGCCTTCGACTGTGATTATAGGAGGGTGTATGTCTGTGCTAATATCACTCTTTTTCGTTGTGTGGTTTCGAATAACTCAGATCTGTACAAGGATGGAAGAGGCGTTGGGGGACTTGGTTTGAAAGATAGCTATTATGGAGGAGAATTAGTTGGAGGTGGTTCTGCCGACAGAGGTCTTGGAGACGAGACCTTGGCGCTTTTACTTGGTTGGGGAATTGTTGACACTCAAATCTTACAAGAAGGAGATCCTTACAAGCACATGCTTGACGATTACGCCTTTATCAGGAAGTAATCGTATCCTTTTCTCTTTTAAGAAGCAATCCCATCTAAAATGGGTTATGGGTGGGACTCCATGGTCGTTCGACAAATTGTTGTTCGCGATAGCGGTGACAGATGGTACAGAGGACCCAAGAGAGGTTTCTTTGAAATATCAATTTTTCTGGTTAAGGATCAGAGGCCTTCCACCAGCAGTGATGGAGGAACACCGGAGGGCAGCAACAGGGAACTATATTGGAGATGCGATAGGGACTCATGTGCGCACTGGCTACGTAGGTGGAAGAGGGGTCCTAGGACAGTATTTGCGTATCAGGGTGGGGATTAATATTCAGGAGCCACTTCGAAAAGGAATTTCTTTTCGGCCGGCTGGTGAACCTATTGGTAAGTGATATAATGTGGAGTATGAACACCTTCCGTTTTTCTGCCTTTTCTGCGGCTTCCTTGACCATACAAGCCAAAAGTGCCTGTTGAAGGAGAAGGGTGACATTAAGGAGTCGGGGTATTCAGTGCTCTTGAATGCAGAGAAGAAAGAGCAATGGCTAAGACAACAATTAATAGGTGGAGAGGGAGAGTGCGTCACAAATTTTTCTGAGTGGTTGAAGGTTTGGTCTTGGTCCAGAGAAGAGAAGTGGTTGGATAATGCAAGCTCCGGACGTCCCGGTGGCGGGATTGGTGAGAACAAGGAGGGAATGGAGAGAAGGGGATGGTAAGCAAGCAGAGGAAGGGTCTCATGGAATGGAGGTTGATCGACAATTTCTGGAGGAGGAGAATCAGTCGGCAGTGAAGCACCGGCGAATAGACAACATGGGAAACACGACGGTCAATGATTGGCGAACCTTGGCGGTATCGGGGTTGATTTCACAATTGGAAGGTCCGCCAATTATGGATACTACAATGTCTGAAACAGAGTCTGGGGAGATAATTTCTCCCATCGTAATAAAGGATCGTGTTGAGGAAGGTGAGAAGTCAAAGATTGAGTTTCGAGAAATTGGGGGATCTTGTGCGGGAAGTTTGCAGAGTAGCTTTTTGTCAAATCCCACTGAAAGCGCTGGGGGCATTGAAGGCGGGATAGTAATTGGGCTTAGGGAAATGAAAAAGAAAGCTCGTGAGCCCAAGAAGAATTGTGAAGCTAGGGTAGGGAGGGGGGACCGGGCCACCCCTTCTCCAGTGAAGTCAAAGGCCTCCAAAAGTAATAGCCCAAGTCCAAAGAAAGGTTTTGTCGTGAAAAAGCCAACACAGTTTGGAAGTAGTCGCAAGTCCACGCAGTTGAGTCCAGAACGTACTCTAAAATGTTTCTCCGTGATGGGTCCGGCCTCGACCCATCACGAGAAATGAATGCGTTGTTTTGGAACTACCAAAGGATCGGGAACCCTTGGACAGTTAAAGGGCTGGTTGCCCTAAACATTCCCAAATTAATTTTCCTAAGTGAGACAAGATGTACAGAGGAGGAGATGAGGAAGGTAAAGCTGCAATTAGGGTTTATGAATGCTTTTATGGTTCCATGCAAGAAGTTGGTAACAAGGAAGGGGAAGAGGGTGAGTAGAGCGGGTGGTTTGTGTTTGTTATGGACAGATGAAGTCAAAGTTTCTGTACTCTCTTACTCTGAAAGTCATATTGATGTCATAGTTTCTGAGGATACCTCTCTGTGAAGGTTTACAGGGATCTATGGTCACCCAAAAACTGAACAAAGGTACCAGATGTGGAATTTGTTATGTAGTTTAATGGGAAAGAATTCATTACCCTGGATCATTGGAGGGGACTTCAACGAGATTACTTTGTTGAGTGAGAAAGAGGGTGGACTCAGACGAAGAAGCAGACAAATGGATGATTTTGTTAAGGCGTTAAGGGACTATGGTGTAGGGGATATGCGGTTTTTTGGACCACGTTTTATGTGGGAAGGTAATCGTCATGGTCACCATGTGAAGGAAAGGTTAGATCGGTATGTGGCCACAAATGCATGGTTTTCTTGTTTTCCTAAATCAAGATTCATACATATCTACACTCGAATGAATCTGACCATCTGTCTATTTTATTGGAAGTAAGGAAACGTAAAAGAAGAAAACAGCGAAGGAAGAAGAGGTCTAGGTTTGAGGAGTTTTGGTTAAGGGAGGAAGATTGTAGAAAGGTGGTGGAGACAGGTTGGGAGTGTGGGACCGGGAGCGACCCTGTGTCAAAGGTGTGTAATAAAATAGACATAACAAGAGAAGCCCTAATTTCATGGAGTCGGGATCGGTTTGGGAGTCTTCAAAAGCGGATTGAGGATATTAGGGCTCGCTTGGCAGTCTTCTTCGATAGTTCTTTTTCGGCCAAACCCCTTCCCTGTCGTTTGGAGCTAGAATCCTAATTGAAAGACCTACTTCAAAAAGAGCAGATTTTTTGGAGGCAGAGATGTCTTGTGGCTCTCGGATGGGGATATGAATGCTCAATTCTTTCATCAGAGGGCAACAAATAAAAAGAAGAAGAATTCTCTTAAAGGTCTGAAGGATAAGCAAGGAGTTTGGAAGACAGATGAGGAGGAAGTGGAGGCAATAGTGTTGTCGTATTATACATACCTGTTTAAATCGAGCTTGCCTTCACATATTGAATAGGTAATCGGTGACATTCCGAGATGTGTCACAGCAGAGATTAATGCTCATATGGTTCAAGAGATCTCCAAGGAGGAAGTGTGGGATGCGTTGAAGCTAATGAACCCTTCGAAAGCCCCTAGACTAGATGGCTTTGCTCCATGTTTCTACCAGCAATTTTGGGAGGTGGTGGGAGATGATGTTGTTGATGTAGTGCGAATTTTTTTAGGTTCGAGGGACTTTGTGCAAAAAATGAACTGTACTCATGTCACTTTGATTCCTAAGGTTAAAACGCCGGAGGTAGTAGGTCATCTAAGGCCTATCAGTTTATGCAACGTGTTATTCAAAATTGGCTCCAAGCTTCTAGCCAACAGATTGAAGCCTTTGCTGGATGATATGATATCTCCATACCAAAGTGCCTATGTGCCGGGAAGGTTAATATCAGATAACTCTTTGGTTGCTTTTGAGATTGCACACTATTTGAAGAGGTTGCGAGGAAGTATTGCTAGGTTTTGTGCTTTGAAGCTGGATATGAGCAAAACATATGATCGGGTGGAATGGTGTTTTTTGAGAGTCGTCCTTTTACAACTTGGTTTTTGTGATCAGTGGGTCGGTTGGATAATGAACTGTGTTGAGACAGTATCTTACTCTTTTGTTATTAACGGAGAAGTTAGAGGTATGATCAAACCTTCTAGAGGACTAAGACAAGGGGACTCCATCTCTCCATATCTTTTTCTTATCTGTGCGAAAGTGTTATCAAGGTTGATCAGAGGAGCAGAAAGGGAGGGGAAGCTGCATGGGGTTTCTATCTGCACAGGGGCTCCTACAATAACACACCTTTTCTTTGCATATGATTCATTTATTTTCTGTAGAGCTGATGAGGAGGAATATGGAGATCTCATGGTAGTGTTATCGGACTACGCAAGGGTGTTTGGACAAGAGATAAACTTTGAAAAAAGTTGTGTTTCTTTTAGCAAAAATGTTCAGTAGACTAAGCGGCAAGAATTAGCAGCTTACTTGGGAGTTAAGTATGTGGAGAAGCACAACAAGTACCTAGGTTTACCTGTTGAACTTAGCTATTCGAAGGAGGAAGCTTTTGTGTACGTTGCGGAGAAAATTGATAAACGGACACAAGGATGGAGGGATAAGACATTAAGTGTAGCAGGGAAGGAGATTCTCATAATGGCGGTATTACAATCTATACCTACATATGTGATGAGCTGCTTTGAGCTTCCCCAACACTCAGTCATGCAATGCATATGTCTATGGCGAAATTTTGGTGGGGTGATAAAGGTGCAACACAGAAAATTCATTGGTTGGCTTGGCATAGGCTGTGCATTCTGAAGAGTGAAGGCGGCATGGGTTTCAGAAACATGGTGAACTTTAACCGAGCTCTCCTAGCTAAACAAGGGTGGCGGTTGTTGAATAGACCTAATTCAATTGTCACGAAACTGTTAAAAGCCAAGTATTATCCTACATGTGACTTTATGAAAGCGGAGCTGGGTTCGAACCCCTCGTACACTTGGAGGAGTTTGTTGAAAGGTAGGGAGGTACTTGAGTTGGGGACTCGGTTTCGCATTGGAGATGGAAGTAAGATATCAATCTGGAATGATTCATGGCTCCCAAAACCACACCATTTTAAACCTTTCTCTCTGCCAATGGAGGGTACTGAAAACTGGTGTGTTGGTGATATAATTGATAGTGAAAATAAAGAGTGGAATAGCCTGTTGATTGAGGACTTGTTTACAAAGGAGGAGGCTGAGACCATTATGAGCATTCCCTTAAGCTTACGGTAGCTAGAAGACAAATATGTGTGGCACTTTGATAGGAGGGGCGTCTTCTCAGTTCGGAGTGGATATCATTTAGCACAATTCCATGGTACGTTTCGACTCCGCGCATCTACTTTCAGTGGAGAGCATACTACATATGAAGGAGTTTGGAAGAGGTTATGGCGTGCAAATGTTCCTCCAAAGGTGAAATCTTTCGTTTAGAGATTGATGAGGGAGATATTACCAACTAGATGTGCACTTAAACACAAGGTTCATCTCTCTGATGTATCTTGTGTCTTTTGTGGGTGGGAATATGAAACATGTTTGCATGTGTTTAGGGATTGCCAGGTGATTAAAAGCTTCTGGGCTCAACCACAGATACGAAGGAAAAACCTATATGTCTGCCTTCGAGTGGATTGAAGTGGTGATGGAAGTATCGAATCAGCATGAGTTAGAGGTGTTCCTGGTTTCGTTATGGGCTAAATGGAATGAGAGGAACAAGTTGGTGTAGGAAGGAGGTGACCCTTCGCACATGGTTGTCTGGGCACTGCAGTTTCTTGAGGATTATCAAAGACTTCATGTGAGCTCGAGGCAGAAGAAGAAAGGAAGGAGGCAGGCAACTAAATGGAGCTGCCCACCTAGTGGGAGGCTTAAAATCAATGTTGATGGTGCCTATAAGAAGGAAGAGGGAACTTGAGGTCTGGGAGTTATAGAGAGGGATGAACATGGATGGTGTGTTGTTGCTTTATCAAGACATGTTTACCATGCTCAGTCAGCGTTGCATGTTGAGGCAGAGGCACTTCGGGCCGGATTGCTAATAGCCATATCTACAACCAATGGAGCAATATTGAGGTGGAAAGCGACAGTGCTATTATGCTACAGTCCCTAGCTAAGGAAGAGGAGGACTTGTCTGATATAGGAACAATAATGAACGACTGTAAGTCTTATTTACAAGTTTTCAGATTTGTTTCGGTTAAACATATCTTTCGTGAAGCTAATGGTGTTGCGCATAGGCTAGCTCACCTAGCTAATGGATCCATTTTGGATGAGTTTGGGGTCAATGACACGCTTGATATAATATAGGATGTGCTTATTGAGGATGTATGTAATATTATACGAGGTTCAGGCTCTATGTCCCCCTCGGTGTATTCTCAATCTATTATTAATAATACTATAGGGCGGAGGGACACTACTCCAACCTAACGGGAGACCCAACCCGTTTTCAAAAAAATAAATAAATAAATAAGGACATTCTTAGCCAAGAAAACTCTTGTATATATTCATATTACAAGAGCAGGACACTGCTTCGAATTAAAGTGTGGGGCTGATAGATTCATATGTCATACATTTTTATTCTCTTAAAAGTTGGATTATATGCTTAGTTCTTGTCAATTGTGAGTTATTTACTTGGTTTTTACATTTTGTAGGTCAAGTTGGAGAAAAAGAGAATTTGGAGCTAAGTGATCCAGAAACTACCCTGCTGTGCGTCAACTTTGAGGATTAAACTGTACCTGCTCACAAGGAGGCGAGCCATACACCATTGGAAAGCTACGGATGTTAGCTTTCTGAGAATTTTGCGGAAGTGGATTTGCATTTTTCTAGAGTAAGTTATGATGGTTTGAGTGAACGCAGCGCGTGGAGGCAGATTCTGACGAATTTTGTGTTTGTTCTCATGATTCTAATTTGTGAAGCCCAAGTTCATCAATCTTAATACTACAAGGAAAGGGGCTGAACGTTTCTACACATTTGGAAGGCTATCCTTACATTGACAATAATGACCTTGTGTTATTTGGAGAGAAGATAACAATTCCATGTTGGACAAGGAGAATCTGAAAAGCCCAAATCAATTGGGATTTCAAGAGGAATAAAAGTAAAACCTAGAGGATGTGAAAAACAGAACAGAGACGCAGCAAAGAGACGCAGCAAAGAGAGGCAGCAAGAACGCAGAGAGAAGAAGAAGAACATAGCCTCACCATCGCTCAACCCGAGTTCCTATCTCTTCCCTTGTTTCTTTCATGCTATCTCTATTTCTAGTCATGTTTTCTTTATCTATGGATTTCTTAACTTCTAGCTAGAGCCGAGATGAAGCCCCTAGTATGATTACTCTATTTCTTTAGTTGATTGCTTTGAATTCGATGGATTGCCATGTTAAATTCTCAATCATTGTTTTAATTGAACTTTTATTCAAAATCTTTGCTCGGGATCAATAAGACCTAGGTTTTGTTTATTAGTTATTTGGTTTGAAAACATGAGGCTTGATCGAGAGTGGATGTTTTCTAGGGTTCCAAAGGATTTATTTAATCTTGTGATTAGAGAGTTGTAAGTTAAGAATACAAGTGCTTGATCATAGTCGATATTCTTGTTTACATGATTTCCTAGTTCTTTTGTGCTTAATGGAGTTGAACATGTTTTACTTGAACCTGATCATAACATGAAGTAGATTATAGTTTGACTACTTGAGTTCTATACGGGATCAATAAGTTAGAATTCATTGTTTAGAAGAACTTTGGCATTTGTCCGGGATCAATAAGGCTTATGTACGGAAATATTTAGCATGCAATTTAGGGAGGTCAATTGCTATCAACTAGAGGGAGGGTAGGAGTATTAGGTGGTGGATTCAATGTTTTAGCATCTCTATAATCTGTTCTTAAACTCTTGAGAATTTCATTCTTTTCTTTTGTTTTTAATTTCAGTTTTATTACTTTATTTTCTGTTTTCAATCCAATCATCATAAAATCATATTGTTATTTAATTAGGTGTAGTATAATTGGCATAGTAAGTTGTTTTAATCAATCATATTGTTATTTCTATTCTATAAGTGGTTCGTGCACTTGCGAGTACTATATTAAAACATACAACAAGTTTTAGGCGCCGTTGCCGGGGATTGTGTTAATTCAATTTAATTTGTCAGTTGTGCAATACTTAATTTTTGTTTATTTTCTGTTTTCTTTTTATTTTTATTTTTTCTGATTTTTTTGTTTATTTTTCTTGTAGGTTTGAATTTGATTTATGCAAGGCCGTCGATCTCAGAACTTAGATCTCATTGTCTCCGATCTAGAGATTGATCGAACTCGTAGAAGACTATTGAGGCAAGGGCGAGCTCAAGCTCAAATTCAAGGTGCAATGGCAGAGAAGAGACGAATGCATTGAAGGAGTTCACTGCTCCTACTGCACTCACAACATCTTCTTGCATCGTTGTGGCTCCTATTCCTGATGGAGTGCGTTTTGAGATTAGACCAGCAACAATCTAGAGCCTACTAATTTTTATGGGAAGACTAATGAAGATCCTTATCTTCATGTGGAGGAATTCAAAGACATATGTGGAACTTTTAAGTATGAGATATCAGATGAGCAGATTCGTTTGAGGCTTTTCCCATTCTCTTTGAAAGATAAGGCAAGAAAGTAGCTGAGTTCTCTTCCTCCTAATACCATCACTACTTGGGAGGATTTGCTTAAGAAGTTCTTGTTCAAATTCTTCCCTGCTACAAAGACCAATGCTCTCCAAACAGAAATTTTTAATTTCTGTCAACCTGATGGAGAACCTTTTTATGAGGGTTGAGAGCGTCACAAGGATTTGTTTGTGAGGTGTCCTCACCATGGATTTACCAAACCTCAAAAGGCTCAATTTTTCTATAGAGGTTTGAACTCTCAAAACAGAAGTATGGTAGATGCTACAGTTGGAGGAAGCTTGATGGGACAGACAGCAGAAGCATCAATTCAAGCTTTTGAGACTATAAGTGAGAATTCGCAGCAGTATGAGCCTTATGCATCAAGTTCTACAAGAGGAGGTCTTTATGAGGTTAGTGCAAATACCAAGCTAGAAGAGCAAGTAGCAGCTTTAGCAAGACAGATGAAGAGCCTTACTCCTCTATTAAACAAGGCTACAAAGGAGACATGTGCCTTGTGTTCTAGTTTTTCACATACCATAGAAGCTTGTCCAGAACTTCAGGAAGTCAACATTGGGAATAACTATGGAAGGCCAATGAATAATTTCTCTGGCAATAACTATAATTCCGGTTGGAGGCCACATTCGAATCTTTCTTATAGCAACAATAATCATGTGCAGATGCCAAGAAATAATCCTCATATTCGAAATTATCAAGGGCCAAGTGAACAAAGAAAACCATATATCTCTTGAAGAAACTATGCAACAACTTGCACAAAATCATATAGAATTTCAAAAGTCCAATGCTCAGATGCTTCAAGCTATTCAAGAGACCAAGAAAGAGCAGCAAGTTCAATCTCAAGCTATTTCTAAGTTGGAAGTTCAAGTTGGGCAGATTGCCAATGCTTTGAATGAGAGAGAATAAGGGTATTTCCCTAGCCAACCTCTTGTTAATCTGAGGGGTCAATTTGAGAAGCATGAGACTATGAAAGCTGTGATCACATTGAGGAGTGGAAAAAAGGTTGATACTAATGTTCGTGGTTCAAAAGATGTTCAAAAAGAAGAGCAGCAAGAAGAATTTGAAATAGGGATTGATGATACTGTTGCTATCCCAATAGCTATTGAATCAGCAGAGAAGAGCTTTGAAACCAGGATTGAAAAGACTGTTTCAATCATGGGCAGAAAAACTGATCAGAAACCAGCAACTTCCAGTAGTCTAGTGATGAATTTGAAGCCTACTACAGAGTCTCAATTTGTTCTTAAACCTCCATATCCAGAGCTGCTCCAGAAGCCAAAGAAGGATGGTCACTTGTCTGAGATTATGGAATTATTTCGCAAGGGGCAGATCAATATTCCTTTGCTTGATGCTATTCAACAAATTCTAGCTTATGCAAAGTTTTTGAAGGATTTATGCACTAACAAAAGGAGATTCAAAGACCATGAGAAGGTGTTGTTGTCAAAAGAGGTTAGTGCAGTGATTCAAAGGAGACTCCCTCCAAAGTTGAAGGACCTAGGAAGCTTTACAATACCTTGAAACATTGGTGATCATCACTTTGAGCGTGCTTTGATGGATTTGGGTGCTAGTATCAACTTGATGCCGTACTCATTGTTTCTGAAATTAAAGCTTGGTGACTTGCAACCGACATCTATGACTCTGCAATTTGCAAACTGATCAGTCAAATGACCGAAGGGAATTGTGGAAGATGTGTTGGTGAAGGTTGATAAGTTTATATTGCCTGCAGACTTTGTCATTCTTGAAATTGAACCAGATACTTTTGATAGAGCAGAAGTGTCTATTATCTTGGGACGTGCATTCATGGCTACCGCTGATATGGTGATAAGAGTGAAGGATGGTAGTTTATCAATGAAAGTTGGTGACATGTCAGTGGAGTATAAAGTCTTTGAAGCTAGTCGACGTCCTTTGAATGATGGTAAATGCTTTATGGTTTATTCATTTTCTCCTATTACTAATGAAGCTTCTGTTTTGAATTCTTATAAAGATCCTCTTGAGGTATGCTTGACACAAGCGATAATGGATTTTGATGCCAAGAAAGAAGTCGATGAGTTGAAAAAGCTTCTTAATGATGCAACGATTCTTGAACCATGGAAGTGGAACCAATTTGAGCCTTTACCTCTATCTACAAACAAAGTTGTGTCTTCTATTCAGCAAGCACCAAAGTTAGAACTCAAACTGCTGCCCCAACACTTGAAGTATGTATTTTTGGGTGATAGTGAGACACTACCAGTGATTATTACGTCGGACCTTTGTGAAGAGGATGAAAAGAAGCTGTTGCAGGTTCTCCAAGCTCACAAAACAGCCATTGGGTGGTCCATTGAAGATATTAAAGGTATTAGTCCTACAATGTGTATGCACCGCATCCATCTTGAAGACAATGTGAAGCCAACACGTAATGCACAAAGGCGTTTGAATCCACTAATGAAAGAAGTTGTGCGTGCTAAAATTTTGAAGCTTCTTGATGTTGGAGTTATATATCCAATTTCTAATAGTGAATGGGTGAGTCCAGTTCAAGTGGTGCCTAAGAAGTCAGAAATAACTGTTGTGAAGAATGACAAAGATGAGTTGGTGCCTATAAGGGTCACTACAAGTTGGAAAGTTTGCATTGATTACCAGAAGCTCAATAGTGCCACACGCAAGGATCACTTCCCATTGCCTTTTATTGATCAGATGCTTGAGCGATTGGCCGGTCACAATTATTATTGTTTTCTTGATGGTTATTCGGGTTATAATCAAATTCCTATTGCACCGGAGGACCAAGAGAAGACTACATTTACTTGCCTTTTTGGTACTTTTGCCTACCGAAGAATGCCTTTTGGTTTATGCAATGCACCAGCTACCTTCCAGAGGTCTATGATGAGTATCTTCTCTGACATGGTGGAGAGATGTATTGAGGTATTTATGGATGATTTTTCTATTTTTGGTTCCTCTTTTGAAGATTGTTTGCTGCATTTATCTGTAGTGCTCAAAAGATGTCAAGAGACCAACCTTGTGCTTAACTGGGAGAAGTGCCATTTTATGGTCAAACAAGGTATTGTGTTCGGCCATGTTGTTTCAAGTAAAGGCATTGAAGTTGACAAAGCAAAAGTGGATTTGATCACCAATCTTCCTCCACCAACAACAGTTAAGGGAGTGCGTTCTTTCCTTGGTCATGCCGGGTTTTATCGGCATTTCATAAAGGATTTTAGCAAGATTACAGGGCCATTGAGCAATTTATTAGCAAAGGATGCAGAATTTATCTTTGATGAATCATGTCTTGAGGCATTCAACAAGCTCAAGGCACTCCTCACTTCAGCTCCTATCATCAAGCCTCCGAATTGGAACTTACCGTTTGAATTAATGTGTGATGCATCAGATTATGCAATGGGTGCTGTTTTGAGGTAGCGTATAGAGAGGCTTCCTCATGCTATTTATTATGCTTCAAAGATTTTGAATGATGCTCAGCTCAATTATTCCACCACAGAGAAAGAATTGCTTGCCGTTGTATTTGTTCTAGACAAGTTCAGGTCGTATTTGATTGGTTCCAAGGTTATTATTTACACCGATCATGCTGCCCTTAAGTATTTACTTGCCAAGAAAGATGCAAAGCCAATGCTGATCCGTTGGGTACTCTTACTTCAAGAATTTGATTTGGAGATTAAAGATAAAAGAGGAAGCGAGAATGTGGTGGCAGACCACTTGAGTAGATTGGTGCATGAAGAAGATAAAGTGGGCAGCCTTCCCTTGAATGAACATTTTCCGGATGAGCAATTGTTTATGATACGTGACTCTCCTCCTTGGTTTGCTCATATTGTGAATTTTATTGTTACTAAAAAATTCCAGAGCATTGGAGCAAGCAAGAGAGGCAAAAATTTCTTTCTCAAGTGAAGCATTATATTTGGGATGAGCCATATTTATTCAAGCATTGTCCGGATCAGTTGATTAGAAGATGTGTGCCTGAAAGTGAGT
Source organism: Fragaria vesca subsp. vesca (assembly GCF_000184155.1). Classification (NCBI taxonomy): domain Eukaryota; kingdom Viridiplantae; phylum Streptophyta; class Magnoliopsida; order Rosales; family Rosaceae; genus Fragaria; species Fragaria vesca. The sequence continues at coordinate 25,115,428 of NC_020492.1, read as the reverse complement.
TTGAAAGCATTCTTCGCTTCTGCCATAGTATGCTTGTGGTGGGCATTTTGGGGCCAAGAAAACAGCAGCTAAAGTTCTTCAATGTGGTTTCTATATATTGGCCAACCTTATTCAAGGATGCTTTTGCCTTTTGCTCTTCATGTGATCGCTGCCAACGAATGGGTAATATCTCTAAACGTGACATGATGCCTTTGAATAATATTTTGGTGGTTGAATTATTTGATGTGTGGGGAATAGACTTCATGGGACCTTTTCCTCAATCTTTTGGCAATCTCTACATATTGGTGGCAGTAGATTATGTATCTAAATGGGTTGAGGCAGTTGCTTGCAAGACTAATGATCACAAGGTGGTACTTGCTTTTCTCAACGATAATATTTTTGCCCGATTTGGTACTCCAAGAGCTATTATTAGTGATGATGGATCACACTTTTGTTACAAGCCATTTGCAGCACTTATGAAGAAGTATTCCATCACTCACAAAGTTGCTACACCATGCCACCCTCAAACTAGTGGTCAAGTTGAGATTTCGAACCGCGAAATTAAGAATATTATGAAGAAAACGGTTTGCCCGAATAGGAAGGATTGGTCTCAGCGTTTGAATGATGCTCTTTGGGCATATAGGACAGCCAACAAAATCCCTATTGACATGTCGCCATATCGGTTAGTTTTTGGGAAGGCTTGTAATCTTCCAGTGGAGTTAGAGCACCGAGCTTATTAGGCAATCAAGCACTATAATTTTGACATGAAGGCAGCTGATGAACAAAGAGCATTGCAGCTGAATGAAATGGAGGAAATTCGTAATGAGTCCTATGAGAATGCCAAGATTTACAAGGAGCGCACCAAGAAGTTTAATGACAAAGTCATTCGTCAAAAGACTTTTGAACCAAATCAAAAGGTGTTGCTATACAACTCTCGACTTAGACTTTTTCCAGGGAAGTTGAAGTCAAGGTGGATGGGTCCTTTTGTGATTACAAAGATGTTTCCTCATGGAGCAATTGAAATTCAGAATTTGAGGAATAACTCTACATTCAAGGTGAATGGTCAACGTCTCAAGCCTTATTTGGAGACAACTTTTGACACCAATGACCAGCGTGTTTGACACGACCCACACTGAATTTCACCCTGAAACCCGGAGTAAGTCGTGCGTGGACCACCTCCAAGGAAAATTTACTGAAAAGATTAAGAAAATCTCCCTTGCAGATGGACAACCCTAACTCGAAAATTCCAAATTACACTCTTAAATCAACACTTCCAAACATCACATAATTATCCTTCCGAAATTCTACACGTAATATACAATAATCCTAAGGTATTCAGAGCTACTAAACACAAGCGGAAGCAAGAAAACACGAGTAGGTTGAACAGGTAACCTACTGATGAAAACTGGCGGAAATGCGGGTGACTATGCCTCGTCTCCTACTAGGTCCAACCTGAACTCTGCAGACTGGGCAATTTAAAACGAAGAGCCCAGGGGAAAACATGTGGAACAGTTAGAGTGAGTGGACAAAAATAAATTAAATAAAAATATTTCTTTATGCTTCCCCAATTTAATTTCCAAAGAAAATTTACGGCATGCAATCGCTCAAAAGCGCTCAACTCAAAAACTGGCAACTTTACGACCAGCACTGGCTAGTCTCCAAAACTTAATAAAATACAGCCTCTCAGGCTAAATTATATATAAACATATATAAGTGTATGTATTCACACTCATCAAACTCCTTGTATGAATTCTAAGAACGAATTAGAAAAATAGAAATTCATACAAGGCTACTACGCTTGCGTCTAACGCTCACGTCACACTATAATGGAATTGTACCTCAGTATGGTGGAAAAAGCACGAGTGTATATACGTGTGGACTCCCTATATGAAAACCTAAATAAACCAAATAAGAAAATAGTTTTCATATAGGGCTACTACGCTTGTGTCTAACACTCAAGTCACACCATAATGATATTTTACCTCATTATGGCGGATCAGCACGTATGGCTAGCTAGCATTTACATATACATACTATCATCATAAACATCCAATAAACATATCCACCGAAAATCTCATTTTCGAGATCTCTCCAAAGGAGGAAAATTGCCAATTATCCGAAAAATCATAAATCTCAGGAAAAGAATTAAATGATCAACAGATAATTCATCGCATGCTTTTCAATTAAAATAAAGGTCCACTCACAAATTAGGCCTAAGCCTGATGACGCTCCGAGGCTTCCTCTGCTCAGGCCTCCTCTCGTCCTGTTCCAAATATATAATTAATTTCCCAACTAACAATCCAATTAATCAAAATAGGCAAAATTACCCGAGAGCCATAAACACGCTCATCATTGCCTAACTTCGATATTCTTAAATCGGAACGATCCGAACTTAAATATCATCCTCGGCAGTCGTAAATATAACCTCCCCAAAAATACGACTTAAATCTTACGACCAGATTCTACATTAATTAACCGCCAAAAATACCAAACTTCGGAATAAAATCACAAACCTATCCAAAACTCATCCAAAAATTCCATAACTCACTTCAATAAACTCCCCTTAATATTCTACATTTAAAAACATAAAAATCTCCCAACCGGCAGCGGCGCCGGCGGCGGCCGGAGGCCAATTCTGGCGACCTCCAAAACCTATGAAATTTTGACAAAATAATCCTCTCATCATGCTCTACAACTTTCCTAACTAGCACAAACACCAAATCCAAGCCTAACTAGGGCAATCGAACACCAACACCTAAAAGCCCTATAAATTTCAACTCCACATTTCTCCTTACCTAGCTCAAGAGAGGGAGAGTCCTTTTAGGGCAAGGCTGCTGGGTTGGAGGGCTACAAAACCGT
>NC_020492.1:25104688-25112034 GCF_000184155.1 Fragaria vesca subsp. vesca | reverse complement strand
AATACCCGAATAAAATTACTTTTACTAGCTAAAATTTACTATTTTTACCGTCGTCGTATTTTCCACTTACGAATAATCCTCCGCACATAATCGTCCCCGAAACCCCTCTAGGGACCACTTAAACTATTAACTCAATGATCGAGACGGTAAAATTCTTATTATAATCACGCTAGTAAACAAGGTAAAAATATAAGGGTCGGGATGTGACACAATATATTTGGAGATTCATTGTGGTTGAGGTGGCACTGTTGTAAGCAAGTTTGGGGGAGTTACTGATCGATTCAAAGAAGGAAAAGAGGAAAAAGAAATTGCTGGCTACAGAAAAAAAAAAACAACAAAAAAAAATTATGCATAGCCAAAAAGAAAGAAAAAAATCAAAAGATGTAAAAAGTTAGCTTCCTTGAATCTGATTCATTGTTGGTCGTAGTTTGGAAGGATAGAATGAAGCAAAGGCCCAAAACGGTGACATGCGGCCTCATAGAAGAAGAAGAAAAATCTGAATAACTGTTTCATGAAGTTCTGAGTTGAAGGCTGCAAATTAAGGAGACATCGTTGTTAGTGCTCTACTAAATTTCCTTAGGATCTTTGTGTTTCCTTATCCCTTCTTTCATGAAACCCTACACCCTTTAGCCCCATTACAACCTGAAACAAAGTTCTATTTGATCATTGGGGATGACAGCTGGTCTGTTGGAGATTTGTGTGTGAAGATGAGCCTATGGCTTAGGTTTCGTTTGGTCAATGTCTGGTATCGTTCGTGAAATCTGATTAAACAATTATATCCATAAAAAGCATTCTTGTCATTTACGTGAGCTATTTGTTTTGTGCATATTATTACTCTCACGTACATAGGATGTGTGAAAAGTCAGAAAATCATGAGTGAAAAGATTGGAGTGCACCCTTGTGAGGAATCAAGTTGATGCTTGTTTGAAACATGAGATTTTGAGCATGATGGTTATCAAAATGGATTAGTTTTTAAGTGAGGTTGTGATTAATATTGTGACTGTTTGAATCTTGATGGACCATATGTGTGGGCATTATAGTTCTCTGATATGTTTGGAAGGCGTTAGGTTTGTGTTTAGATTTCTTATTTGATAGATTCATATTTCATACATTTTTATACTCTTAAAAGTTGGATTATATGCTTAGTTCTTGTCAATTGTGAGTCATTTACTTGGTTTTTACATTTTGTAGGTCAAGTTGGAGAAAAAGAGAATTTGGAGCTAAGTGATCCAAAAACTATCCTGCTGTGCGTCAACTTTGAGGATTAAAATGTACCTGCTCACAAGGAATCTGGAGGCGAGCCATACACCATTGGAAAGCTACGGATGTTAGCTTTCTGAGAAATTTTGCGGAAGTGGATTTGCATTTTTCTAGAGTAAGTTATGATAGTTTGAGTGAACGTAGCGCGTGGAGGCAGATTCTGACGAATTTTGTATTTCTTCTCATGATTCCAATTTGTGAAGCCCAAGTCTATCAATCTTAATACTACAAGGAAAGGGGCTGAACATGTTACACATTTGGAAGGCTATCCTTACATTGACAATAATAACCTTGTGTTATTTGGGATATTAAGAGGAATAAAAGTAAAACCTTGAGGATGTGAAAAACAGAACAGAGACGCGGCAAAGAGAGACAGCAAGAACGCAGAGAGAAGAAGAAGAAGAACCTAGCCTCACCATTTGTCACACCCCGGACCCGGTGTTGGTGGTTTCCAAGCACCTGACGCTGAACCCGAGGCGTGAGCAGGAAAAATAAAAAAACTAAAATAATTTCAAATACTTTTCTCGAAATAAAAGAAAATAAAACGTTTACAATAACAAAACAATTACAAAAAAAAAATGATGAGCCCTTACGATCTATCTTACTTCTAATCTTTCGTAACTCTTTTCTACTTTTGTAAGCGTATCCTAAACTTCACAGTTAGACTTCTCGAAATACGTTACTCGTATGTACCTAAACAAAAGTCTATAGGGGTAAGTTTACGCTCAGTATGGCCAAACCTCTTAAGTTATTCTTAACTATGTCACACAATCAAGTTATCACATATCGAACAATATTTTAAATAAATAACAACAATGATCGATGCATAAATGTTAATGCACTCCCTCCACTCTATTACTGGCTAATTAGTCCATACACCCAAGACATATGTACCTACATGTGACTTACCGTGTAGATGTCTCGAATATACGACCTAACAAATCAGTAATATATAAACTCCAGTACCTCTTTTGTTAGTCTTTTGTTAACCTCATGATCCCCAGTCCCAAAACCCGAAAGATCGTTTTATCGACTCATACGTCGAAAAGGCATACCTTCCCTACTCATTTGCGCAAGTGGGCTGATCATAGCAACTGGAAGTCCCCATGAGGAAACTCAACTACACAAAATGTATCTATTCTAATAATCTCATTCACACCTTTCCATAATCACCAATCTCATTACCCTCACGATTCCTCACAATGCATTATGTATGCAATTAAATATCGATGTGCGTAATATAATCTCAAACAATATGCTTTTTATAGAAATCAATAACATAGATCGCATAAGTCAACGATATCAATAATATCGAAAACAATAACAATCAAGAATTAATCAATCAATGTCATAAAAATCACTCATTTCAATTATAAACTAATTATCGTTTTAAAAAAAGGTTCCCTGACAGAGACCCTACCTAAAATCCAAGCGCTAGTTCTTGACGCTAAACGAAATTAGTAACACCGCGACACACTTTTTGAAATCTTTGTCCTTCTGCTTCTGGAACTACAACGTGCCTCCAATCCTCGTATCAAACTCTAATTCCATGAATGTCGACGAATCACTTTAAACACCAAATTCAGAAATCTACTAAGGACACCCAAAACTCTTGTCACCAATTCTTCAACATGCTCTATGCTGACATCGTAGCCAAATCGTGCTCCAACTACCACTTCAACTCTCCAAAATTTACTTTGGACACCCAACATACCATACACCCATAACAAATCCATATTCCTTCCGTCATCACCTTTGTTACACTTGCAATTCTACCTCTAATTAAATAATAACATCTGAACTCTTTCAACCCTTACATGAGCTACGGGTTTCCATAACTAACAACTTCCCTTCATTCTCACAAAACTAACAAACACACAATTGCTCTCATTAATAAAAGATCTTATCAACACAGTAACAATTTCTCTTCATTCCCTTACTGCTCTCCAACTTTTGAGCAACCCCTATTCTCCATTTCTGTAAATTCTAACTCTTTCTAACCGAATCGAAACTGGACATCAAGCTTAACTAATAACCACAATCATTATACTATCAAAAGCCAGAAGCCACCACATGCAATAATCATCACCACCGTTGCCAACACAAACACAACAACCTTCAAAACTCTCAAACTCCCTAACCTTCATCCAATTCTTCGAATCATAACCAAAACATAAATTTAAGCTTTAAATATCATCAATGCAACTGTCGCAAGAAATCAGCAACCAGATAAAAACAAACCAAAACCTTCACCGCCGCCGTGCACAGTGACCACACACGGTGGTCACCGACTGCCTAAACCCAAATTCTCCATCTCTCAACCAAACTCAATTTCAATTATATAAACAGGTAGAGCTCGACGAGAAGATCAAGACCCCTCACTTGCCTTCGCCGGTGGCCGGAAAACATCGAACCCTCGCCGGGAAACTTCTTGACCTTCAATTAATCGATTCTCAATCATGAAGGCTCCTCTGAAGATTTCGAGACCACATATAGAACGAGGACAGGAGACGAAGCTACCAGTACCATTCACGCTCATCACCGTGGCCGGAATCGAGAACTCGCCGGCGAACCCAGAAAAGTTTCCCTTCTTCGAATCTCTCTCTCCTCAGCTTCCCATGGAAATCCAATAGCACAGCGACGTCGGGGAGGACGAGACGACTTGTGGACGGTCGTTTGGCGCCGGGAGACGGCCGGACGACGGAGGAGCGATCGGAGCTCGTCACTGCGCAATGGCTCGAGACCGAAGTCGGTCTGGGTTCTGTCATCTGTTCTACCGCCTTATCCATTCCCAAATATAATCTCAAATGAACAATCAAGATCCTGCGGTTTAAACTCCAACAGTCCAGATCTAGCCACCACAAAATTCTATTTTTAATAAAACTTTTAGATAATACTAACACCTAAAAATCATTAAAAATAGTTCCGAGATGTCCAAACGATGCTCCGAAAAATACTACGAACTCGTAACGACGTCTAGTTTAATCCTATAGGCTCGAAACATAAAATTTGAATAATTTTTGAAAGCCACAACCAAATTAATTTAAAGAATAATAGAAATTGAAATAAAAAATAACTCGAAAATAACTTTCCTTTTTAAAAATAGAAATCCAAAATTTCAGGATGTTACACCATCACTCAACCCGAGTTCCTATCTCTTCCCTTGTTTCTTTCATGCTATCTCTATTTCGAGTCATGTTTTCTTTATCTATGGATTTATAAACTTCTAGCTAGGGCTGAGATGAAGCCCCTGGTATGATTACTCTATTTCTTTAGTTGATTGCTTTGAATTCGATGGATTGCCATGTTAAATTCTCAATCACTGTTTTAATTGAACTTTTATTCAAAATCTTTGCTCGGGATCAATAAGACCTAGGTTTTGTTTATTAGTTATTTGGTTTGAAAACATGAGGCTTGATCGAGAGTAGATGTTTTCTAGGGTTCCAAAGGATTTATTTAATCTTGTGATTAGAGAGTTATAAGTTAAGAATACAAGTATTTGATCATAGTCGATATTCTTGTTTACATGATTTCCTAATTCTTTTGTGCTTAATGGAGTTGAACGTGTTTTACTTGAACCTGATCATAACGTGAAGTAAATTATGGTTTGACTACTTGAGTTCTATACGGGATCAATAAGTTAGAATTCATTGTTTAGAAGAACTTTGGCATTCGTGCTGGATGAATAAGGCTTATGTATGGAAATCTTTAGCATGCAATCTAGGGAGTTCAATTGCTATCAACTAGAGGGAGGAGTATTAGGTGGTGGATTCAATGCTTTAGCATCTCCATAATCTGTTCTTAAACTCTTGAGAATTTCATTCTTTTCTTTTGTCTTTAATTTCAGTTTTATTACTTTATTTTCTGTTTTCAATCCAATCATCATAAAATCATATTGTTGTTTCATTAGGTGTAGTATAATTGGCATAGTAAGTTGTTTTAATCAATCCATAGAGGGAACGACCTCGTGCTTGCACTTCTATTCTATAAATGGTTCATGCACTTTTGAGTACTATATTAAAACATACAATATGGGCTCCTTATTTGACTCACTTTTAGGTAACATTTACACATCTATACCGTTCAGTTTCTTGAACATATTGTGTAGATCATTCCTACAAAGTTTCATCCAATTTGGAGATCATTTGAGCTTCCGTAATTGCGATTTATACGAACGGTTCTGTTTGGTCAAATTTTGTTCAGTTGATTCATTTAATCTAGGAGAAAATAGTACTTGTGACACCCTATACATAGCACCTAAAAATAGTTATGTCCTTCTGTTTTTAAATTATATTGGTATACCCCTATACTCTTAATTTTTTGACAGTTTTACCCATTTTGTTAATTTACCGTCAAAAGAGATCGTTAAGTTGCTAAAATGGCTAAAATGCCCCTATAAATACAGTTCATATCCAGCGCGGAGCTCCATTTTAAAATTAAAGTGTGGGACTTCTTATTTGACTCACTTTCAAGTCACATTTTCACATCTCCACTGTTTAGTGTCTAGAACAAATGATCTACATAGTTCTTGTCTAGAGCGAGACACCGCTTTGAAATTAAAGTGTGGGTCTCCTTATTTGGCTCACTTTTAGGTCACATTTTCACATCTCCACTGTTTATTGTCTAGAACATAGATCATTCCTGCAAAGTTTCATCCAATTTGGAGATCATTTGAGCTTCCGTAATCACTATTTACACGAACGGTTTAATCTAATTCGGTACCCAAATGATCTTCAAATTAGATGAAACTTTGCATGTTTCAACTACACACTATGTTCTAGACACTGAATGGTGAAGATGTGAAAATGTGACACAATTTGACTAGATGACTAAGGTTTAGGATTCAGCTAGAGTGATTAATGTGGGTAGCTTGAATTCATCGGATAATGCAGTCAAGTTAAAAGCTTATAATGCACTCTTGTGTCATATAGTTTTGGAATTTAGAACGATCTTTCTTGTGTTACAAAAGTCTGCAATTTCACTAGCCATTATTCAAAGAGTACTTATGTTATTCATTCAATAAAATCTAGTACTCAAAATATTACATGATGAGTCATAAGAAATATCCCTTTCATTATCTCATTGCTCTCCACTTTGAGGTTCAAGGAGAGTATGGTATAGGGACAAGACAAAGGGGAACTTTCTTAAAGACATTGAGTCCATAAACTTCATTCATGTCCAAGGCCTCGACTGATCCATTACAAGTAGGCAAGTTCCAATCAAACCAATACAGAAGATTGGCAACTACATATTCAAGTGCAGCTAGTGCAAAAATTTGTCCCGGACACACTCTTCTTCCGCCACCAAATGGGACAAATCGAAAGTCATGATCTTTGTAGTCAATCAAGTTGTTTTCAAAGCGATCGGGGAGGAACTCCTCTGGATTGTCCCAAAAATTGGGGTCCCTTTGGATTGCAAAAACATTGACATATACTCTAGTGTTTGCAGGGATATAATAACCTCCCAGTTTTATACCTCCAGTTGTTTCTCGCGGAACTAAGGGTGCGTTTGTTGCAGCTTATAAGCTGCTGTGCTTATAAGTAACGAGGAAATTGGTGTTTGGTAAACACATGAATAACTCCTTTTTAAAGAAGTCAGGGCTATTTTGAAGGCAAAAGGATAAGCCAGGCAAACCGTCCTTCTACTTATAAGGAGAAGTCGGCAAAAACGCGGAGCTTTTCGCGAATTAATGATATTTTCATAATGACGTTGGGTACCCCTCGAAACATAAGTAAATTACACTATTGTTTTAGAACATAAATAGACCGACGCCTCCATCGATTCTCTCAGAGCTCGTTCTCCATCTTTGCTCAGTCTGTCTCAAGCTTGTTCCATTTGATTAGCAACCACAGCCCCTAACAGCCAAAGGTAATTAAGCCACCACAGCCCCATCTTTCTCTCTCTCTCTCTCTGAGTTTCTAGGGATTTGGTAGTCCCGACGGCCATCTCTTCCAAGAGTAACGCCGCCGCAAGGGTAACGTTCCAAGGGTGATTTCGCTGTCGGCGTCTGCGACACCGACGCTATCGTTCTCGGCGTCGAGAGAAGTCCACCGCGAAGCTTCAGGACTCCAGGTCGATATTTCTCT
>NC_020492.1:25099100-25102042 GCF_000184155.1 Fragaria vesca subsp. vesca | reverse complement strand
CACAAGCTCTGCCATTAACCATTCCAAAAGTTGTAGTTGTTGTATCACTCCCGGCAATAAACATGTCCTAAAATGATGATATATTTTCAGTTGTCATATTGAACTAGAATGACATAAAAATAGATAGATATAGAGAGAAACCTGTAGGATTGCTTTCAAGTTGTCTTTTTTGAGCTCCAAGTTCAGCATGTCATCCTTTTGAAGTTTGATAAGAACATCCACAAAATCACTTGTTTGAGGCGTACCTTCTGCCGTCTTGGTCATGTGTTCTTCGATCAACTTATCAAAGAATTCATCTAAATTGACATAAGTTTCTTTCACATGTGCAATGAATCCTCTAAGATTGTCAATCCATTTCAAACAAGGGAAGAAATCTCCAAAACTGAAAGTAGCGATTTGAACTAGCAACTTTCTTGATACCTCTCCAAACCAATTATTGTTTTGCTCTATAGACCTTTTTCCAGTAACACACCTAGACAATATGTTGTTGGAGTTTGTGCTTAACATGTCACTTGGATTAATTGGAGACTTAACGAGGGACGCGTTGTGTATCCTCTTTACCAGTTTTGCAACTTCTTCCTCCCTTGTAAATTGAAATTCTTGCACTCTTTTACGGCTAAGGAGTTCAACAACACAAAATTTTCGAACTTGTCTCCAGTACTCTCCATAAGGAGAAAACGCTATGTCTTGGCATCCATAGAATAATATATTTGCAGCTGTAGATTTGGGACGGCTGCAGCAAACAATGTCATGAGTCTTCATTATTTCCTTGGCCATGTTTGCAGATGAAACCACTAATGTTGGAACATTTCCCAAGTGAAGTAGCATTAGAGGTCCATACTTATTTGAGAAGGCATAAAGAGAACGGTGTGGGTGTGTGCCTAGTTGGTGGAGGTTTCCGATTATCGGTAGCTTTCTCAGGGATGGTGGCCTTTTGAGTTTCTCAGTTGATCGAGAGAGTGAAAATAAAACAAAGATAAAAAACAAAATAGCAAATTACATATACATCCTCCAAAAAGATTTGAAACATAAATAAACCCACTTATGTTGTTGTTAAACAAATAAGGACAGTTTTTAAGAATTGAGGACAATCTTTTCTCTGCATGCCATGTGTCATGGTTTAATTTACTAAACTAACCTTACACTAATTAAATATGATTTTAGAAGAGAAAAGTCTCTCATTTTGAGATTTTTCAGTAAATGGAATACAATAACATGTTTTCAATAACTTATTGTAGTAGCAGTTAATTCCAGTGTAGTAGCAGAGGTTAATATTCCAGTAGAAGTAGTAGCAGAGGTTAACATCCTAGTAGAAGTAGTAACAAGGGTTAACATCTCAGTAGTAGTAGCAGTTAATTCCAGTAGAAGTAGTAGCATGGGTTAACATTCCAATAGAAAGTAGTAGCAGGGGTTAACATCCCACTAGAAGTAGTAGCAGGTTTTTGGTGGCTCAGCTAATGTAGTAGCATGTTTTATTGGAAAGCTACACTTCCAACAGATGTAGTAGCAGGGTTTTAGTGGTTCAGCTAGTGTAGCAGCAGCTTTAGTAAGTGCAATAGCAAGTTTTTAGTGGCTCAGCAAATGTAGTAGCAACTATTTTCAATACGTACAATAATAGCAGGTTTTTAGTTGTTTAGCTAGTGTAGTAGCAGTTACTTCCGGTAAATGCAGTAGCAGCTATTTCCAATAAATGTAGTGCGTAGCAAGTTTTCAGTGGCTCAGCTAATATAGTAGCAACTACTTCCAGTAAATGTAGTAGCAAAACTATTTGTAGTAAATGTAGTAGCAGGCTTTTAGTGACTTAGCTAGTGTAGTAGCATCTATTTTCAAAAAACACAGTAGCATATTTTTAGTGGCTCAACTAGTGTAGTAGCAACTATTTCTAGAAATGCAGTAACAAGGTATTACCAGTAGGGTAGTAACAGGCTTTTAATGACTCAACTAGTGTAGTAGCAATAATTTTTGGAAAATACAGTAGCATATATTTAGTGGTTCAACTAGTGTAGTAGCAACTATTTCCAGTCAAAGTAGTAGCAGCAGGGTTCCAGTACATAAACATAGTATCAGGTTTCAATGACTCAACTTTATATTCATTTACATAACAATTATTCTCTCATGTGAAAGGCCTCCATGAGTCGTTGGGCAGACGAACTTCATGTCTTGAAATTTCAAAACAAATTGAAGCTAGTTATATATACGTGCATAAGTATCTAATCTAGCAGATCCCTTTGTATATATGTTTTTCCATGTCGATATTATGGCTGCTAATAAGATTGGTCATGCATATAGTTTTATATATGGCTGCACTCTCATTCAATTCACTTGATGTTTACATCACTGCTACTGTTATTGTTCATATTACTGCTACTGAGCAACAAAATTGCTTTCGGTGCTAATGTTGCTTACTTTACTTCCAACTAAATGAACAACACTATAAGTGCCAAACCACAATAACATCAAATTCCCTTCCACTGGTTTCAGATATTCTACACAACCCAAATTATATTCATATGCAACTACAAATCAAAAACGCAAACGAAGCACTAGCAACATGACTCGACCACCTTTTCTATTTCAATAACAACTTCAACTTGGCTCCTACCAGGCAGCCATTTGGTTCAACGATTTCGCCATCAACAAGATCAAAAACCTAAAAAAAGATAATCCAAAACAAAATATGAATCGCAGAGGTTGTACTCTATGATGGAGGTACCCAACCCAGCCCGTCGTCACCAAAGAGCTATGCCGCATCTTCAACAGCTTCGACGCTCACCCGTGAGATCCTTCATTTGTCTCAATGAATCAATTGGATCTAGAATATGATTTTGGAAAGAGAGAGAGAGAGAGAGAGATCCTTCATTTGTCTCGACGAATCAATTGGATCTAGAATATGATTTTGGGAGAGAGAGAGAGAGAGAGAGAGAGAGAGAGAGAGAGAGAGG
>NC_020492.1:25097989-25099080 GCF_000184155.1 Fragaria vesca subsp. vesca | reverse complement strand
ACGAGAAATGATGTAGACCAACAAAAAGAGAAATTCTTCTGAATGGTATACGAACTTTTACTCCTTATAAACTTTAGTATATCAAGTTTTAAAAATATCATATTAGTATCTCATGTTTCTATCCTGACCTAAAATTAGTATATATAGTCATTAAGATTACTAATTTACCCTCAAAAAAAAAAAAACGATGACCGATTTACCCTTAAATTCTCTTTTTTTTCTTAGTTTTTCTTCTATGTTTTCATATTCCAATTTTCTTTTTTTGGCTTTTTATATTTTTAGGAATGTAGAGAAAAAATTCATAGTCATTTTCTCCTTGCTAATAATCAGTTCTTCATCTCAATCATCCTTGAATGTCAACGGCAATAACAAGATCTTTGAGTGTCAATGGAAACATAACAAAGGTTGAACTTCTGTATGTTTCCCCTCTTCAATCTTTTTCAAGTTTATAAAGGTAAATCCAAATCATCAAATTTAAAAACCTCTTCTAATATTTCTTGAATATGAAAACAAATAAAAAAAACTAAGAAAAGAAAAACTTAAGGGTAAATTGGTCATCTTAATGGTTATATATACTAATCTTAGGTCGGGATGGAAACATGAGATACCGTTCTGATATTTTCAAAACTTAATATACCAAAATTTATAAGAAGCAAAAGTTCGTATATCATTCGGAGGAATTATTCAGACTTTTGAACCATGTTTTATGATATCCAGTATTGTATGTCAATTGCTTCCTTCTTCTTTCTTTTCTCATATTTTTAGGGAGAGTAATCGATCTAGTCGCTCATAAGGCTGCTAAACTAGCAGAGTTTTCTTGTCATTGGTCTGGCAACATGCCAGTCGACATCTGAAGCACCTTTGCGTCAATATGTAACCATTGATTCAGTTAATAAAGCCTTTCGTTTTTCGATAAAAATAATAATAATCAAAATTAATTTAATCTTCATTTCGTTATTATGTTTTAATTAATTGTAAATAATAATTGATCAAGAATCATTTGTTAATTATGATGGCAAAAATAGTATAAATTAAGACCAGGACCATGTCAACCTTATTTTGAAGTGTGAACTGTGAATCTTGTTAATTAG
>NC_020492.1:25091316-25097969 GCF_000184155.1 Fragaria vesca subsp. vesca | reverse complement strand
GTAATTTTTCCAATGGTTTGGGAATTTTGGTCATTTTCTAATTAATTTAAAAGTCAAGCTTACATCACATGGCTCTTGGGCCCAAACTCATGTCCTTATGTCCTTATTTGTCTAAATCTTTTGAAAGCTAGGTTTTTAGCATTGTTCTAAAAATCTCCGCTTAGAGCCGATTAATCCCCACTTAGGCACTAGGCGGTGCTTCACCGTTTCCGTCTAGAGAGCTACGAAACCGATTAATCCTTGATTAATCTCCCGATTAACCCGCCTAGGCGTTAGTCACCGGTTGTCCGCCCGAGTAGCGTCTAGCGTTATTTAAAACATTGGTTTTTAGTGTTTTACTTTTTTTTAGGGTAGTTGTATGTCATTCTCTAAAAACAAAAGTAGAGAAATAAGGAAAGAATTGGTGAAAGTGCCGATATGTAGCTCTTCACACAATTGGTTGAACATTACCATTGTCATTGATAATATTATGAATCAGATATGTCTGTTATCTCTTATAGTGGAGTTTATATAGGTACAAGAAGTGAATAAGTATGGTAATAAATATAGCCTAGAGTTGGATATGATAAATTATAAAAAATAAAAGCTAATATAATAATGACCTTTATGAGCCACCGTACAACCATAATTAGAATATTAACATGAGTATTGCTATTAACACACCTAATCTATTTTTCTATCCACATATTTTTATTTTATTTACAAACTTGCCACTTGAATTTGATTGATGATTGGTTCTCACCATATAGGGCTATGTTACTAACGGGGTATGTTATTAGCACTACCCTATTAACATTTATATGTATATATTTATACTCTTCATTGTTATCCCTTAATAGTGTGCCTCATTAATTTCATTACCTCTCAATGAAATTTATTATTTTATAATATTTATTTCCTTTATTATTACCTCTTAATGATGAATTATGTTCATTACTATAGTGAGTTTACAATATTTGTTTCATTCATTAAATATCTCGTAATGCTAAACTTTTTTTTTTTTAAAAGGAAGCGAGGGGCATAAGAGAGGTGTTTCACATCTATTGTGTAAGAAAATTGAAAACACAAATATATTTTATCTAGAATATGAGGGGTTGAACTGAACTGTTCTAGTGAGGAAAATACAGAGAGTTACTAGTATTTAATCCTTAAGTTTATTTCCATGATGTGATATTAGTTATTTCATTACAATATGTCAATATGACGCTATTATAGTATTGTGATAATATTAGTTATTATTATATAACCCTAATTGTTGGCTAGGAAGCCCCAAAAAGGGATTCACACCGAGTCATTCATGACTCATTTACAACTAAAACATTGATAAATAGATAAGAAAAGAAGTCAAAAGGGCTCACATAAAAAAGAATAAGAAGAATCACCCAAAAGGAAGGGAATAAAGGTTCCCACATTGAAGAAGAGGGGAAGACTCCTTCCCCCACAAATACTGAAAAGTAAGCTAAAGCTTCCAAAAGAGGTAAGTCGAAATTCTCTCTTTACTTTTTGTTTTAACCTGGAAGTTTCCTTTGCTGACTTAGGCATCAAAGTGACTACCCACAATAAACCCGGGGTCGTCCTCTGACATTCTTTAGTTGGCAGGTTGAACATAGAAGAGAAAAGAAGCAGACTAATTTCCCACAGACACACAACCTCATCTACGGACCGTGAGCTATCCTGGAAATAATTGGTGCTCTCGTTGAGAGTCGAACTCAAGACCTCCCACTCCGTTGAGCCATGGTTGAGATTATTCCAGAAGGAGCCAATGATTACGGGACCGCGGGTGTCCCGAGGCACATTAATTTTCCCCCATCTGAGAATACCTCTACATTCAATAACACAATCAACCAAACTGATCTTGTGACAGCTTTCGAGCTCATGAAACGAGATTACTTCTCTCTAAAGGAACAAGCAGTTCAAGAGCTCGCTTCTCATGTCACACTACAATCTCAAGTCAGTGAGATGCAAAAAGAACATCAACTCCTCCGTGCCACCCTGGAACACCGTAACAATTACAACAAGACTCTCGAAAGAGCTTCAAGAATGTTCACGCCCGGTCCCACCACGCCAGGATCACATCCTATTTCTCTTACCCTAAACCCCTTCCCCGGCACCAATGTCATGGTGACTCTTGGAACTAATACAACGCCACACCCATAGATCATTTATATTAGTGCCCCACTTGTCCACCAAGCCTTGGATGGTCCCCCGCCACAGCCCACCCTAATAGGTATAGGGAACCCACAACCTCAGGCCTTACCTGACATCCAAACACAACTACTGTTGCAACTAAGCCACACCGTGTCTAGTTTGGAATAGCGGATCAACTCGGTGTTAGACCCTAGTCATCGATCCTATGTTACGCTGCCATGCGTACTAGACCCTTGACTCCTAGAGTTCAAGCTGAAAAGAAACCCCCAGAGGCGAAACCTTTCAAGATTAAAAAATATAACGGTAACGGGTGCCCATACCTTCATCTAGAGCTTTTCCAGTCACAACTAGATTCCACCCGCTACACAGATGCCCAAGCTTGTCATGCCTTCCGAGAAACACTGTCAAAAGAAGCATTGAGTTGGTTCTTACGACTCCCGCCAAATTCAGTTGATGGCTGTGAACAGCTCAGTCAAAAATTTGTCAACAGATTCATTCTTCTCACATATAGCAATAGGACAACAACCTCACTATTCAAAGTCAAACAGTGAGACGACGAGCACTTGAGAACTTTCATTACCCACTGGCAGACTGCTACCGCTAAATGTTAGAACCTAGATGAAGCTGTAGCAATAGTGGCTTTCCTCCAAGCTCTCAGGCCAACACATTTTGTAGTGGAATTAAACAAGAGGAGCTTCAAATGTTATGATGATCTGATTGCAGAGGTGACACGGCAAGCTCAAGCTGAATATGATACATTTGTGGAAAGGAAAGGCAATGCCACCCCTTCTCAATTCCAAACTCGGGGTCATCGGGAAAAGTGGGAATCGGTATGACAAACATGAGTACAACCACCACCAGGTAAATGGCAAAAGCAGTAACGAGAGGCCCCGAGACAGAGAACGCAGTAATCGATCCCTACCCCAGGCAATCCCTAGCCCAAGTTACCACTGATCCACAAATACCCTGGTATGAGGTGTATACTACCCTCACACTCTCCTATGCAGAAATTTGGAAAAAAACACAAAGAGGAGATCCCGCCACCCCCAGTAAGGAAGGCACCCAAGAGACCCCCGCCAAACAATGGACGATTCTGCAAGTATTAAGCTGAGTTTGATCACGATACAAATTCTTGTTATGCCCTCAAGAATACAATTGAATATCTAGTCCAATATGGCCAACTGCAACAGTACAGGTCACCTGCTACTGAAGCAAATGCTATTGAAGTATATGGCGAGATTATGACTATTCATGGAAGAGCAACAACAAGGACTGGATGGGCGGAGAGGGAAAAGATCTTGTCCCGTGGGATGAGGTAGAAATTATGCAACTCCGACAGCAATGCATTTGAGAACCTTTTACTTTGGGAATCTCTAACTTTCACCAAGGAAGAAGATCTGATCAACACTTCACACAATGACCTACTCCTCATCACCCTCCAAATAGACCATTGGCGAACACATCGAGTGCTTGTGGATACCGGTGCTGCTGTTAGTGTAATGTTCAACGATTATTATAAGGGGTTCAAGAGGGGACAGGACAAGTTATACCGCAATCACGAGCAGTTAATAAATTTCTTTGGCGAAATTACCCAACCGTTAGGCTCTGATCACCTAACAATCATTGTCGGCATTGGAGCCAAAATGGTCAAAATAGTGACTCCATTCATCATTGTGGATTGTCCCTCCTCCTACAATGCCATTCTTGGAAAGGACGCTTTATGGGAGCTGCAAAGTTTTATAGTAGGCAGACTGCTACTTATGAAGGGTCCAACGCCGGGACGATGGGTCACGATCCGTGGAGATCAAAAAGCGGTTTTAAGATGCAATACACTCATGGCGGGACAGACAGGCCACGAGCTGTTTTAAAACCAACCGGCAGTCTCCCCATTCGACAAACCAGACGACCCCCGGGAAGACCCAGATAATCCTATTCCCAGCAAAACTTTAATAAAAAAGCAACTCCGGTACCCTCTGAAATTCCCAAGGCCATACCCCATGATAGAAACATAATGGATACAAATATCAGAGGAGTACCCCGAGAGGAAAGTATGTATCGGTGCAGGGCTACAACCACATCACCACACTAGTAGAAATAAAGGCTTAAGCGACGGGAAAAAATCGTCGGCGAAGTACCCATTTTTGTCGCCTTCCGACTTAAGCGACAAAACCAGCGTCGCTTAAAATTCGTCGCATATGATGCGTCTCATAGGTACTTAAGCGACAAAAACATATAATGCGTCGCTTAAGAAAACGAAACAAGCGACGGGGATTATTTATGTCACCACAGACCTAGGCAACGAATAATTCACTTAAGCGACGAACTGTTTTCGTCTCGTAAGTTGTTCAGCGACGTATGTTTTCCTGTCCTTTTACTGTTAAGTGACAAAACGTTTTGATTTAGCGACGAGTTTGTTTTTGTCACTATATTTAATGCGATGAATAATTAACGGAGGAGACGAAAACTGTTTGTCGCTTAAGTTGTTCAGTGACGTATGTTCTCCTGTCGTTTTACAGTTAAGCGACGAAACTTTTTGGTTTAGCGACGAGCTTGTTTTCGTCACTATATTTAATGCGACGAAAGTTTCAGTCGCTATAGCCTTATGCGATAGAAGACTTTTTTGGCCTGTCAACTTTTGGCGTGTAATTTTTACCCTTAAGCGACAAAAATAAGCATCTTAAGAGACAAAATTTTCGTCGCTTAGGTTTTAGTTTTTTTGAAAAAAAAAAAATTATTATTAAGAGATATAATAACTCAAAAATATATTCCTGTAAGTAAACAATTAATTCCTGTAAAACCAAAATAAATTAACCGAAATATTTATATTACTAATAATAATAAAGTTATCGTACCGACCAAAAGAAATATTAGGTAGTATTGTTTGTACAATTATTTAAACTAGAAAAATCTACTGACACTATGCCAATAACATCATCAGACGACACAAGAGGCACGACATATAAAGCAGCATTTGAAACAAGTGTCGTCTGATGGTTTTTGTGTTTTTTTAACGACATATAAAATGTAAAAGTCGTCTCAATGACATCCTACTTCAATACTTTTAGAGGCTAATTCATTTTTTCTAGGTTTGTAAAAATCATATGACATATAGGTGTGGTGTCAACAAACCCAGAAATTGTCACTTTTAGCTGAAAATTGAGACCTCGAATATATGTTGTGTGAGAAAGGCTGTCTAAATCTAGTTTTCAGCTCTTTTAATGTACTTCTGGAGACCACAAATATATGTCGTCTGAAAATTGAGCTGAAAATTGAGCTGAAATGAGGTTTTTAGCTGAAAATTGAGACCTCATATATATGTTGTGTGAGGAATGCTGTCCAAATCGGGTTTTCAGCTCTTTTAATGTATTTTTGGAGACGACAAATATATGTCGTCTGAAAGAAACTGAAATTTTCAATTCGAACTTAGAAATTCTCGCTTTTTGCTGAAAATTGAGACATCAGATATATGTTGTCTGAGGAAGGCTGTCCAAATCCGGTTTTCAGCTAGCTCTTTTAATGTAATTCTAGAGACGACAAATATATGTTGTCTGAAAGAAATTGAAATTTTCAATTCAAACTTAGAAATTCTCACTTTTTGCTGAAAATTGAGACCACATATATATGTTGTCTGAGGAAGGCTGTCCAAATCCGGTTTTCATCTCTTTTAATGTACTTTTGGAGATGACAAATATATGTTGTCTGAAAGAAACTGAAATTTTCAATTCAAACTTCCATGTGCAGAGTTTTACTTATGAGACGACATATTTATGTCGTCCAAAAAGAATCTTAAATTTTCAATTGCCCGCGGAAGCAGTTTTCCCAATCTTAGCAAATTCGAAATTTTCCCGTTCTTAACAAATTATGGCGCCACTTCTTTGTGTGACTCAGACAACATAGATATGTGGTAGTAAGAGGTCCGAAATTGGTCAACAAACGATATGCCTATTATCCATACGGAAATGCTCTTATCTCCTCTGGCCGAACTTATTTTTTTGATTCGTGAATGTTGGAATTCTCATTGAGTACCCATGAAACTAATGTATTAGAAAATTTAGACACGTTTATAAACCGATTATATAGGTCCCCATAGAAAAATTTAAACGTAAATAAAGTTGACTCGTACGATCAAGACCCAAATTTTATCAAAAATTGGTAAGTTTTCTACTGTATCCATATTTTACTTATGTGATCACATCGTACGGTCAAATTTTGCAAATTTTAGTTCCTTCATATAGTTGGTTAATAAAGATATACATTTAGATATAACTTAGTAAACATGTTGTAACACATTAGTAGCACGTTGTGATTCAAATGACTAATTTTAAGAAAAATTAAAGTTTGAGTTCTAGATACGATCACGGTAGTGAAATACGACTATGATACAAAATTCAGATATTTTCAATAATGTTTGGGTCTCGGTCGATGCGGTCAACATTAAATTGATCATTATTCAAGAAACTCATACTACATATATATATATATATATATATATATATATATATATA
>NC_020492.1:25071644-25090905 GCF_000184155.1 Fragaria vesca subsp. vesca | reverse complement strand
AAAAACGCTCTTATCTACTTCGACCGAAACTTATATTTTTGATTCCTCAATACTCAAACTCTCATTGAGTATTGGCGAAACTGATCCTTGTAAAAATTTGGACATATTTATAAACCGATTATATAGTTCCTCATAAGGAAGCACATGGAAGTTTAAACGTAAATAAAGTTGACCCATGCGATTGAGACCCAAACGTTATCGAAAATAGGTAAGTTTGCTATTGTACACATAATTGACTATTGTGATCACATCGTACAATCAAATTTTGCAAATTTTATTTCGTCCATATAATTGGTTTATAATGATATACGTTTAGATGTAACCTAGCTAGTAAACATGTATTACATTAGTAGGTTTTAATTCTTTGGTGAATAAAAAAAAGCTAAGTTTAGAGGTTAGGGGTTAGCAAGATGCTGGTCAACTATTTCTAATTTTTAAAGGCAACAATTAATCCTAGCCCTACATCCTTTCTTTTCTCATCTGAACCGTTGGGTCAACACTTACGAGGGTAAGAAACCCCAGCCTCTTCCATTTCAGTTCGAGAGGGAAAGAGAGACTGAGGCGAGAGGGGCTCCTGCATCGACGCTCAACCATCTCTCCGCTGCCGTCAGCCCTCCCAACCCTCTCTCCGCTGCCGTCAGCCCTCCTACCCACCAATTCACCATCCACATCTTCATTTGCCGAATCTGTGGAGTTCATCAAGAAGACCATCTCTTTTCTCTCTCGACGCCACTTTCTCTCCCTCTCTCAGAACACGTTTCTTCCCTCTCCGCCTCTCGATGACTCTGAGCTCTCATTCATAGCTCTACTCCTCGCTAGCTGGTAAGACTCTCTATCTAGGGTTTTCGAATTTGATTTGTTTTGGGATCTGGGTTTACAATTTGGGGTTTTTGAGTTGTGTATTTGTGATTGTTCCTCTTCGTAAATCGTTGCTAGCAGTTAGGGTTTTTGACATTTCTTTGTTTTGGGATCTAAGGTTTACGATTTGGGATTTCTACCAATTGGGTTATAGATTTGGGGTTTCTTATTTCTCGACATTCCGCTATGTTTAGCTTTCGTATTTGGTTGGATTTATTTTTCTCTTTTCTGGGTTGTTTTTCTGCCTTCCGGCGCTTCTGCCCTTGCTTGCTTCTTCAACGACAATCAAAGCTGCGAAGTTCTCAATTATGAGTATGAAGTGCTCAACAAGTTTAGATCTCTGCGAAGGCTAAAGTTGATCAGGTGGTTTATAGGAACTTTTATTACCAATGTGTTTGCCTCCTCATTTATACATCCCGTTAGATTTCTACAGAGGCACAATTTTTCCACTTCGGGTCATCATTTTCTTGTTTTGTTTCTTCCATATTTGGTTTTGTTTATATATAGTGCAACACGAATGCCTATATATTTCTAGGGAACCAGTATATGTCTAGATGATAGTCAATTTAGACATTCATGTACTTGAATACAATAGATAAATCAGAACAATGCACAAATATGTAGTAGGAATAATGAGCATTTGCCATGTCGGTATCAATACTTGGCCAATGTGGTTTCAATACTTAACTTATAACTCTGTTAATTTTGCATCAGGCTACCTACTAAGACACAAAGGTAGTGATCCGGTTGTCGTATAAGAAAATCATGTATTACTCATCCTTTTTACAATGTCCATGTCCCAATAATAATTAAAAGTTATCTTTTTCTGACTTAGTAAGCCATTGATCTGTAAACCATCAGTTTTGTATCAGTTGTCTTTTTCATTTTTCACTTTTTGTCCCGGGTGTCAATTTAAATCAACAAGAGAAGTTCTTCGGCGTTCCTATGCAGGGCTTGTACAACTTTTTTCTGCATGAAAGGATGTTTAGTTATTACTACAACCTACGTTGTAATTCAATTACTCCCCATAGTATTATTCTTATGTAGAAATCTATTAGGATTTTGACCAAATTTTCTTTTGTCAATTAGAGTTTTTAAGTCAAAGGTGCATTACACATTTCGGCATGTACATGGGTATTTGGATACCTTTTGGGTCATTTTCTCGATCATTTAAATGGATTGAGATTGAATTTGAGGTTTGGGTATACTTGTTATCAGAATTGGTGAGGTGGTGGAGGAGGTGAACCACGGGAGGACTCTGTTTGTTGCTGTGAAGGAAGCCAGAAACTTAAGGCCATCCTCTGGTTGCTTTCAATTAAAGGTATATACCCATTTAATCATACTTTGGAAGACTGGTTGTGATCTTTTGAGTATGGGTCTGGGTGTATTGTTATAGCATATTGATGTTGTGATAGTAATTAAAGTTTGCTAGATGACAAGATCATCTTTTTAAGTCACAAGAGCAGTAGTTCAAAGAAGTTGGAAGGTATTGAATTAATACCTTAATCATGTAAGCTTGGTTCTTGATCGTTAAGGACTGAATATAAAGTGTTGGGTTGTCTTTGAATTCATAAGTCAAAAGTTATTGGTAAATTCTATCAAACTTGTTCTACCATAGATTCTGGTATTGGACTCGGCAGGTTCCAAGTATAAGTTAATTGGTATTAAGTTATAAGTAAAAGGCGAGTTTTATTTGATGTGTATTAGCTTGATCTGTTGTGCTTCTCTAGTGTTATATTTCCTTCAATCTCTGCATGCCTACATCCTTCTTCTTTTTTGAGAGAAAAAGAGAAAGTGCATGCCTACATCCTGACCAAAAGATGAAAAAGGAAAAAAAGGGGCAACTTACCTATGTCATAGATGTATTGTTCTGTATTTGGCTTCAGATTTTTTTGGTATAAGGTTCTTGCTCAGATCAAATAAATAAAAAAAGTGGGGTCAATACTCTATTATTGGCAGTTAAGTATTTGATGTGTTGTTATATAAGTATTATTGCCCTAGGCATTTTGGTCCAACTTCTTTGTTTCCTAGTTGCATACATTGTCTTATGTTATTGACAATAACAGAAAGCAGAATGATGTTTGGATGATAGATTCAAGTGCTCCTCAACTACTGGTTTTTTTGCTTTGCACTGGTCAGATTATCTCAGGGAGATCATAGTTGCAGCTTTGGCTCAAAAGAACTCTCGAGTCAACTGGAGAATTGGCAGAGCAAGAAGACATTCTGGAAAACAAGCTTGCAAGCTGCTACACGGTGTATTCGACCAGCAAAGAATGGAACATGGCTCAAAGTTCCTCAAGGAGCAATGAGAATGCAGTGATATGTAGATTTAGATCAATAGGTATTGTTGCTATCCGCATGTAATCTTTCTTATTCAAATGATTTTGTAATTGAAGTGGATTATTAACATTCAATAAAGTTCAGTTCTTAATTTTGTTATATATGAAGTTCTTATAACAATCAAACAACATAAGTGTTTATAACAAGCAATAAGAATGTGAGGTCCAATAGACAATCAAACAACATAAGTCTTTATAACAAGCAACAAAAATATAAAGTTTTTGGCATGAGAGGTCCATAGTGTGATTTCCTAAACTAATTGAAGAAGTGTCAAGACCGCTATCATTATCGTCGTCTCGAGGTTGTTGGCTTGGGACCGAGGGTGAACACATAGGATTGATGTAGCCATATTCGAGCTTGATCCATTTGCAACTTCAACACTTGATAATCTGCAGCAGACTGCTCAGCGATCTTCTAGGTTTTTTCAGCCCTCTCTTGTGCCTCAGCTGCCTCCTTTCTAGAAGCCACTATCTCTGCCATCGCCTCATTATTAATCGGTCAAGAGCGTGAAGGGGAAGATGTTGACCTTCTGCTCTTCTCTGGGACGCCTGCTCGTCCAATACCACGAAGGTAAGACCCTTTTATTTCTCCCATAGCGTTTTGCACAACACTTAGTTAAGTTGGCCAGTCCAAAGGAGGTAGCTGATCCAGTGGGATGTCCGGGTGTTGAGTGCTCTGCAAAGTCTTGGCAATAGCAGTTTGTTCCTTTAACTTTTTCTACAATTATAAAATAATATACGCAACTCAAATTATAATGTTGAGATAATTTATGCATGCTAACAACCTTGTTCTTTTCAATATTATACACCATAGACAATACACACATGTAGTAGCTCACTTCACAAATCAAATAGCTAGACAATAATACACACAAATCAAACAACTAGACATGTCACACAATACACACAGTAGCCAAAACTATCAACTCTCCCACAATACACACAATACTTGTCCTAAGGAATACTGGCAGATAATAAGATAAAAACACCAGCTAGAAACCTGTATTATGATAAATCTGTAGCTACATTTGGTCCTAAAGTTGAACAACGGAAAGAGTTATAATAACTACGGTAGGTTGAGAGACTCAAATTGTTTGTCTGATAGACATTCAATCAATGATTGCAGTACTACTCCTTCCGGTGATCGTCAGGGTTTGCCCTATTTTCATGGAAAGCATCAAAACACCATTTACCCTATGAGTTTGTTGCAAAATGGCTTAAATGTAATTTTCTCAAGAAACCAGATCATCCTGTTACAGTTGAGAGAATACATGAATCTTCTAAAGGGTCACAAGGTATGTATGCTTAAAATTAATTAGATTCTGTAAACTAAGTATGCATAATCACCACGCCAATTTTGTAATCATACTATGGGATCAGACGACAGAAGTCGTTTTTACTGTCGTTTGAAATATTTTAACGACAGACATTTAAAACTCTGTCGTCTAAATGTAGCAACGTATATGCAGTTAAAATAAGTGTGTTTATGAGACGACAATCATCTGTCGTCCCAAAAATAAGAGAAATTAAGTAATAAGTAGACTTGTTTTAAGATGACAGAAGACTGTCGTCTCTCTAATTAACGGTAAGAGATTTTTAGACACTTAAAAACCAATTCTCTCACCTTCAGACCATCTCTCACTATAGGCTAAAAAACCAAATTTAGCCTATGTTTACTCCTACTATAAGCTAAATTACATTTTTCAAGATAAAAAATTTGGCTTTAGCTATTTGGTAAGCCAAATTTAGCTTATGAAGTTTGTAAGCTAAAATTAAATATTATTTTATTCAACTTTACATTTCTCCTTTTAATTTATACTATCATGAAAATTAAAAATTCGTTACTCACAATCATCGCGAAGATCTCGACGAGATCTTTCATATGAGCTCCATATCGAATATATTTATATAATATTTTTTTATGAGTAATTATTGATTTAAACAAATATATGAGAAAAGAAAAATAAATGACTTTACATTTGGATTTAACTTATGGTGGGAGTGTTTTTCAAAGCCAAAAGGCTATAAATTTGGCTAAGGATTTAGCTTACGGTGGGAGACTCTGATAAGTTAAAAAAAGATTTCATAGAATATTTTTGTTTTATAGGTTAAATTTGGTTAAGAATTTAGCCGACATAAGAGATGCTCTCAACTTTCATTTCCTCACTCTCCCCGATAACTCTGATTATAATTTCATTCTCTCAAATTTCAACTACTCTCTCAAACTCTTTCAACCCCAGCAAACATAGATGCACATTCAGGCTCGATCTAAATCCCTCATCTTCATCCCCATGCCTCACGAAGAACCCATTTCGATCTCTCACTCTCGATTCGTCGCCCGGCCACAAAATTAGGGCTTGACGAAAGACGAACCTCAGTGCGAACTCCTAGATTAGTTTAGGGTTTGCTATTATCTCTGCCGGTAAGCTCTTCGATTCACTATAAACTGATTTAGTGTTTGTTTAGATTGGGTTGGGGATCTGCGATTCAAATATAGAATTTTTTTTTTATTGAATTTTGCTTTTGATGGGTTGTGTTCATAGGGATGCGGGGTTTATGTTCGAATCGGTTGTGGGGATTATCTTTGAAGGAGTCGAGGGCGAAATTGATAAGTGTACGTTGGTAGTTGGTATTAAGATGGTGGTGGCATTGATTTTATGCACACCAAGTATCTATGCTTAGCTTCCTATATAATTCCATTGATCTATTGAGATTACGATTTATCAAGTTTGAGCATTGATCAGAATCCTTGTCGATAAGCATGCTTCCCTTTGAGTGAATTGAAGTTCATTGAATAGTTGATTCATGAAATTGATATCCTACTGAGTTTCAATGATATGTTGCTCCTTTGGGTTTTAAATTCCTTTCAATGGTATTGTTATGCATTCGTAGTTGCCAACTTGATCACAGTAGCAAGTATCCTCTCTTGGATGTCTTGTTCATGATATAAACTAGCCTTTGAGTACTTAACCGAAATTATTGAAGTGTACATGGCAGACCTTGTCCCTTCGTTTCGTCTAAATTTCTTCTTCTCGAGTTTGGTTGCAGTCATGATCCATATTTACTTGGTATATATCATTGAAAGTATTTTATTGACTAATTGATCTATGTCAATCTTGTTTTACTGTAGTACTTGGTGATTCCAAAAATATTTATTTGGTTGCACTTGAGAGTTATTTCTTGATCTATTCCTGATGTCTAGTTGTGCCACACCTCATTCATATATTTGGTTCATATTAGAATCCTTATTCATCAGTATTTATATACTTGTTAAACCAAAGCTGAAATCTAAACTATACTGGAACTTTTCAAATCATTCCCACCAAGTAGTTGTATTTTCATTCTCTTCTCGCAAAACCTGAGCAGCCTATCATGTTCATGCTTCTTGTTCTCTTTCCGTCGCTCTATGATATCTTTATCAAGTTCTATAAAAAAAGAGACTCCTTGAGTTTAAATTCTTATGAAATCATATCCCCATCAAGTTTAGAAAAAGTTGTGGGTTTTATTTTAGAAAACCTAATTTGCAGAAAACCCCAACTCTCTTCTCTCTCCTTCCTCCCCGAGCCTTCCGTGTTCTCCCGTCTTCTACGGCACCAAACGCAGCCGTCCGGCCACCGTTCGAGACGGCACCGGTCTCGTCTGGTTCGTAGGACCACCGTCTTCAAGTCTAGAACGGTTTTGCACGGCGGGTGAGGCCGACCACGACGCCTCGCTGTAGGAGCAGGCGGAGCTGCTTGGCCGGAAACCATTTTTTTCCAGTGACGATTTAAGTAGTGAACGGTAAGACGTGAAGCTCTCTTCCTTCTAAGTGTGTTTGTGCTAGTCTCCATGGCCGTCAACCGGCGTAGGTGGTGCAGCTAGGCCCAACGCCACCGTCGACGCGTCACCGATCGGAACCGCCGTTTGCGGCGTTGACGAGGAGCAACCTTAGGTGAGTTTTGGTCCTCTCTTCCTCCTGGTTTTGTCTAGGCATAGATTGAAGCAAGTTTTTGAGGCTGGTTTTGTAGGTGTGAGGTGTGATTCCGGTTTAGAGTTTTCGGGGCAGTTTCCGGCCAGTTCCGGCCAAAATTGGTTGAAGCCTCAGGTATGAAAGTTGTTCCCCTTGCTTCAAGCTTCAATTTTGCAGTTGAGAGTTTTCTCAAATTCGGATGTTTGGGGTGGCGCATGGGGCCCACTCGCCGCCGCCTGTGGCCGCGCGTCCGGCTGAGTTGCGGCCTTAGTTTCCTGTGGTTAGCCAGTCCTTACTGCTGGGAGCTTGTTGAGTGGTAGTGTGGCTAGATTTTAAGCAAGGTTGGCATGTTAGGACTTAGGTTTATTTGTGTAGGCTTGGTTGAGGTTTGAATTAGGATTTGACGATTAGAGGCAGCCATTTTGGGTCTCTAAGTTCGACGACTTTGGAAAGTTGTCCTCTCTTGATCTAAGGGTTAGTTGAGGGTATTGTGAAAACCTATGGTATTTTAGTTACTAAGGTTTTAATTGTGTGTTTTTAGGTGAATTGTGAGGTGGTGTTTTGGCTTGCTCTTGTTGTTGTGGAAATTGCAGCGGGCTTATTAGGTGAGTAAAATCTCACCAAGGTCCACTTGTGACCTTTTTATTTTGGATGTTGATTATGATGATGATTGTGATGTTGGTTTTGATATTGATTATGAGGGTGATTTTGAATGATGAGAATGATGATGGTGATAATTATTGTGTTGTTGATAATGATTATTATGATGTTGATGGTGATGATGATAAGGTTTATGTTGATAAAATGATGATGATTGTTGTTGATGATTATGATGATTTTAAATTTTAAATTATTTTTTTTTCTTTTGGTTTAGTTTTAAAAATAAATGAGCTTGATCGTCAACGGCTCATAGGTAAGATAAAACAAGTTTTCTTATTATATGATTATTTTAAGGTTTATAAATTATAGTATTTTGGTTGTCGATAAGTTATTCTTGTGGGAATAACCATGTCTTGTGCATATAAATATATCCATGTGGAAGGATATAATTTTTATGATGTGCTTTTTGTGTTTTTGATGATGTTGAATTAAATCTATTGTTTGTTTTTAAAAATAAATGAGCTTGATCGTCAACGGCTCATAGGTGAGATAAAACAAGTAGATAGTTAAATTGGGTTTCAAGCCCTTAATCGGGTGATTGGTTGCGGTTATGATGATTCTACTCTTTTTGAGAATTGTGTGTAGATAGTCAAACTGGGTTCCAAGCCTTTAGTCAGGTGATTGGTTACAGTTATGACGCTATTATTATTTTGTGATGTGATATTGGACAGTCAAACTGGGTTCCAAGCCTTTGGCCGGGTGATTGGTTACAGTTAGGAATAGAGCTCTAGTCCGTCTGTCGGTGTAGGTCATGGGAGATACCTTATGGTATCTGGGACTCATGGGTACATGTTATTGTGAAAGTGTTGAAAATGTGGTTTTAACTTTGTTCTTAATTGTTGTCATTTAACTTGTTTGAGTATCTCCTGAACTATGCTTAATGCAGGAGATTCTTCAATTCTTATTTGTGTAAATTTTGAGTGGAATTCCTGAACTATCATTATTTGCAGGATTCTCTTATGATTGATTGTTTAGTGAATTGTTATGTTTTCTCAATTTCTCTCTTTGAATTTTATTGTTGAGGCAATTCCTGAACTAAGTGCTAAGCAGGAATTTTCGGTTTCATTTTGGGTGTCGTTAGGTTGAGATATTTTTTGGGAGTTACTCATACGGGCTATTTAGCTTACCGGGTTTGTTGTTTTACAACCCGGTGCACCTATTCATGATGTAGGGGTTAGACCTGCAGGTGATGATCAGCAGGTTTGAGGCGGAGGCGTAGTGCAGGATTTTAGTTTCTGTGCATTTTATTTTATTTCTTTTTATGGTAGTTTGTTTTTAAGCTCATGTGAGCAGCTTTATTATTACTAGACTTTTGAAGTAGATGTAATTATGGAGATGTAATGTTTAACTCGGTTGATGAGTTTATTT
This sequence comes from Fragaria vesca subsp. vesca, assembly GCF_000184155.1. Taxonomy (NCBI): domain Eukaryota; kingdom Viridiplantae; phylum Streptophyta; class Magnoliopsida; order Rosales; family Rosaceae; genus Fragaria; species Fragaria vesca. Next base: position 25,081,731 of record NC_020492.1, on the reverse strand, counting down.
ACATTTATATTCCAGTATTTGTTTAGTTTGGAAGTTGTTGAGCAGGTTTTGGGATATTAAGATTTTTTGAGTTATATCATGCCCAAATTTTTGAAAATTTATCCTTCGAAAATTGGGATGTGAGTAGACATTTTGGTTTTTAATTAATATGCATGCAAGATTTTATAATTTACTATTTTATTTTCCGAGCATATATTATAACTTCGGTATATGAAATGATCTTGGAAATTATTTGAGATTGATGCATGGATTAAATGTTGGTCATAATTTATGGATTTGAGCTCGGATTGATAATTTGAGATTTGAGTTTGGATTTTCTTTATGATTTCCGGATTTGAGGTTTCATACTGATTTGCATATTATCTGGTTTTCGAAAGATGATAATCATTGAAGTTATTTATTTCATTGAGCATTTTAACGTGTGGGACACGTCGTTGAATTTAATTAGTTTCTTTGCTCTTTGAATTCTTTGAGTACGGTTGGGAATCATACTTATGCTTTAATTATGAGTTTCGGGGAAACTCACATGGATTTATGTTTCTTTATTTATGCCATACTTGTTGGATCGTTATTATTCATGCTAGCATGTTGTTCCGCCTTTCAAGGCGATGTAGCTTCCACGTTTTAAGTGGGGTTACTCAAGCCCTTTCTGCCTTCGGGTGATGTGATGTAGTCGACGACATCACGCAAGCCCTACACCCTGTCTGTTATCATAACATGAAGGTGTAGGGAGTATGAGAGTACTTTGCCTGCGAGGCAACCGAGTCTGGGAGGCTCACTTGTATGGCTATATCTGTTTATTGTTTATTGTTGTTGACATGACTAGCGGGGCTAGTCCATCTTTTTGATATTCCTTTTTACAAAGGTCTTTTCGAATCCTTATTGTTGTTTTGTCTAGCGGGGCTAGTCCATTATTTTGGTATTTTCTTCGATGAAGGTTATTATTTATCTTTGTCAATATTTTGACTAGCTCCATTTCCTTGGAATTTTCTTTATGAAAGTTTTATCAACATTTGCATGCAACAGATTTCTTGATTATTGGAAAATGGAAAGTAATTAAGTTTAGTTAGTTATGTTGCGATCAGTGACTTGATTATTTTTCGTCCACTCACTCTAACGTTTTTAAATTTCTTTCCCATGGGCCCTTTGGTTTTAAATTCCCAGTTTGCAGGCTAAATTATTTGAGGTCGAGTGTACATGGAGTCGAGGCATAGTCAGAGGTTGCTTCCGCTTATTCTTTAGTCATTGTTTTTCGTTTAACTTTAGGTCTGCTCTGATAATCAGTTAGTGAATTAATGTTGATTATGGGATTAGTTTAGTTGAGTAATTGTTATATTGGGAGATGTGTTGAACTTGTGGAGCAGGAAGGCTCCAGGTGTTGAAGATGGATGTTTGTTTATAGAAGTGTTAAGTTGGATTTTTTTTCAAGTAAGGGTTGTCCATTTTCAAGGTAGATTATGCCGAATTTTCTGTAAATTTTTCTTGAAAGTGGACCCCGCAGGAATTACCCTAGGTTTCAGGGTGAAATTCGGGGTGGGTCCTGTCATATCACATTATGTATTGCAAGTATGGGCCTAACACTTCACTTATAGTTCTATCTATTGAGCACTTTTGTTTGATTGATGCTTATTCGGAACTTCATTGCTGCAACATGTATTGACCATATTAGCATGTTATTTGTACCATTATCTTAATATCCCAAAAGCAAATTAACATCAGTATGCTTGCTTTTTATGCAGTGTACACATCAGCACACAACATTGAACATAAATGACCGAATATTTTTGTTTTGTTTTTTTTTTTGTAGAAGAATAAAGGACCGAACTTAATCATCTTTAAAAAGGAACTCTACCAATTGTTAGCCTCTGGTCGTTTTATAGTAGAAATGCAGCACATGCTTTTCTTTTTGTAATAAGCAGTGGGAAAAATGACTCTCATCTTGTTGGAGTAATGTCCTAGTTATTTTTATCTCCATGTGATTTTACTTAATCTCTAGTACTATTAGCTTCTTTTTCTTGATTCAGTATGCGTTTGAGTTCTGGCCATATTGGTTGTTTTCTATCTTAGGACATTGCATTTGCATTACTTGTAATGTAAAGGGTGCATAAATTGGAGAAAATTTTGCAGATATAAATCAAAATATTACAAAGCAAATAGAAATAGAAACTTATCACCGGAAAAATATAACCCGATCTTCTTGGGTCGGCCTAACTGGAAATCTTAAACCCGACCGCACACCTACGCAAGGCCCAAATCCTTTTTTTGTGGCTTTTTGTTTTCTTCTCTTCTACTTCTTAAACCCTAACCGATATCATTTAAGTCGAACTTCTTCAGCCCCCTCTCTCTGAGTCTCTGAAACTCCTTGTCTCAACCATGGTGGCCAGGAAGAAGCATTACAGGCCTGCCGTGAGTTCCAACTACCTCCTCCTCTTCCATTTCAACATCCCAATAAAACTTAGCACTATCTAATATCCACTCCTTCCAACTCGCTCCCCCTTTAATTTCTTTCTCACCTTTTTTTCAGGGCAAGAAAAAGGAAGGAAACGCCGCCAGGTTCGTCACCAGGTCCCAAGCCGTAAAGCAACTCCAAGTCAATCTCCCCCTCTTCAGGTACTCAACTACTCGATTCGTTATGGTTTGGTTTTTTGAGCGTGTTGGTAGTTGATATTGGTAGCTGATATTGGGTTGTGTTAAATTGCAGGAAACTATGCATTCTGAAGGGGATATTCCCTCGGGAGCCGAAGAAGAAGGTGAAGGGAAATCACCATACTTACTATCACTTGAAGGATGTTTCCTTCATTCAGCATGACCCGCTGGTCCAGCAGATGAGGGACATCAGGGCATATGGAAAGAAAGTAAAGAAAGCCGAGGCCAAGAAGAACAAGGACCGCGCTGTTATTCTTAAGCAGAGAAGACCCACTTACAAATTAGATCATGTCATTTTGCAGAGGTTTGTTTGACGTTGTCTTGGTGATGTGTCTGTTGTTGTTGGGGGATGAGTTTCTGAGGTTTTGTACTATGTATATTGCAGGTATCCGACGTTCATCGATGCGCTAAGAGATTTGGATGACTGTCTCACAATGGTTCACCTCTTTGCGTGCTTACCTGCTATAGAGGATAGAATTGAAGTGAAACGCATCCAAAACTGTCGGAGGTAGGTGTTTGAGTTCTGCCAAACGAATAATGATGTCGGTGGTTTGGTGATTTCGTAGAATCCTATCTTATTCTTGGTATTGCTTTCTTTCTAGGATGAGCCATGAATGGCAAGCTTTTATATCCCGGACTCATAAATTGCGCAAAGTCTTTGTATCTGTTAAAGGCATATATTATCAGGTGCAGTACTGTTTCTTTAATTCTTTAGCCTTTCATCTTGTATTACAGATAGGATTTATATGGTTCTGTTGTTATGTATGTTCAGGCCGAGGTAAAGGGGCAATTGATTACATGGTTGACTCCTCACCCTTTGCAGCAAGTTTTGACTGAAGATATTGACTTCAATATCATGTTAAACTTTTTGGAGTTTTACGAGGTTACATTTTTACCAATATGTTTTGCTTTTGTTTTTTCTTCATCACCATTTCTCCTACCTTTTCAAATCCAAACTGCTTTTTTCACTTACCATATCATAGTTAAAGTTCCACTCCTGTTATGTTGCAGGCTCTTCTTGCTTTTGTGAATTGTCATTTATATCGTTCCATAAATGTGAAGTATCCACCAATTCTTGATCCTCGATTGGAAGCGTTTGCAGCTGGTATGTGTTTTTACTAATTTTCTAAAAGCTACTAAATCTTCTTAGGTTCTCTTTCAGAGTTTTTAACAATGTTGCACATACTTTTGCGTGTTTCAATGAATAATGAATATTACCTTTTCTTTCTCATTGACCGTGTAGAACTATATGCACTATCAAGATACTTCGATGCAAGTTCTCTGTCCTCTGAGTTGGATCCTCAGGTTTCAAGTTTGCCTGGAACTGGTAAAGTTGCTGAGTCTGAATTAAGACTTGCCCAACTTCAGCATCAGCTACCTTCCAATGAACCTGGTGCATTGATGGGCCTGGTTGAAAATGTTCCTGGAGAGGACGAAGAGGATAATGATACAATGGTGTGTAAGGGACTCTTCAAGGATATGAAATTTTTCTTGAACCGTGAGGTGAGTCCGAAGTCTCGGTCTGTAACTTGGAATATCTACAATAAAATTAAACAACCGGTTTATATATGTAATTGGTTGGTAAGGGGTTTGTGGAGGAAATACAGAGTTATTTTTGTCCTTTCGAACAAGACAAACCATGTCTAAGTATTATACTACTGTTCATTATTTCCTTACTTTTGCGCTTCATATGTTACCCTTCTCTTTGTTCAGGTTAACAGAGAATCATTACTGTTTGTGATTCCTGCATTTGGTGGGATTGTGTCCTGGAAAGGTGATGGCGCTCCATTTGAAGAAGATGATAACGGCGTCACCCATCAGGTATGCTGTGTGACATTCTTAAAATTCTTTCACTTGCTCGCTATGAACAAATACATATGCATTTTGCAATCTGTGGCACCAGAAAATTTGATACTAAATATCAGAATTCTGACAACTTGATTGCGTCTGTAATTTGCAGATTGTTGACAGGCCATTGCAGCATGAGCTATGTGAAGGAAGAAAATATGTTCAACCACAGTGGGTTTATGATTGTGTAAATGCCAAGAAAATTCTTCCTACTCGGGATTATTTGGCGGGACGGTAATTTTTAAAGACTTTATTTTGTTTTCTTTGTTTGTGTCTGTTCTTTTGGTCATATGTTTTAGCCTTGCTCCTTGAGTTATTATTCTCATTTGCTATTTTCGCTTGGCATGTTCTATCACATCATGGATATATGTCTTCTCACCTTCCCCTTTTGTCAACTGTTTTCCATCTTTTTATTTGGTAATCAAAGCTTATACCTTGTGCGAGTTTTTAAGTAGTTAATCTTCTGACAGAGAACTTCCCCCACATTTGTCACCTTTTGTCGACCCGAAAGAAGAAGGTTATGTTCCGGACTATGCATTGAAAATTGAACAATGGAAGGCTGCTGAAATCCTCCCGCTTCCAGATGTCGGAAAAGAAGATTTGGAAGATCCTCAGGATATTGCCGACATTGAGAAAGCAAAAGAAGCTGCAAAGAATGAGAAGAAGGTAAAACCGCTATTAAACAATATTGCATAGTGCACATATCTTTGGCTATTTTTATGTCATTGTATATCAGACTTCTTGATGGTTTGCTTTGCTGTTAACTGAATTGCAGCTGAAGGCTCTTCAGGAGAAGTACTTCGAGGGATTAAAAGAAGAAATTAAGGGTGTCCCTGCTTCATCCTCCATTTCAAAAACAGATAATCAGATTTCTGCCAAGTCAACTGAGGACAGGGAAGAATCGGATCCTGATTATGAACAAATTGCCAGGGATAATGATGAACGTCATCTAAAACTTATGACCAAGAAAAAGAGGGGTCTTTATGATGCCATGAAGGTAAATTGATTACTGCTCTGTTACTTTTCCTGGTTTAACTCCATTAACAAAAAGAAAGGCAATCAGAATCAAAGCTTGCCGTGCTTGCTTGAAAATAATCAGATAGGTAAAATGATTACTTTTTGATCTGCTGTGTTGCTTTCAGTATGTCCTCATTCCATTGTGAACCTGTTTGCAGGTTTAAGAACTCTTTGATTAACCATCTTGAACCTAGTTGGCTATGCTCATGCATGTCATCCATATAGTATAGCTTTTTTGTCACACTCAGAATATAGATCTATTTCTTTTTTTGTTATAAGTACTACAGGGTAGTTTTATTATAACTTCATAAGTTTCCTCTGGTGATCTAATCTGTTCCTGTGGCTGTGATTCTTATTTCAGAAAGGCAAGGAACGAAAGCAGGAGAACGTTGAGGTTATCAAAAAACGGAAGAGAAACCTAAAAGCATCCCAAAAAACAAGGGATGGTTGATGAGACCATTATTTGAATGTAAGATTTCCATTGTGTATTGAGCTCAAATTATGGTGTAGAAGTGGCCAAGAAAACTTTCTTGTTTTATTTTATTATTGATTTGTTGTTTTCTGTATGCTGGTTTAGAGGCCACAAGACACGACAAGTTGAGGTCTAACAGAAACTCTAATTTTGTATCTTCCATAGTGTAGATTTTGAGTTCAGGAAGCTGAACTCCCAAAGTTTAATCTTTATTTCATACAATCTGCTTATATCATCTTTTTCAGTTCCTTTCCGTACAAAGAATCCTGTTTGATGACCTCTTTATTTTACACAATTCTATGACTGTCGAGATTTAATGAGATTTAACGAGTCTTAAGAGATGCCGTTTATAAGCAAAACAATGTAATGCAGACTGCTCAATTTACTAGCGAAGGGTACTGAAAATATCTGTAAAGTAGAAGCAGCATACGTATAGCTGTTTTAATATGTCAAGTCTCAAAATCTTCGAACAGCTCTAGCTTCAGTGATTTAGGCATAGCATCTGCAGTTTGATCTTATGTGTTGCAATGAATAAGCTCCACAATTCCTTCCTTGGTAAGCACATACATGAAGAAAGTGAAAACGTACATCAATATGCTTGCTTCGCCCATGCATCACTAGGTTCTTCAAAAGCTTTATGGTTTAGCTATTGTCATAATACACTGTAGCACACCCCATATTGCTAAGCATAGCCTTTTTGCCACAAGTTTGGACTTGCATTTATCAACTTCACCATTTTCATTCAACTGCTTAAAGATCATCTTTACCCCAAGTGTTTTTGCTCCACAGTCGGCAAGGTTGTTAACTCCCAAATACGATTCCTTCATATTTATTCTTCTTTTGCATCGTCATTATTCACATCTAACTTCCTCTTCATTTTGAGCAGACTCCTCTTCTTCTTCTTCACTATCACTCCAATCTAACAGGTCAAGCCTCACCTCTAACAGGTCAACCTTCTTTCCCTATCCCAACTTTCTTCATCTTTGAAAATCACATCTCTACTTACCACCATGCGTTCAGATATGGGATCATAAAGCCTGTAAGTCGCTCATCCCCAACATCACACACTTGTAACTCTTTATCATTCACATTCTTTCTCCTAGCCTCTGGTACATGAACATTACGTGTAATAAATGGTACTTTTAGCCTCTGTGAAACAGACGTAACAAAGAAGTACGTATGTATACAAGTAAATATGTATATGATATATTTTCTTGGATTGCTTCTCTCTATCTGTAAATACTTTTGTTATTGTTTGAAGCTCGTAGAGTTTTTCCTCTCCCAGCTCTTAGTTACAGCTGGGAGATGTGACCTGTACTTGCATGCTCAAAGCTCAATATGCAATCCGCCACTTGATATTCTAAAAGAGAATCCCACCAATTTATGAATCACTTGCATGTTGATTCCTCGCATGCAAGGAATCGTTTCGTTTCTCAATACTACCAGTCTTCTTGTATTTATTATTATCAAATAATAATTTGGCTTCTCTAACCCTAGCTCAGCTTGCTCCGAGAGTTTAGGAGCAATCGCTCACCTACTTTCTTCAAAACCCTAGCCGCTACCACAGTTTTTTTCACGCAATCCCTCCACAAACCCTACCTCTCAATTGTTTTTCTCCGGTTTCCACAATCCCTATGGCCTCCAATCCCTCCATTGATGTTGTCACAGCAAGTTTTGCCGCTTCCTTGGCTTTGGCCGTTGGCGGATCTGCTCCTGACCTTGGTAAGATTGGGGGTGGTCCTGTCCGTCGGTCCTCCCAATCTTTTCTGCTAGGTCGACCTTTAACACAGCATCCTGTGGATCCACCTGGCTTCATCAATCACTTTCATCGGACTTGGATTGTCAACCATCCTCTCCGGATTCAAGAAAGAGCAAAGAATCTTTTTCTGGTCTGTTTTCAGATTGCCTCTGATCGCAACAAGGTTCTTAAGGGAGGAGTATGGTGCTTTGAACGTGCTCCTGTGTGTTTGGAGCCCTATGATGGTATCCTTCCCTTAGCCGAGGTCTTGATGCGCCATGTGCGAATTTGGACTAGGGTTTTGGGCGAACCACCTGTTTTTGAAGAACCCGATAATCTCAAGTTGGTGGGCAACCTCCTCGGTGGTTTTGTCGACTATGATAAGAAGGAATTCGTGTCGGGTAAGATGCGTATTATATTTACACATGATATATCGAAACCTATCTTGCTTGAACGCAGTGTGTTCCTATCTAAGGGAGTAGCACCATTGCTAAAATTTGAGTATGAACACCTTCAAGGATGTTGCTCAGTCTGTTGGCTTGTCACCCATTCTGGAATCAGTTGTGAGGAGCGACCGGCTCCTAACCCGGTAGCTAGATCTCTGAATTTCCCTCATTCAGCCCCTCCATTTGGTTATGCTTTTGCGGCTAAACCTCCAGGGTCTTTGGTAGAGGCTGCCTCTGCACAACCAAAGAAGAAGGAGAAGAAGAAACCGGTAATTAGGTCTTTGGAGTCAGCAGAGGCAACAAATTTGTCTGATGAATGTCTGAAATTGGGTTTACATGACCTATTCTGTAAGATATATAGCTCTTTGATCAATGATGATGGTCAGCTGCTCTTGGTTTGGTCCCTCCCAGGGCGGCAGCAGCTACTTCCTCCAGTAAGAGAGAAAGACAAGGGCATTACACCCCTTCTCCTAAGAAACTCAAAACCATCCTTGGGGGAAAGGTTCCTGTGTTGCATGCTGAATCTCTAGGGCTATTAGAGTTTGATCTTGACTCAACCCTGGTCTCGCAGAAGAAGAAGGTTGGTAGGCCTCTTGGTAGCCTTAACAAAGTACCAAAGCCTGCGAAGGATTTGGTTACTCCGCCTCTACGTATCTCAACACCCAAGTTTGGTAGGGGAGAGGTTAGCCCTAACAACAAGGGCAAGGAGGTAGCGTAATTTCCTTGTTTCTTACCTAGACATCTAATGGAAGACTATCTCTTGTTTAGATTTCGGTATTACTTTGTTGTACACCAATCGAGGTCTATAGGCGACTGGTATTACCGATACATGGAATTTAGATAGGTTTTAGTTGGAAATTAGATGATAGGCTTAACTGAGCGCATTTGTAATGAGGGCTACCTGTCTCTTTGTTAGTGCTTGTTGCCAGTATGACTGATTGGTCCCAAGTAGACAAACTGATGTAAGCGCTTTCTGGCCGTTGACAAATTAATGAAATTGTCTTGATCCTCAAAAAAATTATTATCAAATAATAAATACAAGAAATATTCTTTGGACCAATTTTATCGGATTGATTTATCAATATTTCTTTGGATCTTATAGTGCACGTTTGGTACCCAAAACAATTCTAAACCACTCTATTCTTAATACTTGGCCTATTTTCACTTAAATAGACTTACTCAATACTAGTTTGTACCATGTTTGGTGAGACATTACTGCATAAGGTGGGACAATCACTTTTGGTTTGCATCACTTACCTTCTCCAATTTTGCTCTTCATCAAAACATCAATAGATTGTTGAAATAGAAATAAATAAATAAACCTCTACCAAAATCACAAACAATAAATAAAAAAATTTAGTTTACCCCCCAAATCTATAGTGTTAAAATCAATTCAGTCTTGCAATTTTTTTTAAATAAGTTTGCCCCTTCAACTTTTGTAAACATATCAATTGGTCTAATTTTTAAATTCTTCTCGAAATGTGACGTCACCAAAGCCGTTTGAATTGACAAAGGGACCCATAATCCAGGTTTATCCCTTCATTTTTAACGAAATGTTTGAAATACCTTCATTGTTTTTTTATTCATTTTGCCAAATAGATGCATTTTTTTTTTCATCTTCTTTAATAATATTTTGATAAATTGGTTATTTTACCCTTATGAAGAGGGATCACTACCAGGACAAGCATTTTAGCTGACTAAAAAGTTTCGTCGGCCTGTTAGCTTAATTCGTCGGCTAAGATTTCGTCGGGAAAAGGTCGTCGGCGATGACTTTAGCCGACGAGACTAGAATACGTCGTCGGCTTTAGTCCCAGAATTTAGCCGACGAAAAAGAGATCGTCGGCTTTTTTCCCAGAATTTAGCCGACGAAACGTTTAATATATTCGTCGGCTAAAGTATATAATAAAAAAATAACTAAAG
>NC_020492.1:25070461-25070975 GCF_000184155.1 Fragaria vesca subsp. vesca | reverse complement strand
AGTACAGTAAAAAACCCGAAATTTCTAAATTACAATTCCAAGCAAGCTGCAAAATACACCAAAACAATTCCATATAACCAACAACAAGCACATAAAACTATATAATTCATCAACTACACAAAATCTAAATCGTCTAAATTAATATCCGCTTCTGGGGGCTGCTGCAGAGGTTGCGGCGGCTGGGGTAGTGGTATAGCAGTAGGCATGGGCGGAGCCGGAAGTCCCTAAAGCTGGGCAGCTGTAAACTCCTGCTGACACGACCCACCCCGAATTTCACCCTGAAACCCAGAGTAAGTCGTGCGGGGACCACCTCCAAGGAAAATTTACTGAAAAGATTGAGAAAATCTCCGTTGCAGATGGACAACCCTAACTCGAAAATTAATATTACACTCTTAATTTAACACATAATATACAAAAATTCTAAAGTATTCAGAGCTACTAAACACAAGCGGAAGCAAGAAAAACACGAAGTAGGTTGAACAGGTAACCTACTAGGCGAAAACTGGACAGAAAT
>NC_020492.1:25055846-25069833 GCF_000184155.1 Fragaria vesca subsp. vesca | reverse complement strand
AGCGTCAAAATTAATTGACGGCAAAACTCCAACAAAAGGAAATGTTCAATCATGAACCATAGCATGCATATTATTTCAAATTAAACGTCCACTCACAAATTAGGCCTAAGCCTGCTGTCGATCTGGGGTCTCGTCTGCTCGAGCCTCCTCACGTCCTGTTCCAAATAAAATATTAATTTCCCAACCAATAATCCCATATTTAATCAAAATAGGCAAAATTACCCGAGAGCCATAAATACGCTCATCATTGCCTAACTTCGATATTCTTAAATCGGAACGATCCGAACTTAATTATCATACTCAACAGTCGTAAATACCACCTCCTCAAAATACGACTTAAATCCTACGGCCGGATTCTACATTAATTAACCGCCAAAAATATCAAACTTCGGAAATTCACGAACCTATCCAAATCTCATCCAAAAATTCCATAAATCACCTCAATAATATCCTCTTAATATTCTACATCAAAAACCACAAAATTTCCCAAAACAGCGGCGGCCGGCGACCAACTCCGGCGACCTGCAAAAGCTACCAAATTTTAACAGAATCTTCCTCTCAATCTCCTCTACAACTTTCATGACCAACACATCACCCAATTCCAAGCCTAACTAGGCTAATCGAACGAAAATAACTTAAAAGCCTAGAAATTTCAACTCCACATTTCTCCTTACCTAGCTCAAGAGGGAGGGAGCTGCTTGGAGGGGTTGTTGCACGGGAGGAGGGCTACAAAACCGTACCAAGCTTGCCCAGATTGGTGGCCGGAGGAGGAAGTTCCGGCGAAGGGAAGTTCGGGACAGCCTTTGTTTTCGGGCGGCACCGCTCTCTCACGGCGGCGCTAGGGGGGCTGCTACCGGCCTAGAATGGAAGCTGGGTTGGAGGCCGTTCGATTGGGACCGGTGCGGCGGCGGTTGGTGGCCGGACGACGGCGGGAGGGCGGCCGGAAATTCTTCTGGGTGTAGAGAGGGGAAAACTGGGTGAGAAGAGAGAAAATCGGGAGGGAGAGAGAAAAAGAAAGAAGAAATGGGTTGGGCTCGGCCCAGCCGACCCAACACTCCTTTTAACCCAAAATTCCAAAATTCAACACCCCGAAAAATAATACCCGAATAAAAATTACCTTTTACTAGCTAAAATTTACTATTTTTACCGTCGTCGTATTTTCCCCATACGAATTATCCTCCGCACATAATCGTCCCCGAAACCCCTCTAGGGACCAATTAAACTATTTACTCAATGATTGGGACGGTAAAATTCTTATTATAATCACGCTAGTAAATAAGGTAAAAATATAAGGGTCGGGATGTGACACCTGTATGTACTGGAATATCTGCTGCTGCTGGGCCTGCTGGATGGCATATATCTCGGCAGTATAGGCTGCCTGCGCGGCATTATAGGCAACCTGAGCAGCTTGCTGTTCCCGTAGTCTTTGAACTTCCGACTCTAGCTGAGTCGTCCTGATGGTCGTGGTCCTGCTGCTGGTCGAGGCTGCCTTTCGTTGAAATCCTGGAGTGGTCTTCAGGACCCCCTCGCCCTTCTTTCCTAGACCCTAGCAGTAGAAGATGTTTGCTCGCGGTGGGAAGGCTATGCCTATGATCCTCGCCCTAACCGTCGGATCCGAAGTGTCGATCCGGGACATGGCTTCGGACATCTCTTCCTCCTGCGTGTCCGGCCATGTCTCCCTTACTATAGCACTCATCACCTCGTCACTAGCCTCCCTCACCTTCGCCTAATTGGATAGGAAAAAAATTATTAATTAACATTTTGACATATATATAAGTAAAATTAAAAATTTAAAAACGTAAGATGACTTACAATATCCTCCTGACCGTCAGGATATGCATTTTCGTACGTATAGACGTACCGGTTGACTTCTGGATGTTCCTTGACCGCCTCGTCCATGAAGACAGCGAACGGTCTAGAACCGGCACGATGGTTCCTTGTGTTGCGTTGCCGGTTCTAAGCGTTCGCCCGGGAAACGGCCTTCAAAGAAAAAATAAACTATTAGTAAAATATTTAAAAACGCACGTACTTAATGACAAATTAACTAATTAATTTTTTAAATACCTGTTTACGAGGGTTGTTGAATTCTGATGTCAGAAGCCAACGCCACTCGTACTCCCTGTACTGGAACTTAGCAGGGGTACCAGAACGTGCGTTCCCGTGCGTGGTCCAGTGGGTCCGTAACTCGTTCTTCCATTCCTTGTACCTACAGATACGACAAAAATATTAGAAATATTATTAATATCACATATAATTTTGTTTTTTCATTAACTTCCCAACGTACCTTCCCCCATGCACAACATCCGCCCAGCTGCTCTTCAGGTGCTCGGGAACCTCAAAGAACACCTGCATTTAACCTTTTATTAGTTTAGTTTTTTGAGAAATCAACAAATGTAATACATAATATTATTGAGGCATTTTGTAAACTCACCGACATCGCGTTGTGGACCATGTCCTTAACCTCATGCGGGACCTTGCCCCAGTCTAACCACAACATAGGGACTCTATCCCTAATGAGTGCTCCCACGCGGCCGGAATACGTCCTCGACTTCCCGCTCAATACTATGTCGCCATCCCCGTCAGTACGGATGACGATCCTCTCTGAGGTACTGACGATCTTCTCGAGAGCCTTCCCTGTGACGGGGCCTCTCTTCTTCTTTGCCGGCTTCGCTCCGACGATGCCTATCACATGATAAACCAAACTGATTATTAAAATCAGAGACCCTTTATTATTAATTATAAGAAAACGAATCATTCATTTTTCATTACCTGAGGGCGATGCGGCGGACGCGACGGATTCCATCTCTGTCGCCGATGATGATACCCTCGCGGAAATAAGAGGAGTATCAAAAGGCACGAACCGGTACGCCGCTAATGGAGCCACTGGAGGGGGCAGTGGATAAATCAGCGTCCCTGAGCCATCGACTGCAGGTAAGGCCGGTATCATCCGCGGAAGGAACAGATGAGGCGGCGGCATCTGTACCCCAGATGACCCACTATCTGAAGAAGTAGGACCCGGAGTGGGCGCCCGGTGTATCTCAGGCATACGGGGTGCAGACACCTCCGTCTGGGTCTGAGGCCACAGCTGCCTCGAGGAATGAGGGAGGCCCCGCTGCCTCGATGAAGGGGGCACCTCCGGCTACCTCTGCGCCGTCTCCAGAAGGGTCGCACGTCTGGCTGTCATGGTGCCCCGAAATGATGTTTGAGGGTTGCTAGAGGTTCCCTCAGACGATTCGGACCTTTGGCCCTTCGAACCCTTCGTCGATCTAAAACATCTTATTGTCCCAGAAGTTCACACACCGGGCTATATTTCCTGCATAGCCTGAAGGATACTTCACATAACTCATCCACTTGAAAATTACGTTCTTCTTGTCAGGCTTCACGGTGTAAGGAGCTTGAGGCATTTTTTTCTTCCCTTCTTTCAACGACAGATGTCTTCTTAATTGCATTTTTTTTAGATCAATGCGTGCCTTAGGACTGTCTTTCGTCTTTCCCTCCAAGTTCAGCACTGTGCCCACCACAATGTCGCAAACATTCTTTTCTATCTCCAGTATGGGAGTTCCCAGAATATGCTCTTATATGTCCAGAATTTATACTTGTCGGGTCTTTCAGGTATTACCGCCACAATATTGAGATGATTGCTGAGCTGCCCAAAATCGTACTCATTAAGCACTGCTAAAATTTCTTCCCCCGTCCATCTTCTAGGAGGCACACCGTTTTCTTCGGTCCCATCAAATATCTGTGCATCGAACTGCCATTCATGATCATATGGAAGGAGAGTACGGTGACCCAATTTGCATATCTTGTTGCAATGACTGCTGCTCCCCTCATCGCTAAGGCACTCTGGACAACTTCCTACGGGCAGGAAAATCACTGATGGTACCAACAACCATGGCATGCATCTGGAACATCTCGTGCATGTACTTGTCATAAGTGGGATGACCAACGTCCCACAAAAACTTAAGCTCCTCAATTAAAGGTCTCAAATACACATCGAGACACTTTCCTGGATAACCGGGCCCCGGAATCAACAAACTCAACATATTGTATTCCTTCTTCACGCACATCCATGGAGGAAGGTTGTACGGTACCAAAATCACCAGCCATACACTCTATTGAAGACTTATGTTGCCAAAAGAGTTAAACCCGTCGGATGAGAGCCCGAGCCTCACATTTCGGACCTCTGACGCAAAATGAGGAAACTCCCTGTCTATATGCTTCCAAGCCTCCCCGTCAGCAGGGTGTATAAGGGTATCTTCGTCATGCAATTCCCTATCAGCGTGCCATCTCATAGCTTCGGCCGTGTGTGAAGACATGTACAACCGCTCCAGCCTACCACTCAACGGGAAATACCGAAGTACCTTCACAGGTTTCCTATTGCCTGCATGAGTCAGTTTATACCTGTCAGTGTGACATACCGGACATGCATCAAGGCCACGAAGGTCATTCCCTTCTGGATCTTTACCCCAGAAGAGAACACATTCATATCTGTATGCATGGATCTTGATATAGGAAAGCCCAAGATCTTTCAAGATACATCGGACCTTATGACGAGTGTGGTAGGAAGACGATGACCGTGGGGCAGCATCGAAGCAGTGTACTGTAGATAATCATCAACAGCCTTCACGATCGATTTTGTCTCAACTTTAATCTTCATTACGTCCATCACACTTTCAAGAACGGTCTTCTGACAACCGGGGTACACAAGGGTCTGTTGGAAAGTAAGCAGTTTGTTGTACTTGTCAATACCAGCAGTGTTGACAGCTCTAGGGAAGGGCTGCACCGGCTCAGGTATATACTGTCCTTGAGCGCATACACCGCTCTCATAAGGAAACATGTCGTTGGTGAAGGCCGTTGTTGGATCGTTGGATGTCTCAGAAAATTGGCCATGATCATGCGGATCCCCTGATGATATTTCACCGTGATCTAACCAACATGTGTACTTCTCCCAAAACCCGTTACTCTTCAGGTGCTGCCATACTTTGTCAATGGCAAATCGATGCATATCGCTACGACACTGACATTTCGTGCACGGGCAATAGAAAATTGTATTCCCGTTAGCATTAGCCAGCGCATATTCCAGAAAATTCATAACTCTTTTACCATATCTTTTGTCCCATTTTGGAAGAGAAATCCAACTCTTATCCATATCCTGAAAATATAACAAAATATATATGTATAACTCTAGCTAATTATTAATTAAATTCCATATATAAAATCTCAATTCATTTAGTATTCTACGTACTACAACTAATTAATAACAAATTAATTAACACATATATATACTTAATAATTACATAACAATATTATATATCAACATCATCACAAAATCATCATCAACTCATATCATCAACAACTTCATACCATCAACACAATATTATAAATTAATTAACATATATATATATATATCTACTACTTATTAACAACAAATTCATGGAATTGCAACATACCTTTTAGTAGGATCTCAATCTCATGAATGAACCCTGTGATTTCAAGTACTTTGAAGCTTTGCAATGGTACCAACCTGACCTCTGCCCATTTAGGGGCCAATACGGCAATACTCATCACAGTAGAAATTGACTATTAAGTAAATTAATTACCAAGGTATTGAGGAAAAACTGTCATGGCCTCCAAGACCAAAGTATTTTCTCAAAAAGTCTCTAGTAACAAGAGCAGTAAACATCTAGGGAAAAATGAATAGACTTCAACTAAGAAACTTGTTCCCTTAATTAGTTCTTTAACTAAAAACATAAGCAACTAAACCATAACCATGTGTATTGCAATTTCATTTTGTCAGAGAAGCTAAGTATGTAACTAGAAGGATCCAATTAAACCAAGTGAATAGCAGCAACATTCCCAATGTCCTAATAAGTTACCTCAATGAAGATGATTATTAGTTACTTTGAGTTGCAAGAACCATATCATAAAAGAAGATATGAGCTTTAAATTCAGTTCACCCCACTGTGGTTTAGAGATGAATTCATGTTAATCCCTAAACTTTCAATTTCATCAGATTACCTCCCGAGCTCTTATTTTTCTGTCTGCCATCTCCTATTACTCATGCTCCATCCAATTGGGACATTGAAATTTGATGACGTGTGATGACGTTTTGGGGGTTGAGAAGCTAAATTACCAAAAAAACAAAAGCTCAGGGGGTAATCTGATGAAATTGAAAGTTTAGGGACTAACATGAATTCACCTCAAAACCACAATAGGGTAAACTGAATTTAATATAGCAAACATAGAGCATCATTCATGTGGTTTCTGTAACAACTAATGTACTGGGTGGTTGCTATATAACCCAAAAAAAAGCCAAACACTACAGTTTAAGAAGACTTCAAATATGTGAAAAATCTGATCATTGAACTTGGAAATGAGATTAAATGTCACACCCCGGTTCTTAAGTTGTTTTATGGTTATTTACTTTTAGTATCATTTTGGTCTTTTACCGTGTTGAGTAACCGTTTACCGTTAAGGACCCTATAGTTGACTTTATGTAGGAAAGTTATTTTGGAAAAATTTCTTTAAGGAAGTTGTGGAGGACGTTAATACGAGTTCATAGACATGCTATACGTTAAAATCGGAGTTAGCATGAAAAAGTTATCAACTAACAGGGTAAATTTTTCAGTTGGTAAAAAGGGGGTAAAATTTAGTGGGTTTTATTTTTATTTTTTTTGGTGTTTAAGTTGGACCGGGTAGGTGTGGAGAAGCCCAACACAACCACCCACCCACCACTCCTCCTCTCTCTCTCTTCTTCTCTCTCTCTCTCTCTCTCTCTCTCTCTCTCTCTCTCTCCCTATTCCTTTTCTCTCTCTCCCGTGAACTCTTCCTGACCCGCTGGAGACCCAGCCTCTGTCCGCCGCCATCTAGCCACCATAGACCACCGGACCAGCTCCGTTCGGACCCCCGTCATCTCCTCTTGCTACCTGGGCTAGTGTCCAAGTCGGCGACGCCGTCAGATAGGAGGAAAACTCCCCTAAAGACCCGACTGCCCCTTCGT
Source organism: Fragaria vesca subsp. vesca (assembly GCF_000184155.1). Taxonomy (NCBI): domain Eukaryota; kingdom Viridiplantae; phylum Streptophyta; class Magnoliopsida; order Rosales; family Rosaceae; genus Fragaria; species Fragaria vesca. The sequence continues at coordinate 25,062,833 of NC_020492.1, read as the reverse complement.
CGGAGCTCCCTCCTCCGGCCACCATAGCTCGGGATTTTTGGCTCATCTTGAAGCTCTCATCAAGGTTAGTAATCCATCAAAAGGAATTGGCTCAATTTAAGGTTTTGGTTCGATTAACCTAGTTAGGCTTAGAAATGGATTTTGTTATAGTTAAGGAAGTTGTTGTGCGGGTTGAGAGGATTGTTGTGCTAAAATTTGGGAAGCATTGGAGATCGCTAGAGTACGGCTGCCAGCCACCGCCCCTTAAGGACAGTTTTTCATGTTTTTGAGATGGGTTTTAATAAGAGGGGTTTAATGAAGTAAAGTGTGGAATTTTTGGAGGAGTTTTGATAAGGTTTGGGATTTTTTCAATGGTTAAGAATTGTGGCGGTTATTAGAATGGAATTTCGGCAGTTGGTTTAGCAAGTTTTAAATTCTAAAATGGTTAATTTATGGCTATCGGTAATTGCGGAGTAATGTGAGCCTTATTAGATTGAAAGTGGAGAAGTTGGGTAAGGGAGATGAAATTATAGGCTTCTTTTTTATTTCAGAAATATTTATTTAAGGTCTAATCTAGTCTGGAGACTTAATATTATTTATTGTTCAGGACGTGAGGAGGATAGTGTTGGGAGACCTCGGATCGACAGCAGGCATAGCCGTATACTGTGAGTGGACACTTTGATTTTAATAAATAAGCATGCAAGATTTTATAATTTATTACTTTATTTACCGAGCTTATCTTAAAATTTCGGTTTATGTTATGGTCTTGAATTTATTGAGTTTGAGGCTTTGACCAAGTGTTGGTCATGATTTATGGATTTGAGCTCGGATTATTATTTTGATATTTGAGTTTGGATATTCTTTATAAATTCCGGATTTAAATATTATCGGTTTTATTTTGATGACTTTGAGATTTATAAATGATTACCGAAAATAGGATTTTCGGTAGTTCTCCATCATAATTTAATTGTTTGTTTGAGGCATAATGATTTTGACTTTGAGAATATTTTAGCGAGTATTTTCGAGTGGAGAAATTATTATTTATGATTTATATTTGATATTGAAATCTCGCTTATATTTATAAATTTGAGAAATTTTGACATGTGAAACACGTCATTGAGTTTTATTATAATTTCTCAGTTACATGGTGATAACTCTTCCCCTTATTTATTTTTCTCAGTTAAACAATTGATTAACTAGCGGGGCTGGTTTATCTCTCATTTTGAGATTTCTGTTTTATTTAACCAGCGGGGCTGGTTTATCAATTATTAAGTGAATTTAGATTTAAAGTTTTAAGGACGTTCAAAGTTGCGTGCAACCAAGTTTTAAAGTTGAAACATGGGAAAGTATATAAATTATGTTTTTGTTAAGTTATTTAATTTATTTTTTGTCCACTAATTCTAACGTTTCAAATTACTTTCCCCTGGGCCCTTTGGTTTTAAATGGCCAGTTTGCAGGCTAAGTTTAAATGAGGTCGAGCGTACATGGAGTCGAGGCATAGTCAGAGGCTGCTTCCGCTTATTCTTTATTCATTGTTTTTATTTCATTATAGATATGCTCTGATAACCATTTGGGATAGTTAGTATTTGATTAAAGCTAGTTGTATTATGGGAGAGGTTATGAACTTGGGGAGCAGGAAGGTTCCAGGAGTTGAGATTGGATGGTTTATTATAGAAGTGTATTTGGAATTTTTCAGGTAAGGGTTGTCCATTTTCAAAATAAATTATGTCGAATTTTCGGTAAATTTTCCTTGGAGGTGGACCCCGAAGGACTTACCTCGGGTTTCAGGGTGAAATTCGGGGTGGGTCTTGACAGTTGGTATCAGAGCTTAGGTTATCCGAATCGTATCACTACCTCATATACTTGGTGATACTTAGTGTCTATAGAGTGATGGTCCGACCGCGGCGGATCCATTAGCATTATATGCATCAGATGCTATGTGTTTATTAGGTATGTGAGGTAGTTGTTCTTGTCTTATTTATGGACAGTATTGTGCCATAAATGTCTATATCTTCAAGACTATTCCTCCGTACGTCGACCTCAAAGAATATCTTGGTTATTTTCCGAGTAAGGGGAAGGTAAGTGATTTGTGAGATTTTGTGTTCAGTTATGAGTTGGTGAAGTGACCTGGATTTGCAGTGTTCTATTATTTATTTATTGAGTTGTAGACTTTTATTTAAGTGGCGAGTTGAGCCTTTTTGCGGATATTAATAATAGAAAGGGCATGCTTGTGAACGAAGGATTGAGCAATTTCTAGTTAAGGTTGGTATTGGAATAAGAGATATTATAAGGGAGTTAAGCAAGTGTGTTGTTTTGCTTTGAGATAAATAGTAAAGTGATATTGCTTGAGTTAATTAAATTGTGGAGGTTATTGGATGTGTTAAATGGGGCTATTAAAGTTTGGTTATGCATTGAAGTTCGATTTCTGTAATTGTTATTGGTCGATTTAGGTTTGGTATCTGTAATGTGGGATTCGCTCTCCTACTTTTGTTGAGTGTTTTAGATGGATTGTAAGTCTAATGGGCTTTGAAATTGTAATAGTAAAGCGGATGCGAGATGGTTGTGGCTGCTCCGGCTTACAGCAACAGATGGAGAATTTGATTCATGATGACTGAACTTGGTAAATCAAGTGGCGACATGAGAATGTAGCTATTTGCTTTGGACGCCTAGTTATAGTGTAGAAGTTTAGTACCCGCTAGTCCCTGGACCAACTCATTCTTATTCTTGAGTATTTCGGTTACAAGGGGAGAAGTGAAGAATCGTGTTGAGAATTTTGAGAGTTCTAGGTAACTCTAATATCAAGTGACCTTGGTCACTAGAAAAGTTAGAAATTTAGGTGCGGTGTGGTTGTTCAGAAAGGAGTTCTTTATTTTGAAATGTGTGTATGTTGGGAGCCAAAGGAGTTGAGGAATAATTCAGTGTATGACATAACTGAAGACGCAGGGATTGTTTAGAGAAGTGAGGTTGGGTGCCCATAGTAATGTTCAAGCGGCATTGTTTAGGTTAGTTGATACAAGTCTTGGACTTTTGGGTTCTGATAGCGTGACCAAAGTTTGTTTGCTAAGGATAATAAGAGTTTTAGATGTAACGTGTTTTGGCTATACCTAAGTTGGCTTTGCTTCAGTTTTAGATAGCCGAAACGCTCCATTTTTCTAACGATCTTGTGATTTTGGAGGGCGGAAACTATAATTTTTAATGTTTGAAATTTTGGTCGATTTGCTGAAAATTTCAAACTGTTGAAAAACTGGTTGTTGTGTCATGGTCAGGGATCATTGTTAAATCTAATGATGATGCTATGACAGGACCCACCCCGAATTTCATCCTGAAACCCGAGGTAAACCCTGCGGGGTCCACCTTCAAGGAGAATTTATCGAAAATTCGACATAACTTCCTTGAAAATAGACAACCCTTACCTGAAAAATTCAACTTACACTTCTATAACCAAACATACCAGCCTCAACACCTGGAGCCTTCCTGCTCCTCAAGCTCAACACACCTCCCAATAAAACGAATACTCATCTAAAATAATCCCACAACCAACAACAGACAATAATTCACTAACTGGTTACCAGAGCATATCTAATAATGAAATAATAACAATGAATAAAGATTAAACGGAAGCAGCCTCTGACTATGCCTCGACTTCATGTACTCTAGACCTCATTTAAACTTAGCCTGCAAACTGGGTATTTAAAACCAAAGGGCTCAGGGGAAAGTAAATTAAAAACGTTAGAGTGAGTGGACGAAAAATAATCAAGTAACTGATCACAACATAACTAACCAAACTTAATTACTTTCCCATTTTCCAATAATCAAGAAATCCGTTGCATGCAAGTGTTGATAAAACTTTCATAAAGAAAATCCCAATAAAACGGACTAGCCCTGCTAGTCAAATTAACGACAAAGATAAATAATAACCTTCGTAAAAGAAAGTACCAAAATAATGGACTAGCCCCGCTAGTCAAAAACAATAAATATTAAATAAGAAGCAGCTATAGCCATACAAGTGAGCCTCCCAAGCTCGGGTGCTTCCCAGGAAAAAGTACTCCCATACTCCCTACACCTTCACGTTATGATAACAGAGAGGGTGCAGGGCTTGCGTGATGTCATCGACTACATCACATCACCCGAAGGCGGAAAGGGTTTAAGTAACCCCACTTAAAACGTGGAAACCACATCACCTCGAAAGACGAAACAACATGCTAGCATTAGTAATATATTATCCGATAAGTATGGCATAAATAAAGAAACATAAATCCATGTGAGTTTCCCCGAAACTCATAACTAAAACATAAGTACGATTCCCAACCGTACTCATAGAATTCAAAGAGCAAAGAAATTAATTAAATTCAACGTGTCCCACATGTTAAAATGCTCAAAGAAATAATTAACTTAAATAATTATCATCTTTCGAAAACCAGGCAATATGCAAATCTGGATATAATCTCAAATCCGGAAATCATTAAGAATATTAAAACTCAAATACCAAATCTCTAACCCAAGCTCAAATCCATAAGTTCATTATCGAAAACATAACCAATATGTCAATCTCAGATAAATTCCATAACTCATGGCAAACATTAATCAATGCATCAAAATCAAATAAATTCAAAGACTATTTCATAAGCCGAAATTACAATTTAAGCTTGGAAAATATAATGGGCAACTTATAAAATCATGCATGCATATTAATTAAAAACCAAAATGTCCACTCACAAATTTAGGCCCGACGATATCCGCATCGCCACTCACACGAGGTTCCCTTCATATCCTGGCACAATAACCATGCTTAGAACCAAACTTCAATTTCAAAAAATAAATACTTAAATATAGACACCAAAACTCTTCCGCTTATCTCACAACCCTCACTAGGGTTAAGCTCACCGGATTCCCACCAAACTCCACCACAACCTTAATTCATCGATTCTAACATTCCAGAATAAATACCAAGGAAATCCAACGGCCCGATTTTCATTCTAACAACCACCAAAATTCTCAATCTTTGAAAAATCCCAAACCTAACCAAAACTCCTCCAAAAATTCCAAACTTCATATCATTAAACTCCTCTCATTAAAACAAGCTCAAAAACATATAAAACCACCCTTAAGGGGAGGCGCCGCCGCCTACTCCGCGGGCAGCGGCGACCGGCAGCCGTAGTCTGGCGACCTCTAACGCTTCCCAAATTTTAACACAACAATCCTCTCAACATGCACAACAACTTCCATAACTAGCACTTAGTCCTTGGAGGCTCCTTTTACATGGTGATAACTCTTCCCCTTATTTATTTTTCTCAGTTAAATAATTGATTAACCAGCAGGGCTGGTTTATCCCTCATTTTGAGATTTCTGTTTTATTTAACCAACGGGGCTGGTTTATCCATTATTAAGTGAATTTGGATTTAAAGTTTTAAGGACGTTCAAAGTTGCGTGCAACCAAGTTTTAAAGTTGAAACATGGAAAAGTATATAAATTATATTTTTGTTAAGTTATTTATTTTATTTTTTGTTCACTCACTCTAACGTTTCGAATTATTTTCCCCTGAGCCCTTTGGTTTTAAATGCTCAGTTTGCAGACTAAGTTTAAATGAGGTCGAGCGTACATGGAGTCGAGGCATAGTCAAAGGCTGCTTCCGCTTATTCTTTATTCATTGTTTTTATTTCATTATAGATATGCTCTGATAACCATTTGAGATAGTTAGTATTTGATTAAAGCTAGTTGTATTATGGGAGATATTATGAACTTGGGGAGCAGGAAGGCTCCAGGAGTTGAGATTGGATGGTTTATTATAGAAGTGTATATGGAATTTTTCAGGTAAGGGTTGTCCATTTTCAAGGTAAATTATGCCGAATTTTCGGTAAATTTTCCTTGGAGGTGGACCTCGCAGGACTTACCTCGAGTTTCAGGATGAAATTCGGGGTGAGTCTTGACATTAAACCTTGACAAGAGAAAGATTGTCCATATCTTAACATACCAAATACCACAATAAAAAAATCATACGACTATTAAGAGTTCCATTTTATGCTTCTTAGTGATATTTCAGTTCTACTACTCTTTTGAAGGATTGGAGCTAGACAAAAGTAGAGGGATCTAGACCCAACATAAAGAATCAAAATTGTTTCCTACTTTTGAAACCCTTGCTTTACTCTTTGGCATAGTTGCCAAGTTGCTACACTAGCTTTCATTTAAGCCAATTTACTACCCTCGATTTTCTAAATTAGCCAATTTGCTACCCTAGATTTTATTTCAGCCAATTTATTACCCTTTCCATCAAATTTGCTATTTTAGAGTTTTAAGATTAACCAATTTACTTATCGAAATTTTAATATTGACCAACTTTAAGCTTCGATTTTCAGAAATGAAAAAATTAAAATGACAAAAAAGGTAGCAAATTGGCTAATTTTGAAAACATTGAAAGTATTGAAATAGATTAAAACATAGATGAAATAATCACAGACACAGATTTTCAATAGATTGGTGCAAAAACCTCAGTGAGGGAAAAGACACCAATCAAGATTAAATTAATCTTCAATGCAGAATTTACAAGAGGAATAGTTCTCACACAACTATCAACACTTGAATCTGATTTACAATACTCACTTCTCACACAAGTGAATTGAACTCATGTATCTCTAAAAGGAGAAACTGAATCAAAGGCACTAAGACTAATATCACTTTTAGTTCTCTAGTTCTTACACACAACTAGATACAGGATCCAAAATCTAAGACTTAAACACTCTTAGTTTCTTCCAAACTGATTCTCACACAATCAGTATACTTTGGTTCTTTCACACAACCAGTTAGCTGAGTTCTGCAACACAACCAGCTTCAATCTCTCACCATACCTTTGCTTTAGCAATCTCAAGTGCAACTTGAATGCAAGTAAGAGAGAAAGTCTCAGTCTTTGGAATAACACACTCAAGCAGTTTGCAAATTGATCATACACAATATTAACTCTAAAATCAAGAACTCTGATCAATCACAAAAAACTCATTTTCACATACCACAACA
>NC_020492.1:25042131-25055826 GCF_000184155.1 Fragaria vesca subsp. vesca | reverse complement strand
ATGCTATAACATAGCAAACAAAAAATTCAACAGATCAAGCTTTTAGTTCATAGATAACAATCATTATGTTCATGCATATGAATGATCAAATATATTTAAACTCCCAAGGATTATGCAGATAACTATTCTAATGTACCAGATTTGGAAAAAAACAAATCAGATATTCTAAAGTTAATCAAGATTCTGCAAATAAACACCTTAATATATTTGATAAGGAAAAACCTGGATACAAATCTTTTCACCAAAATTTTCTCAATCCAAATGAATAATTAATAAAGAGTAATACTTACCAAATATGAGAAGGTTGACAAAACATTACCTTGTGATCCATGATTGGAGCTCAAAATACCTCTTCCTTGATCTCTTCATTTCCTAGATGCATTAGGAGATCTTAGTGTTGAATAGAAATAGCCAATATACTAACATTCTCCCCCTTTGACATTGCTATTCAACACTAGATCAAGACCTGCAAAAACTTCCCATAACAACACACATCTATATTGATGAAATAAAAAAAATAGACTCAAAGATCTTGTGGAATCAGTTTCCATCCTTTTCCAAATCTCTAAGAAAATGTTCAAGAAACACAAATCATCAAATAACCGCATGCATAATTTAAAGACATAAAGCAAACTTGTTTAGTGCTTAGGCACTTACAAACCAACAAACTTGTTCAAAGAAAAACACAAAGAAAACAAATTCAAAAGTCTTGATCTTCTTCTTCCCCTGAATAGCATGCCAAAGAGATGATTACCACTTTCCCCATTCATGACGTTTGTCATCAGGATTGTCCTTCTTATCTTCTGGTTCCCATGATCAGAACTGCTTCAGTAAGGGCGCCAATTTGAGTTTGAATGTCTTGTGCCCAGTCATTGGTCACCTTCTCCAAAGAATCAAGATAAACAGCTATCTTGTCAGGATCGGAGTCATTCTCTAGAGGCACCATAGGACGCCATGGTTTCCTTTCATACTATGTGCCTGGAAACGTCTTTGCTTTGTGAAACTCTGGATGAAGCCTTGGAGAGAGAGAGGAGGAAAGGATGATTCATCTAAGGGAGAGGGAGGAATAACTATCCTCCCTATCCTGGCTAGAGAAAAAGTTGAAAGCATTGGTTGCTTGTCGTTGGCCATCAAATTTTGCGAGAGAGATCCCTGCACACTAAACGCAAACCCTAGTGAAATAAAAGCTTGAGATATTGAAAAGACAAACACACTGTTTTATAGAGAAGTGAGATAGATTTTGAAAAGGAATGACGGTTCCTGAAAAGGCATGTAATAACAATGGGCCTAATTAGCAAGATTTACTACCAAAAAATGCGATACTCAGTTCAAAGCCCATATCATATGTCCACATCATTTGTAAGATCAAAATATGCAAAAAAAAACATATGCAAATCTCTACTGCAGTCCTTGAAACTAACTCAGGATCGCCTCTCATCAGTAAAGCAAGTAAATGATCAAGGCAAAGCACACAATGAAGTAGAGGAAATTTCTATGTTGTTCATAACTAAACAGAGATAAGAATAGCAATCAATTGTATCCTTGTTTGCCTCAGCAGAAAAAGAATTTTTTTACCAAGTGACAGTTAAAAATAGACATGAGTATTATCAGAAATGATTCTTATCTCAACAAGAGTTTCAGACAACAACCAACTTTGTTCATTCCAACCACAAAGACCAAGCAGTGACTAAGCCCTTCTTGTTTCTCCCCTAGTGCCTCATACTGTTCATCACAACCAAGACATGGTTACTTTAGGAATAGCCTAGCCTCACAAAGAATAATTTTATCACAGCTGAAAGTGAGATTTTTCTGTTTTTATCGCACATATTTTGAACACCTATAGAGCAAGTCAAATGCAGTAACTCCCAAATCAGTTGATTTTAGGGTACTAGATATTCAAGAGATATCCCAAGGCATCAATACTCAAGTGTCTGATCATTTGAGCCCAAACCGGCTCTGATCAACCTCCATGCATATCACCTTTTTAAAGAGGCCGCAAATTTACTACAAACAGTCAGCTTTTGGTCATACTCTTTTTCATGCTTGCAAACAATTTTCTCTTTTTGACAGTTCTTTTCCTGAGAAATATCATGTCTAATGTGTGTGTGTGCTGGCACCAAAAAAAATATTTCTTGACAAGGCAAACAGACATAAAAAAAATATTAACCAGACGCACACCATGTTTAGTCATGCACAACCATCTGATTTCTACACATCATAAAGCTAAGATCAATAATCAAAATACAAACTTTACAGATGTTGTAAGAACCATTACAAGAGATTAGACAAGAAGATAAGGATTTTTGCAAATGCCTAAAGCATTTCTGAGTTCTTCAAATCTATCAGTAACAAGAGGTTTAGTAAATATATCAGCAAGTTGTTTAGTAGTAGAAATGTATTCCATTTTTAGAATATTTGTCTCAACTAGATCTCTGATAAAATGATACATGATAGCAATATGCTTAGTCTTGGAATGTTGTACTGGATTTTTGGAGATGTTGATTGCACTGGTGTTGTCACACAGAAGTGTAAACATACCTTGAGTCATCCCATAGTCTCTTAGCATATTTTGCATCCACAACATCTGAGTATAGCAGCTACTAACTGCTACATATTCTGATTCAGTTGTAGACAAAGATATACAGTTTTGTTTTTTGCTGTTCCAGGCAACCATATTGTTTCCCAAGAAAAAGCATCTTCCTGACACTACAAAAAAGAATTCGGTTAGCCACGGCAAAAAGCTGTCGCCAAAAGCCGCTCTGCAGTCGCGAAAGAGCAACGGCAACGACTTCGCGACGACATTTTTACCGTCGTCGTTGAGGACGTGGCCGTTGCTTTTGGCTACGGCAACGAGCCGTCGCCACCTCTTTTGTGACGGCAGGAACTGCAAAAAGCCGTCGCTTATTTGGCGACGGCAAGTAGCGACTGCTTCCACCGTCGCAAATCAACCATTGGCGACGGCAAACTTGCCGTGGCAAATTCTATTTATGAATTAAAAAAAAATCTAGAAAGCATATTAGCTTGCCAGATTTTTTTTTTTTGGACAAAAACTGTGCAAAAGGAATCAAACGCATTGAAAAAGAACTGTTACATTCAATAAAGATTGTCAAATGCCCATCTTGCACAAGAACTATTAATACAAGAACATGGAGTTGTAATTGAACATGGAGCACAAGAACTATTAATACAAGAACATGGAGCTGTAAAATTGTTTCTTTGATAACAACCATTATATTAAATCTCTCAGTTCCACATGAGAAAACACAATAGAGGTCAGTAATTACAAACATGAATTGAAAAACACTATATCTACACACTAAATGTTATAACCTGACTGCTCACTAATAACCTCATCAGACAGCTTCATATTAACTGAGAACTTCTCTGTACCAATTGAATCATAATTTCAATTACTGGAAGTCTCTTCCTGCACCTTTGCCATGATCACTGTGCCTCCAGACTCGTCTAAGTCTCAGCCCCAACTGCAGGTTTCCTGCTGTCACCTTGCAAGGTTAAAGAAATTTATGAGTCATACATACTGCTTCAAACACAAAGCAAACAACATCTCTCTTATGTAACATCTGCTTAAATTGAACACAGAATCTGATAACACACCCAGTTGCCCAGTTGCAAAAGACTACATATTATGAACACAGAAGTATATAATTCAAGCCTAAACTTACATATTCTCTAACTACATATTGCAAAAGGCTCAGAATATCAGGGTGCATTGCATCATATTGGACATTGTCATTCAAATCATAATAGTTTTCCAGTGTGTGACAATAATAATCATAATAGCTTTGCGGTGGGAAAAAAAAATTGGTTTTTGCTTATATTTTTGGTAGTGTGTGATAATGATAATGGAACAGGATCATGGACTCACGGCTAAAAGTAGGATGAGGAATGTCAGCGAAGTTACAAGCATTGCACTGGACTGCAGACTTGAGTACCCAAAACATGGGCCCTTCATTGCAAATCAACACTGGAGAAGAGATTTCTTCAATTTTCCTGTTCACACAGACTATATCAAAAAGGCAAAACACCATACTCATGAAAAGGGAGTTGTTAGGTGCCCAAAAATCATTGACTTAGAATTTTATTACAAATGAATCGTATCTCAGCAAAACAGAGGGAATAATATGAAGAGCATTATCCTTTGAGCAATGATATGTTGAAACTATATATGTACTTGAGAGTGCTAATAATAATTTGTAACTCACATATATTTCAGTGGACTTGCTGCGACGGTCAATTGCAATGGAACTGCAAGTGATTTGCAAGCCATGTGAGCATCATATGGTTATAAAGATCAAGATTTAATGGTACAACATATATATATATATATATAAAACTCTGCACTAACATAATTCTATGTCTGCATATTGCAAAATACTTCATATTACAAGCAATCAAAATGGACATTGTGAATTCAAAATTTCATACTTAAACCAGGGGTCTGAGAAATCAACACAAGTACAACAACATGTTTATTAATCAACCTCTCTTAGCTACTTTTTCTATAAGCATCAGTTTGTAGAAGTTACCTTGCTAGTTTTGCAACCTTTATCTTATTATTAGAAACATTAACATCTTCAATATTGGCCTGCACATACAACAATTTACTTTTTAAATAACGAGTAAATGACATTTTAGTACTAATTTAAGCTTCCTTTTGCCCATTTAAATGTTTTTAAAAGAAATGTGTCCACTTCAATATAAGGTGTGTGAAATGTGCCTTATTAGACAAAACTTTTCTAATGGGCCCACTTTTAACAGTTTTTTCTGTCGAAAATACCCTCAACCCGTGGACTATATATACCAGACGAGATCCATTTTCAAATTTCTGTTTTGAAGAGAGAGAAAGTTTACGAGAGAGAGAGAGAGAGAGAGAGAGAGAGAGAGAGCGATCTTGCGCTCGTGTTTCAGAGAGGACCGACGGCGTTGTTTCAGACGGCGATTTCGAGCCAATTTCCGTCGCGGTTTTCCGGTGATAGCATAACCTCTCTTCTCGTAGCAGAATTACGTAGTAAATGGAGCTAGATCGGGCTTTGGTTTGCTCTTCGGTTCCTACTCGGTTTGAATCTCTTCAATTCCACTTTTCTTTATGTTTTTAGTTGAATTATAGGTCGCTTCTTGAATGCACTTCGTTTGCATGTTGTTTCGAAAATTTCTGGATTTTTTTGACTTGTTACTGGGGGTAGTAATGTTTGCGATCTATTCTTATTGTTGTTTTTAATGTTTTTGCTGTGCTTTTTTTTATACTTCTAGCATATTACTTATGTTTTTCAGTCTATTTTTGTAGAAATTGACATTTACTGGGGATAGTAATATTATGATCTGTGTGTTTTTGTTTTTTAATTGTGGTTAATTGTTGTTTTCATTGCTTATTGTTTGTACTTCTAGCATATTACTTATGTTTTTCAATCTGTTTTTGTAGAAATTGACATTTACTGGGGGTAGTAACTTATGGACATGTGTGTTTTTGTTTTTTTTTGCAGGAACACTGTTGGTTCTTTGTGTGTTCAATTTGTTTTTTCAGGCAATGGCTTTGTCCTTCTCCTCAATGAGCTCATGAATTATTCAGACCTTATTCAATCCATCCGAAAACGATTTAAGCTTTCCTCCAATGATTCTTTTCACCTAGAGTATTTTTCGCCTGCTTGTTCTGCCATCTATTTAGATAATGAATCTGATTTTAAGATGCTCTTCTGCTGTGCAAAAATTTATCATATGGATAATGTAGCAGTGACAGTAGTCAAGGATGTCGGGAAAAGTTGTTCATCAACTAGTGTAGTGGTTGATGATTGTGCTGAGATGATAGATGAGAATGACTATCTAGGTGATGCTTTTAAGGATGGACCTCAGAAGTTTTTTTTGTCGGATGAATGGGGTTCATATTTGTCACATGCTGGGCAGAAGTTTGAGAGCATTGCAGACTTTAGAGATAAACTGAGGAAGTTTGCTGTTCAAAGTGGTTTCCATTATGTGCTATCTAGGAATAATTCAATTTACAAGCTCATGTGCTTTCCAAACAGGGTCCAAAGCGGGTTATAGAAGTTTTCCTCCATACGGAGTTCATAACCACTTTTGAAGTCTCCAGTTGTTCCTCCATTTAGCTTGTGTAGTTCCAACATTGTTTCATGCTCTATCACATCCTTCTGCATTTAAAAAACAAATATGATTAACCTTAGATCAACCAACAGATATAAATAACATTTTAGAACCCATAGTAAACTTTACTAGGGGTAGTAATGTTCCAAAGCATCAGATCTAGTTATTCTGCAGCCTAACACATACATTACTAGGAGTAGTAATGTTTCCAGAACCACAGTTTTTGTTGTTCTGCACCCTAGAACATACTTTACTAGGGGTAGTAAAGTTTCCAAAGCATCTGATTTTGTTGTTCTACACCCTAAAACATACTTTATTGGGGCAGTAAAGTTTGCAGAACATCATATTTTGTTATTCTGCACCCTAAAGCATACTTTACTAGGGGTAGTAAAGTTTTCAGAGCATAAAAAAACACATTACTGATGGTAGTAAACCTTCGAAAGCTATTTATTAAGCTGTTTTGCACTAAAAAAAAACAATTTTATATGGGTAGTAAACTTTCGATAGCAACACATAATGCTGTTTTGCATTCAAAAATACTCTATGAAAGGTATTACATTTACATGAAAGTTTCCAGATGGTATCCTCACAGTCATTATAGAGATCAAATGAAAGAAAAATAAATATACATACCAAAAACTTAAGTTTACTACCCATAGTAATCTCCTACTAAGGGTAGTAAAGTTGCCACACCGTTTCTACATTGCCATAAAACACATTGAAGCAGAGAAATATGAACCCAAACAACATTATTAGGGGTACAAACACAGATTTATGCTAGGGTTTCTATTCACCTGAAAAAGAAGAATTTAGCGCGATGTAGCGGCGGCGATGGAGTGAAGCATCGGCGGTGAAGTACTGAAGCAGCGGCAGCGATGTACTGAAGCAGCGAAGCGGCGCGCGGGGATGGGTGCTGAGGTCTTGATGGAATGAGGAGTGAGGCAGCGGCGTCGATGGATTGAAGAAGCGAAGCGGTGTCGATGGATTGAAAAAGCGAAGCGACGTCGATGGATTGAAGCAGCGAAGCGGCGTCGATGGAGTGAAGTGGTGAGAACTGTTGAGAAGGAATTGAATTCGGAATGGGTTCGGTGGGAGAGGGTTGGAAGCGGTTATTAAGGCTGGGGTATAATTGTATTTTTACTAGAAAACATTGGTTTGGGCTGTGTAATCTGTTTTTGATTTTGTGCATTCTTTCTTCAGAAATCATATCAGACATCTAACAAATAAGATTCATATGATCATTCATTTCTTTCTGCAACATCTCAAATTTATCAAAATTTTTCATAATTTTTAGATGAATGAAAAGACCTGTTGATACAGTTTGGTCTGATGTGTCCAATCTGACCACATTAGTAACAAGTGGGGACAAAGGATTTTCTAGAAACATACCTTTTTTCAATTGAATTAGGTTTCTCAATTTTTACCTGTTGAACATCTTTAGTTTGTAATAGAGATCTTTCTTCCTTTTCAGCTTTTACAAATTTTGTATTGCTTGAGCTTTCCCCAGTGTAACCAAGACCAAAAGTGTCTTTGTGAGCCTTGCCTGCACCAAAAATACTTGAAGCTATTTTTGAACTTGTCTGAAATTGATTGAACTTATCTCTTGACTTTTTTAGATCAACCTGCAATCAATCAATTTCAGAATTTAGTCCAGAAATCTGTTTATCTCTTGCATTCAAATCACTTTCCAGAATCACACAATTATCGCAGAACAACCCATTTTTCAATATTTTAGCATTTTCAACTTCAGTTTGTAATAATTGCACACTATTTTTCAATTCACTTCTTTCATTCTCCCATGGCATATGTTCAAATTGCAGACTTTGTTCAATCTTCTCCTTTTGTTCCTGGAGATCCTTCACCTGTTTGTTCAAAGCATTATTCTTATTGTTCAATCCTATTGATGCATTGTAAAGTTGTTCATACTTGTCATCTAGTTTCCTCCTATCAAAAAAATCATTATCACTAGAATATGCACTGTTAGTATCAGAAAATTCACAAGAATCAAATTCAACAGAAGTAACAAGAGCAAAATTTCTGTCTCCTTTTCTGACTGAGATTTCTTCATCACTATCACTCCAGGAAGTAACTTTGAAAGCCTTTTTCTCACTCACATCTTTTTGTCTGAATTTTTCACTTGCTCCATTTTTCTTGTTACCACAGTCAGTAGAAATATGACCATAGCCATCACATTCATAACATTTAGGTCTATAATTTTTCTTTTCAAATTTGTTATGACCTCTACTATTCTTTTCAAAGCGATTTTCAGAATTTTTGTTTCTTCTTGAATCATAAGAATTTCTAGAAGAGCTAGAGTTTTGATTATTCCTAGATTTCAAAAGTTTCTTGAATTCTTTTGTTAAAAGAGCATAATCAAGATTTTCATCTTCCTGATCAACTTTAGAAAAATTTTTCAAAGCTACACTCTTTTGTTTCTTATCAGACCACACATTATCAGAAATCATTTCTAGCTCAAAAGTATTCAGATTACTTACTAGATCCTCCAGTGAATAATTGTTCAAATTATGTACCTCCATAATAGCTGCCTTTTTTGGAAGATATTTTCTTGGAAGAGTTCGGAGAAACTTTTTCGCCACCTTATGTTCTTCAAAAGGTTCATCTAAGCTCTGGAATTAACCTGTAATGTTAGTTACTCTTGTGTAAAAATCATCTAGCATTTCATCCTCACCCATTTTCAAATTTTCAAACTCTTTGGCAAGGATTTGAAGTTTTTGAATCTTTACAATCTCACTTCCTTCATGTGCAGTGACTAACATATCCCAAGCTTCCTTAGCTGTATCACAGTACTGAATACGCCTTCTCTCTTTGACACCGAGTGCAGTGAATAATGCATTTCTAGCAACATAATCAACATTACATAAGGCTTGTTCATCTGCTGATCACAAGTCGACCAATTTTAATTGAACTGTAGATGAATTCTCCGACTTCACAACTGGAGCTTTATAACCTGATTGAATAATTTTCCATGCCTTTGCATCCAAGGTATAAATGAAGGTTCTCATCATGATCTTCCACTGAGGAAAATCATCGCCATCAAACTTTGGCGGTTGATTTACTGCATTTCTTTCCATTCCAAGCGTGGATCTGCTAGAAACCTACTAGCACCTGCTCTGGTACCAAATGAAAGTATTGAAATGGATTAAAACACAAATGAAATAAACACAGACACAGATTTTCAATGGATTACTGCAAAAACCTCAGTGAGGGAAAAGGCACCAATCAAGATTATTCAAATTAATCTTCAATGCAGAATTTACAAGAGGAATAGTTCTCACACAACTATCAACACTTGAATCTGATTTACAATACTCACTTCTCACACAAGTGAATTGAACTCATGTATCTCTAAAAAGAGAAACTGAATCAAAGGCACGAAGACTAATATCACTCTTAGTTCTCTAGTTCTTACATACAACTAGATACAGGATCCAAAATCTAAGACTTAAACACTCTTAGTTTCTTCCAAACTGATTCTCACACAATCAGTATACTTTGGTTCTTTCACACAACCAGTTAGCTGAGTTCTGCAACACAACCAGCTTCAATCTCTCACCATACCTTTGCTTTAGCAATCTCAAGTGCAACTTGAATGCAAGTAAGAGAGAAAGTCTCAGTCTTTGGAATAACACACTCAAGCAGTTTGCAAATTGATCATACACAATATTAACTCTAAAATCAAGAACTCTGATCAATCACAAAAAACTCATTTTTCACATACCACAACAGAAGCAATTTATAGAGGTTGACACTCCCCCTCAACTAATGCAATTCAATGAGAAGATCAATTTTCGTTTCTAGAAAGATGTAGTCAGTTCACTGTTATCTTGCACTTTCCAAAAACTCATGAAACAGTTTCATGCTATAACATAGCAAACAAAAATTCAACAGATCAAGCTTTTAGTTCATAGATAACAATCATTATGTTCATGCATATGAATGATCAAATATATTTAAACTCCCAAGGATTATGCAGATAACTATTCTAATGTACCAGATTTGGAAAAAAAACAAATCAGATATTCTAAAGTTAATCAAGATTCTGCAAATAAACACCTTAATATATCTGATAAGGAAAAACCTAGATACACGTGTTTTCACCAAAATTTTCTCAATCCAAATGAATAATTAATAAAGAGATTAACTTACCATATATGAGAAGGTTGACAAAACATTACCTTGTGATCCATGATTAGAGCTCAAAATACCTCTTCCTTGATCTCTTCCTTTCCTAGATGCATTAGGAGATCTTAGTGTTGAATAGAAATAGCCAATATACTAACAAACGTAAAGTAGTAAATCGGCAAAAATAATACCTATGGTAGCAAATTGGCTAAAATAAAAGCTAGGGTAGCAAGTTGACACTAAGGTGAAAGCTAGAATAACAATTTGGTTAAAAAGCCTTACTGTTTTGCAAAACTAAAGAACCTTTTCTACTACCTTTCGAACTCCGAACGAGCAACACACGTACATAACCCAACTGTGCTCTGTGCATCATGAAACCATGATCAATTCGTTTGGTGGACTCTAGTCCTATGATTATTCTTGCACAAGTAAAGCTTCCTATGCTTCAACTACATGATCAATTTTTTTGACGAGCTAATAATGAATCAAATCCCATGATTTTGCTTAAAGGATTTAGTCATTTACATTGATCTGAGTTCTTTCCTAACCAATTGTGCATCATCGAAATAGCAACAACACGTATCATTGAACATATACATACATCTACTAATCTAATAAGCTTCAAAATTATAATCTTAAAAATCCACCAAGTAAAAATTTCCCTCAATCAACGCTATCATAAAAAACGTCACGCAACAAAACTAACACACAACAAGATATCAAAGAATATAGAGAATTCAAAGGGCATTCAAGACGAGTTCATCTTCATCTCCAAAACCTAAGAGCACAACAACCCAAATCATAATGAGAAAGTACCTATGTTATCAAAGAATAGAGAAACATTGAGGTCGTGATTCATCATCGCCAGTTTAATCATCTTTGATTTTAATGGAGAAAATCTCTACTTGTGGAGGTCGGATTTCTTTTGAGGTTTGGTATTTATACCAAGCACCCTAGAATCCAACAAAATCTAGCAGATCAAAGAATCATTGAAAATCAACTAACATTTGAATACCACTAGATTTAGACGGATCTTTTAGAGTCCTGATTAAATACACAAACTTTTAAGGACTTTTTAAAATCTAAATTAAAGGGAGTAGTTCTAATGAGGACCATTAAGTTACTGACTAATTAAAGACTTTCTCATTAATCGTTTATTGCACCCATTTTTTTATCACATTTTTCCATCTTGACCGTTCAGTTTTAAAGTCTTAGGATTTTTCAATAGGTTTTTGGCGATTATTCGAATAGAAATCCGACAGTTGGTTTAGCAGGAGTTAAACTTTAAAATGGTTAATTTATGGCTATCGGTGTGTGTGGTGAATTGTGAGCCTTAATAAAGTAAGAGTGGAGAAGTTGGGCAAGGGAGATGAGATTATAGGCTTCCTTTTATTTCAGAAATTTTTATTAAAGTATTATCCTAGTCCAGAGACTTAATATTATTTATTGTTCAGGACATGAGGAGGATCGTTTGGAGGAAGCCTCGGATCGTCGGCAGGCATAACCGAGCACTGTGAGTGAACATTTTAATTAATATGCATGAATGATTTTATAAGTTGCCCATTATATTTTTCCAAGCTTAAATTGTAATTTCGGCTTATGAAATGGTCTTTGAATTTATTTGATTTTGATGCATTGATTAATCTTTGCCATGATTGATGGAATTTATTTGAGATTGGCATGCATATTGGTTATGGAATTTATTTGGGATTGACACATTGGTTATGTTTTCGATAATAAACTTATGGATTTGAGCTTGGGTTAGAGATTTGGTATTTGAGTATTAATATTCATTATGATTTCCGGATTTGAGATTATATCAGATTTGCATATTGCCTGGTTTTCAAAAGATGATAATTATTTAAGTTAATTATTTCTTTGAGCATTTTACGTGTGGGACACATCGTTGAATTTAATTAATTTCTTTGCTCTTTGAATTCTTTGAGTACGGTTGGGAATCGTACTTATGTTTTAGTTATGAGTTTCGGGGAAACTCACATGGATTTATGTTTCTTTATTTATGCCATACTTGTCAGATAATATATTACTAATGATAACATGTTGTTCCGCCTTTCGAGGCGATGTGGCTTCCACATTTTAAGTGGGGTTACTCAAGCGCTTTCCGCCTTCGAATGATGTGATGTAATCGACGACATCACGCAAGCCCTGCACCCTCTCTGTTATCATAACGTGAAGGTGTAGGGAGTATGGGAGTACTTTTGCCTGAGAGGCACCCGAGCCTAGGAGGCTCACTTGTATGGCTATAGCTGCTTCTTATTTAATATTTATTGTCTTCACTAGCGGGGCTAGTCCATCTTTTCGATATTTCATTTTACAAAGGTCTTTATTAACCTTTAATGTTGTTTTTGATTAACGGGGCTAGTCTGTTATTTTGGTACTTTCTTTTACGAAGGTTATTATTTATCTTTGTCGTTAATTTGACTAGCGGGGCTAGTCCGTTTTCTTAAGATTTTTCTTTAAGAAAGTTTTATCAACACTTGCATGCAACGGATTTCTTGATTATTGGAAAATGGGAAAGTAATTAAGTTTGATTAGTTATGTTGCGATCAGTTACTTGATTATTTTTTGTTCGCTCACTCTAACGTTTTTAAATTACTTTCCCCTGGGTCCTTTGGTTTTAAATGCCCAGTTTGTAGGCTAAGTGTAAGTAAGGTCAAGCGTACATGGAGTCAAGGCATAGTCAGAGGCTGCTTCCGCTTATTCTTTATTCATTGTTTTTCTTTCATTATAGATATGCTCTGATAACCATTTGAGATAGTAATTAATTGATTATGGCTTGTTATATTTTTGGGAGATGTGTTGAACTTAGGGAGCAGGAAAACTCTAGTTGTTGAGGCTGGTTTGTTTGTTTATAGAAGTGTAAGTTGGATTTTTTTCAGGTAAGGGTTGTCCATTTTCAAGGTAGATTATACCGAATTTTCGGTAAATTTTCCTCTGAAGTGGACCTCGAAGGATTTACCTCGGGTTTCAGGGTGAAATTGTCACGCCCCAATTTTCGAAAGATAAATTTCAAAAATTTTGGCATGATATATCCTAAAATATTAATATCCCAAAACCTGTTTCAACAAAAATCAAGGAAAATAAACTCAATGCGAAATGTAAATTTACACATAACTCCAAATTGAGTTAAATATTACATTTTCTTGTTTACATAACTTGAGAACAAGAAAGGAAACGCTCACATGAGTTTAATAATTCCTATCCCCGTGTATATAAAAGAATATACAAAGACACACCCAAAACTCAACAAAAAACCCTGCCACTACACCTCCATCTCAACCCTGCTGATCCTCACCTGCAGGTCTAACCCCTACACCAAGAAATGGTGCACCGGGTTGTAAACAACACACCCGGTAAGCTAAAAAGCTCGTATGAGTAAACTCAAAAAAACACACAACATTTATCACATCCAATATT
>NC_020492.1:25038683-25040969 GCF_000184155.1 Fragaria vesca subsp. vesca | reverse complement strand
CTTTGTTTTTTTTTAGGGTTCCCAAAACATCCCACACACATTTTTCTACTTATACTCTTTTCAAACCCGGAAACAAACTTCCTCTGAACATAACTTCTTCATACGACGTCCGTTTCAGGCGTGCCGCATGTCTACGAACTCGTATTGACAAACTCTACAACTTTCATGAAGGAAGTTTTCGAAGATAACTTACGGAAAATAAAGTCAACTTTTGGCCTATTAAAAGTCAAGGCAACTTTAAATAAACTCCCGAACTTCAACTTCGCATAAACCCAAGAATTTTCATGAATAATCCTTCATTAATTAAAGGAATAATACAAGGAAAAATGATATGAAAATCTAGGGTATTACAGAA
This sequence comes from Fragaria vesca subsp. vesca, assembly GCF_000184155.1. Taxonomy (NCBI): domain Eukaryota; kingdom Viridiplantae; phylum Streptophyta; class Magnoliopsida; order Rosales; family Rosaceae; genus Fragaria; species Fragaria vesca. The sequence goes on along the minus strand of NC_020492.1, from coordinate 25,040,614 downwards.
ATTCAGGGTGAGTCCTGTCATTAATTATAACAGGCAAAGGGATGCCTGATGCGAAACTGAGACGGTTCATCAAGTATGTTATGGAGGAGTTTGAAGTTCTACTGTTTTATTTATCGGATTCCCCAATGACATTGAAAAAACTACCGTATACAAATACGCTTCGGCAAACATGGCCTACGATGCTAAGAATGTGGCAAATCCACACATTGTCCGGTTGGGCATCTGGTCTACTAATTTGCTCGAATATGGATTAACATTTTGGGAGTTAACTGAGCGAGAGGTAGAGAAAGCAAGCCAATTGCTACAGAAGGAATATGTACAGATGGATGAGAGGCTAAGGATAAAGGTTCAGCACATGAAAGACACCAAGCAGGGCACATGCATCTGTATGTTGAATCCTAAGAAGGACAATGGAATATCTGAATTCGTGGTATTGAAGTTGCTGCAGGTGATGAGGGTTGCGATTTTGGAAGGGAGAGTTTAATGATTGGGAAGGCTCTGATGTTCGTAACGAGAGTGCCAAAATAAATTATATTTTTCTTCATTTATTTTATTTATATTTACAGGCCACATATTGTTCTTCTCCTTTTTTTTCTTTTTTTTGTGAGATGATAGGCCCAGATCCCCATTGTTATTCAACCATTGTTCAATAAAGATATATATACTAACCTTTCTGCTCGCGCGTGGATTTATCTATTTGTACGGAAAGACATTGAACCGATCAAAGAAAAAACATAATAAATTAGAAAAAAAACAACTTTTGTTTTTCTTTTTTGGTTACAAAGAAAAAAACAATTTTTCTTTCACCATCAAAATAATGGACATGAAGCATTTTAGATAAATTCAGCCAAAAAATCTCAAACTGCCAACATCAAGAAATCTGATAAAACTTCATGAAATATATGGCAAAATAATCTGCTAAATGGCTAGATAGGATAGATCTTGTTGCACTTTAAGTGGGCTTTACCTCAATAATCAATATCTATTAATTTTGAGAAAAAGTTCTTCACGTCCATATATATGTGCAATATTGATGTAGGAATAACTACTTTTTTGTTCTAGGATATTCTTTATGTGTGCCTTTGCCTTATGCCAATAGGATATGTAGTTAGACTAGATCTATGTATTCATATCCTTACCATACTGGTAATGTGTAATTCCATATATAAAGGGCTCCTATCAATGAATGAGACACATCTTTCACGATTCTCTATTCTCAATTTACTTTCACTTCATCACGTTATCAGCCCTTTGCTCAAACCCTTGAGCTAATAGTTTCTCCCAAACCCTAAAACCAAAAGCCGAAACCCTCGGCCGCCGCCGCAGATTGCCCCACCGACTGCCGCTCCCCGGCCGTCCGCTCTACTGCTTCTTTTCTCGTCCGATCAAGCATCCAAGTTTTACGGTATGTTCACTTTAAAACCCTAAAACTTTTCAAAGTTAAATAACCTCGGGGGAGATAAAGTGCTTTCTCCTCTTCTTCATCTCCATTCTATGCTTGGGACGGTGTCTTTGCAGGTATAAAAATCCCGGTTATCCTCCCCGGGTCCAAAGTTGTGTTTGATCAACTTTGGTTATTGCTATTTTGAAGGTGTGTTTGATCACCTTCACATAAGTTTTTTCCGGGTCGTGTTTGATCGACTCCGGATATTTAGGGTTGTGTTTGATCAACCCTAGAGAGACAAACCAAAAGCATCGTATTTGAGTACCTTATTCAGGGTCTCTAACAGAAAACTAATACGACTTGTACTCTCTTGTATGCAGATGGATAGAGGCATTGAATTTGACGTCCTCGACGCCCATGGTACTGAGTACCATCGTTGGATCTCGGACATAGAACAGACCTTCATTGCTAAGGATCTGACCGAGACCATATTCCCCGATCCAGATCAGGAACCGCCTAGCAAGAGAACAAAATCTCAGGCGCTAAT
>NC_020492.1:25028303-25038583 GCF_000184155.1 Fragaria vesca subsp. vesca | reverse complement strand
GACTATAGCCGACGACATTATTTCGTCGGCTAAAGTCCGGACTATAGCCGACGACATTATTTCGTCGGCTAAAGTATGGACTATAGCCGACGACTTATACGTGTGTCGTCGGCTAAAGTCACCACAGACGAGCTTTTCCCGACGAAATCTTAGCCGACGAATTAAGCTGACAGGCCGACGAAAAATTTTCGTCGGCTAAAGTGCTTGTCCTGGTAGTGAAGCCTAACATTTAAACATTCAAAAGTCACATTTTGCCTACTTAAATGTATTTAGACCTTTCCCGTCGCATCAACAATTATGTTATATATATACAAGTTGCTACATGATGTGAGAAATGATATGATGAAACATTGAAACTCATTTCTCTTCCATGCATCTCCATCTGCATGCAGTAATCTGGAAACTGCAATTGCTTACAAAGTCTCAAATGAGTAAAATAGTTGTATGTATTTGCAATACCGTAATGATCGATCAACAACTCGACAAGTACCATCACAATCGAAAAGATGATCAACCAAGTATAGTACCCAGGAAATTAAGCTCTCCGTTGCCCTGTATGAATTATTGAAGATGATTGGAGCTCCGATTAGCACGTCATATCTCTATCATATTAAATGACACTAGGGAATATGCAAACTATTGTACTGCGTGTGCATTATACTTTTCTGTGTTTCTAACGACGGGTGATGTGCTAATATTTAGGGTTCGGATCAAAGAACATTACGAGACAACACTAACAGTCATGCAATCGAATTTTCGTTGACACGGTGATTTTATTTGAATACGCCGTGTGATTTAGTTATCTAAATGACTGTTCTATCTTCTTCTTCTTCTTCTTCTTCTTTACTTTTTTTTTTTTTTCTGTTAGGTCCGGTTATATTATGATTGTATTCGGCATTTGTTGATCGGATTTGTTTTTGGTAGTGTTGGTATTGCGTTTGCTTCTTTAGATAGGGCATAACATCTAGTAGGACTTGGTTACAAGACGGCTCCCGCAGCACAAATCTGTCTGAGGAGGCTAGGTATGACACGGGAGCTTTCTTAGTTGTTGTTGCTTGGGTTAGGCCCGCCTTTGTAGATATGATTAGCATGTCACGATGTATAGTAGTGTGTTTGGACCTCCGAAAGTTTTGCAAGGCTATCGGTGTTGCAGCATTGCGGCTCTGCGCGATCAGTTCCGGTGGTTGGGAGTTGGTGTATAGTATGTTGTTGTTGTTGGTGTTGTGATTGTTGTCGATCATATGGACTTATTTTGTAAGCATTACTTCTCCACATGCTTTACAGCAGCATTTGTTAAGCTATTCAATCCCAGCCTGCTGCAGCAGACAAATTCAAACTTATTGTTTAATTTCTGGAAGATCATAAAAGAGAGGAAAAAGAAGAAGAAGAAGAAGAAGATAGAAGATAATATTCTCGTGAATCTCTATTTGTTTGTCGTAATCTATGATCTAATGGATTCCCCTACATATCTAATTGACCGACTATTGTGTCTGTCATCATCTTTCTCTTTATTGAGTTTATTCAATCTTAACCCCTTTCCGTATTTGCTACGAAACAAACACAGCCAAAGCATCACAGTGACACCACCATAAGTGAAAACGAGAGATTAGCAACATTGTAGGCGGGTGATGAAATAATAAGCACAGGCATGTGCTTTAGCTTTGGCTAAGTCAATACGTCCATTCTTGAGGTAGACCCATCTCATTGTTGTTCATGTCCGGCGGTGGTGCCGCTCCTCTCGAGTGGCGCTTTCTATTTGCAGACGTGCTTGTCCTCCTTCCACTCTTTGAGGAATCTGATAGTGTTAAACACAAAAGAACAAAGCAAGAGTTAGGAGAGACGTCAGAGAATGGGGAACACTTTGGCATATATGAAGTACAGATCTAGTTAGATCTACAAGGTAATTTGTACCGTTTTGTATGGGGAAGGCAGTAGGGTTTTGTCGAGGTAGGTCACCGACTCGGTCAAAATGAACCTTCAGGGCTTGTACTACCTTTGCGGGTATTAGAACAGGGGCACATCCTGCAATCGATAAGAGAAAGCCAACGTCTTAGGAGCTTTGAGAAAGGATCTTTTCAATGTACCAAAGAGGTAAACTAAGGACAATTCTAAATTTGATAGCTACTAGGGTTACACAAGCATGAAAACGACCCACTTACACCTAGACCTAGTATAACTTTAAAAAAACCTATAACATATCATTCACGGCACGCGATCGATATGTGGTAATGATATTTACAAAGAGTGTTTATTTAAACCGTCTATACTTAATCAGAATCTATGTGTTCAATCATACATATGACGATACAATACGTATTTTCGTCGCCACTATAAAGCTAATGTAAACACTGTACCAAATACTTTTTCATAGTGTTAATAAGAATTCCTTGAAATTAACAGATTGGCAAAAAGCAACCCGAAATGAACAAGAAAAACAATTTTAGGCAACCTAAAACCACAACATTCATCTTCCAAACAATTTTAATCTCGCCCTTGCATTGCAAGTCTTTTACTATACTTTCTTTTAATGTGACTAAGCTTACAACTAACAAACCACTATGGAAAGTGGTTGAACTAGAATAATAACAAATTATTGAACATTTCATGAAAATCTATACTAGAGGAAGAATATTAGGGACGTTGACAAAAGAAATGAGGAATTTATTTAAAAATTCCCATTAACAAAATCAATTTCCTCGATTTCAAAAAAAATCAATTTCCTCAAGGAGCTAAACCCCAAGCCAAGGGGACCATAGGAGAGGTTTGGGAAGATTCCATTTTACACGAGTCACAAGCTAACAACAAGATTGGCCAGTATATATTCGGGATCACAAGGAATCTCAATAATGGAATCCCTCAATAATATGGAACCTAATCTAGATCCACAGTCAAACACCAAAAGATGCAAAACACATCACACATACGACCAATCCAAATATCATCACATATTGGATAGGTGATATTTCACTTCAAACCCCAACCACTACAACGACCAAGAAACCCCTCCAAATTAAACTTACATTCGGCTAAAAGCCACCGGAAAATCTAAAACCAACCCCAAAAAATTGACAAAGGCTTTGAATCAGTACCTCTTTTATTCTTGGGTGACTGAGATGTGTTACCAATAACACAGGGTAAGAAGACACCAGTCCCACAAGACGGCGTCCCAACTCTAGCACCGGCGCCGCCCGACCCACCTAGGAAGACCGCCCTCATATTTGAGGGGCCTTGCTGGTTGTTCAGCCACGGGGTTGAGGACAAAGTGGAAATAGGTGGAGAAGTCCTTAATCCGCCATTAGCATCACATCCTACTTTCTTATGGTTTAGGTTGTAGGACTCAAATGTCTGATGAGTAATATGCTTGGGTTGTCTACCATTATTTACTGAGCTTTGCTTCTTAGTACTTCGCCCTTGCGTTAGCTTCAAATTAATCTACAAGATAATTGACACCAAATTAGGCAAGTAGAATGTTTGGTGTATGAATAGTAAAACAAATTACCATAACTAATTAACAATCAAACTTATTCCTACCTTAGAGTCTTGGCTTTGATCAAAAGCTACACCTTGCTTTGGATTTTCAGCTTCAGCTACTTGGGTAGTTCCACTTGGTCTTCCCTGTTTGTTGGTTTCTAACTTGTCCAACTTGCACAAAACGGCGGCGTACGACGGAGGAATTTTATGCTCCGAAGCTTTGTCTTTGCCTGGCGTCACCGGCGGCGATGGCTCCTCAGATGGACCTTCTGGGCTTCCATTGCTCGATCCCAACGGCGACCACATCGTCATCGAGTTACTCTGCCAACCGACACAACCCCACGACTGCAACAACATTAATATGATTGAAGAATGAAGATTAATATTTAGAACGACCTTATCTACCGGAAGTTCTAATCCAACTTCAACTCTGGAACATATCATTATCTCAAAGCTCACCTCTTCGTTTTTCTCGGAGCTAGTAATACTGGTTTTGAGAGCGTGTTTGTCGTCGTCCTGAAGCATGTAGTGAGTCATCTGGCGAGTCAACTCAGCAATGTAATCGTCGTCCTCCTCAGTCGACTCTGACGACGAAACAAGCTCAGCTTCAGTAGTCCTCGACCCAACAAACCCTTTTCCCTCACCTTCAGGAAAACTCCAACCCTGCTTGTAATCGGAGCCGACGGAAACCTTCATCTCCGACGACGGAGTTTCCCGCTCGCTGAGAAAATGATGATGATCGAACAGTACATCCATCATAACTAAAACCCTAACCGCAGAGTACTACTGTACTACTACTGCTAGCTGCTGCTGCTGCTTCTGGAACCTAAAACAGATCCTACAGAAGATCAGGTGGGTTTGGGAAGAGAGAAAGATGTGAATGAGCGGTAGAAGTAGTAGTAGTGGTGAGGATGAACTATCATGAGCTAATAATGATCTCAGTGCTACCAGCAAAGCTTTGTATATATACACAGCTGGAAATGGGGTCTGGAAAGAGCCACGCGAGGTTTTAAAGAGAGGGAAGGGAAAGGGGGAGGAAGGGTGTGGGCCCTGGTGGGTTCCGGTGTCACATAGTAGCTGGAGTCGTTGTTTGGTGCTTTCTGTCCAGAAGTGTTGGGCTCTGGTAGTTGGACCGTTTTGTCCAGCTGGCCAGCCCTAGCTAACTCTTCCTTCCATTTGTAGCAAAAGAAATCGCGGTGCACCTAAACCACCGTTGCTCCAATACTCCATGATTCATATATATTTAGAATTTGTTTTGCTCAAAGATCACGATCAAGGAAATAATGGATTTATTAATATTAAGAAAAAAAGATTCCAATACGCAGAGGATTCTCGATTCAATGGTTTAGTGTACGAGCACAATTGATACCATAACACAAACAATATGGATTTAAAATTCGTATAGCTAGCTAGACCTAGATCGAAAAGAATAAACGCATCACTTGTATGATCGATTAGTGATTTGAACACCAAACATAAGACATGATTTTTGAATCATTATTATTGACTAATGAAGATTTTTTTTTTTGGTCTGAAAGATGAGTGAGAGAGGAATGACCCTCTAACACTCTTATGAGTTAAAAAAGAAAAGAGAAACATCAAGAGAGAGGGATTAGACCAAAAACTCTCATAACAAAATAACAATAAAACAAAACTAAGAAAACCGAAATTGTGGAAGACCCATAATTAAGGTCAATACTACAATATGACAAAATAAAGGGAGGTGAATCCCACCAAACCAGCTGTGTTAATGACGTACAGTAATTAGCCAGAGCATCTGCAACCTTATTCCCTTCACAAAAATTATGAGAAGATCGAAAGATCATCTCCGATATGCAACGTAAACAATTAAGCTAATGGACACGTAGATGTCAAGGTACAAGCAAAGGAGACTGTAGATAGTCTAACACAAGCGACAAGTCAACCTCTAACCAAATGTGCTTCCAGTCTCGTACCCAAGCAAGCTCAATAGCAATTATAACTGCCATCACCTCTGCTGCTACTGAACTAGGAATGTCAATGTTGAAAGAAAAAGTACCAAGAACATGACTGATTCTGAGAAGATTTAATCCTTCTTTGATTTGAGAAATGAGATCGATTTTGAGGCACCGACAACGATCTTCTTGTGGCAATTGTCACCGTGTTCTCACACTCATCATTAATCAAAGTTTATATCTCATATTAGTGATCTAAAAGAAATTAACAGCGACGTAATGTGCACACAAAAGCATATGCAAAATCTTCACAACACAAGCTTACCAACAGGTTAGTAGAGGCAGCAGCTTAAGATAGAACATTAGTAGAACAGTAGCAAAGACAAGCAAGAATACACAACGAAGAATGTTACATCACTAGTGAATGTGACGCTTAATGATTCGACTACCTATCTAGCGAAATTAGAACAAGAACTCAACTATGAGACGCCGTGAATGTTTCCCCTAATGGAGTTGGCTAGAGAGAGAGAGAGAGAGAGAGAGAGAGAGATTACATGACTATGAAATCCCCACTACCAATATTGCTTGGTACTGCCTAGGGAGGCTGATAAAAAAAAAGGAACAAGAAGCTGGAGGACTAGACCAATCTCAGCCATAAAGTACAAATAACCTTTTTGGTAGAGAAATAAGTAATCACCTAAAAAACATCAATGAACACATGACAAAGATATTAACAAATACGAAAATTCGGGAGACCAAGTGCATCTCGCCGACAATGATCAACGATGGAAGGAGGAGGATCATCCCACCATGACATGCTAGTCAATGACAACCCAATATTAGCAAGTGCATCCGCCACTTGATTAAGTTCTCTGAATATATGAGAGGACCGAAAGTGCATATGTGATATATGGTACAAGCAATTACTCCAGGCCACCCGTAACCGCCAAGGAACAAGATGAGGATCCCGAAGATAATGAAGGACAAGAGTCGAGTCCACCTCAAGCCATATATGTTTCCATTCTCTAACCCAAGCTAGCTAACTCAATAGCTTGGATTGCTGCCATGACCTCAGCCTCCACGAAAAATACCACGGAAGTCACGAAAAATACCACCATATCCGGCTTGTCCTGATGCACGTTGCCACGCACCATTAGTATTAATTTTCACCCACCCAAGGATTGGAGGATGCCAATTAACCTCAATAATAAAAGGAGTTCTATGTGGACAACATGAAATATTATAATTTTTCAAGACTCGTAACTCCTCCAAAGAGTTGAACATACAACCTGTAGCTAATCTACTAGCAGCTTGTATGTACCCCAAAATAAGCCTACGTAAAGCATCCACACCAATGAAACGACCATCATGCTTCATTATGTTCCTTGCCTTCCAAATAAACCATAGGGTAGCAGTAAAACAAAGCAGCCACAATTCTCTAAGTTGTTGGCTACGACCATTCAAACCATAGAATAACAAATCCATAATAGTCGATGGCATAACACCCAACTCAAACCAAGATACCCAACATCCCCACAAGGAATAAGCATAAGAGCATGAGAAAAAATATGAAGCAATGATTCACCCTCCAAGCCACAAAGGACACAACGAGATGCCAAGGAAAATCTCCGTCGTTGCAACACATCTTCTGACAATACCTTACCTCGTAACACTTTCCATGAATGAATAGAGATACGAGGAATAATATATTTAGACCATATAAGCTTACCCCAATTTGTCTGAGGAAGTCGCAGACGTAGAAAGTGAAAAGCATCCTTTGCAGTTAGCTCACCAGATGCAGATGGAACTCATATCAATTTATCAGGCATATTTGGGGATAAAGCAATAGGAACACCACTAATTAAATCACAGAGGCCTGGAAAATGCAGTTGAAGCAATGAGGGAAAATTTCAAGCACCATTAAGAATGTAATAAGCTACCAACCCATCCATGAGAGCAGCCAAACCTGCATTATCATTCCCAAAAAATTTGAGAAGTGGCCTACCCAAGAAATTATCTCTCCAGAAATGTACTGATCTCCCACAACCAATGAGCCACCTTGAGTTTTCTTGAACTTGAGCCCAAAAACGTTTCACCCCTGGCCAAATAGAAGAGCTTGCATACGAACGACGTAAGACCCCATTACGCCAAAAGCGAGCTCAAAGGAAAGAGCTACCAATTGAAGAAGAACAAAAAACTTCCCAACTCCTCTTTTTATTTGCCGCATTAGAATTGGCGAGATTAATTATTTGAGACTAGGGAGTCCCAGGATGTAGAAATTAAAAATATATTAAAAAATATATAAATTAAAAGCCAGCAAGATCCAATGAATGGGTAGAGGCCCAACTCACTGTCAAGTGTATATCATCACTGCTGCACCACCCTGCCGGAATGGCAATATGAAATAATGAAATGTATAATATATAATAAATGTACGTATATGACCCGTATAACTTAATGCCTAAGAAATAAATTGTTTTTTCTAACAACACTCTAAATTGGTCCTAATAGTGATAGAAGAGTAGAAAAAATAAGTTAAAATCATGCTAATTCATGAGTGTCGATTCTTTTCTAATTTAATAAAATATATCGAAATCCTTTAAAAAATTATCGAAATTACTATTAAGAGTTCTCCATCTTTACATAAGCCTAACATTTAAACATTCAAAAGTCACATTTTGCCTACTTAAATGTATTTAGACCTTTCCCGTCGCATCAACAATTATGTTATATATATACAAGTTGCTACATGATGTGAGAAATGATATGATGAAACATTGAAACTCATTTCTCTTCCATGCATCTCCATCTGCATGCAGTAATCTGGAAACTGCAATTGCTTACAAAGTCTCAAATGAGTAAAATAGTTGTATGTATTTGCAATACCGTAATGATCGATCAACAACTCGACAAGTACCAACTACTATGAGACGCCGTGAATGTTTCCCCTAATGGAGTTGGCTAGAGAGAGAGAGAGAGAGAGAGAGAGAGAGAGAGAGAGAGAGAGAGAGAGAGAGATATTACATGACTATGAAATCCCCACTACCAATATTGCTTGGTACTGCCTAGGGAGGCTGTATGCATTGTACATGCTCATGAGGCGGTGAAGTAGTAGCTTGATATATGCTAGAATTATATTTTCAACAAAATCTTGAATACATCACCGTTTTCATATATGCATGTGATTTAGTAATAATTTTAAAATCAATAGGTAATTTTATGCGCGCATCGGCGCATGCATGTATTGTCGACTAACATTATCCGAAACCTGATAAATTTAAGACAACATTTAGCTAGGTTATTGGTTTTGACACCAACTTGGAAAAAAAATTGCTCTTATGATAGGTAATTATTAGGAGATTGAAATGGATGAGAGTTATTTTGTTTTAATTGTTTAAGTTAATAACGTTGTTACAAATGGTTGGGGTGGGTGTAGCATTTCCACCGGTACGGTACGGTTGAGAGTTGATGGGGTTAAGTACTGTTGACTATATTCGGGCCGCACAACGTTCTTTCTTTCTATTGTCAATCTTATTTTGGTTCCTTGCCATGCACACGACAAGTACGGTTCAACAAAATTGCAGGAGAATAAATAATCAGGAAATGAGTACTGAAACTGAAGGAACTTGAAGGTAATTGGACTAATATAAATCTACACTGGTGGAACTGGTAAATGGATTCTTGTGTATTTATATGGCAATTGGCCAACAATTTCAGCAGGTTATGGTTAGGAACTTCGGCCAGTAGTTCAACTTATTATGGATAGGAAGGGGGTTAGGAGTAAGTATCAGATACAAGAAGAAACAAATATATATAGTTTAGGGTTGAGCTGCTTGACTTGACCTGTGTTGCTCATTAAGGTTTTTGCTTTGGATATAGTAGGAACATTGCTTGCGTTTCCTATATATGAAGTCAATCTTGATGTGCTAAAACACTACGTACCTCAATTATTCTTTTGCTTGGTGAAATTGAGGAGACGTGAGGATTTCTTATTGATCACGTACCACCAGTAGTTGATTATTCGAACTTAATCCGCAATGTAGTTTGCACACTTAAAATGTCATAGTTCACATGATTGGTTAGTTACACCAAGGAAATCATGCATGTTCTCATTCTTGAATGCAGTATTACAAAATAACTCAACCCTTAAGGAAATCATATATGTCAAGCATGTTGCTAATTTACATGTAACTGTGGATGATGCACAAGTGCACAACTAATTCCCTGAACCATTCAACTAGCTACGTACCTAAAACCTTAATTAATGTACAGCTAATGAACTAAGAATCAAGCAATAAAACTCATGAATCTAATGCTCATCAGGCTAAGATCTGAGTTCTAATTAAGCTTGGATTTAAAGCTAGCAATCTGCCAATCTCTCCACCAATAGCAGCAGCAAGTAATTATATTCTTCTAATAGGGAACTATAGGATAAAAGTTCATTGGCCGTGATTGAACTCTTAAGCCCTAGTCAACCACTACGCAAAAAGTTGGACTGGAATGCAGCAGGATGAACAGTGTGGCGTGACAAAGGTTTCGCTAGAAGAATACATTATTGAGAATATTGGCGAACATTGGCCTAGGCCGATCTTTATGAGATTAGGAGCACCGCCTGACACGTCCCACCCCGAATTTCACCCTGAAACCCAGAGTAAGTCGTGCGGGGACCACCTCCAAGGAAAATTTACTGAAAAGATTAAGAAAATCTCCCTTGCAGATGGACAACCCTAACTCGAAAATTTCAAATTACACTCTTAATTTATCACTTCTGAACATCGCATAAAATACAAACATTCTAAAGTATTCAGAGCTACTAAACACAAGCGGAAGCAAGAAAACACAAGTAGGTTGAACAGGTAACCTACTGATGAAAAC
>NC_020492.1:25013659-25026874 GCF_000184155.1 Fragaria vesca subsp. vesca | reverse complement strand
CTCCGCCGGCAGCGGCGGCCGGAGGTCAATTCGGGCGACCTCCAAAACCTATGAAATTTTAACAGCATCTTCCTCTCATCAAGCTCTACAACTTTCATAACTAGCACAAACACCAATTCCAAGCCTAACTAGGGCTATCGACTAAAAACATCAAAAACACCATAAAACTTCCACCTCAAATTTCTCCTTACCTAGCTCAAGAGGGAGTGAGTCCTTTTAGGGCAAGGTTGCTGGGTTGGAGGGCTACAAAACCATACCAAGCTTGCCCGGATTGGTGGCCGGAGGAGGAAGTTCCAGCGAAGTGAAGGTTTGGACAGTCGGACCTTACGGGTGGCACCGCTCCTTCACGGCGGCGCTAGGGCTCCTCTCACCGGTCTAGAAATGTTGCTGGGAGGGAGACCGACCGAACGGGACCGGTCCGGTGGCGAACGGAGGTCGGACGGCGGCGGGAGGACGGCCGGAATACCGGTGGGTGTAGAGAGAAGAAAATCGGGTGGGAGGAGAAGAAAAATCGGGAGGGAGGGAGAGAGAAAAGAAAAGGGTTTGGGCCTCACACCCCAAACCGGTCCACACCATTTATAACCCAAACTTCCAAAATAAAAACACCCCGAAAAATAATACCCGAATAAAAATTACCTTTTTCTAGCTAAAATTTACTATTTTTACCGTCGTTGTATTTTCCTCATACGAATAATCCTCCGCACATAATCGTCCCCGAAACCCCTCTAGGGACCAATTAAACTATTTACTCAATGATCGAGACGGTAAAATTCTTATTATAATCACGCTAGTAAATAAGGTAAAAATATAAGGGTCGGGATGTGACACCACCACCCTCAGACAGCTAGGGCAAGGGAAGCAGCAGATCACTTGCGATTATTGCATCAATAGATGCCATGGGATCAGATGAGCATCCGAAGTTAGATTGTAGGATATTGGAGGCTACTGCTCCCAGGGTTTTTCATTTGTTTCGAATTTCAAACTTGACTCCTAATATTAACAGTAAATCAACTATAATAAGGTAATCTGGTGTACGTTGTAGCAGCTGAAGATCAACTAACGGAAGTGGATCATTCAGACCAGCAAAGAAAAATGGTAGTGTATGCCTAATGCCTTAATTAGCTTCATACTTATGCTAGCACTTTTAATTATCGTATCGTTCATCTGATCGATCATCTCTTTTGTTGCATAAGATTCATCTTACTCTTCTTCTCTACGACTTCACCACTCCCAGCTGTATATGCATGATTCTACAACTCTAGTTGACTGGTTGCTGGGATGTCCCTATATTAAGCTCATTAATTAAGGTGCAACTAATCCAAGAGATTATGTTCAAGTTGGAACCACTTGCCCCCAGAATAGCAGCTTTTTCAGATTTCTCTACTTAAAAAATACCAAGTAGCAGATCGTTCAGCCAGTAAGAACAAGCAGCTGGTATATTAATGGAATCCATGTGAGATGTGACTTAGGTTAGGCAGAGCAAATTGATTCCCCTTAAACAAAGCTAGCTCTCAGCAGAATTTCAACGCACAGATCCACATCTCGATCATAGCTATCTTAGCTTCTCCTTTAATTGATTCTCAAAGCTTAGCTATCTGCTTCGAACTCAACTCCATCTTCAAGGAGACTTAGTGCCGGCCACTCTCGGATTTGATCGATGACGAAGGACAGAAACTTAGGGTTTGCGGTGGATTTCTCGAAGGGAAGCAAGACTGCTCTGAAATGGGCTCTTCATAATCTGAGTGACAAAAGTGACACCTTGTATGTCATCCATGTCAAGCCTCAAGAAGGCAGTGAGAGCCGCAGCCTTCTTTGGTCTACCACCGGATCACGTACGTTTCCTTGTTATTAATTAGTTCAAAATATATATGTATGTTTCTGCAGGATTGTTCTGGTTTTTTTTATGACTTCTGGATTCTGGATTTTTCTGCAGCTCTGATTCCTTTTGCGGAGTTCCGTCAAAAGGACGTTATGGAGAACTACGAGGTTGAGCTTGATCAGGAGGTCTTGGAGTTGCTTGATACTGCTATTAAGCAAAAACATGTATGTATTTCCATATTTATATGTTCTTCTTTTTCTTTTTTTTATGCTAATTTGTGAACTAGATATCCGAGACGTTAAATTGTCTGATTGATAATTTGATTCGCAATAATAAGTCATCCTAGCTCTTTTATGACATTTTGACAACATCATTAACACATTGTAAAATTTTCCCACAAACTTAGCACAATCATTGTAAACCCTTTATATGTGATGTATGCGGTAGCAAAGTATTTAAAATATCATCACATATTGTATACCCTTTATTGTAAAACCCTTACAAGGATTGTAAACAACATTGTCTTAAAGGGGTATTTGGGAATTGAATGTGTGTGAAATGAATATAGGTGACGGTGATAGCAAAGATCTACTGGGGAGATGCAAGAGACAAGCTTTGTGAAGCAGTGGAAGACTTAAAGCTCGACTGCTTGGTCCTTGGGAGCAGAGGCCTGGGCACCCTCCAAAGGTACAACCTATCTCTTATATATTATTCTATATAACCAAAATGATAAACACTAATCTGGGATTTATAATCCTTTGTTGAATTCAGGGTGCTTCTGGGCAGTGTATCAAGCCACGTTATGGCGAATGCAAATTGTCCTGTTACAATTGTCAAGGATCAGAAAGTTTAAGGTGTTTAGTTGAAATTTGTGAGACCCGGCCTGCAAAAAAAATTGTGCTATCAAATAAATAAGTTGTGTCTGTCCCAAAAAATGAAAAGAAAAATAAATGATTCAAATTCTATGGGTGCATGCTTATTTGTGTGTGTAGTTTGTTATGTATCAGTGATTCAGTGGAAACAATTAATTCATATATATCAGCTTCATTTTTCTTTTTCTTCATTCTAGTGACTTGAGCATTGGATTCAGGGATAAGTAAGCCTTTAGTACTTCGGCAAGAAAATATATATGTTACAGGAACTTAAAACCCCAACAGTACAATGACTAGAAAAATTTACATGCAGTAAAACCATACTGAGATTCATATTCTATATATGCACAAGAATTCAGTTATTGAGAGGAAACAAACTTATACAGAACTCTTATTAGCATACTAATCAACAATGGGAGTGAGACAGTGAGTCATTGATACCAAATCTAAAATGATAAGCCCGAATGCATTTGCAGAGTTATGTGTGGCATTAAAATCTAATAAAAAGTAGTGAATTAAATAAATAGCAAGAAGTCGTTGTAGTATTGTGGGAAGTATTCCCGCCTTTCACCCGGGTGACCCGGGTTCGATCCCCGGCAACGGCGCTTTTGTTTTTGGTTTTCAAATTTTTTTCTTTCTGTTTTTTTTTTTGTGTGTGTGTGTGTGTGTGAAACTTTCACATTTGTAATATGTTGCTTCTGCAAACCCCTTTCCTTGCCTGAAACGCCACGATACCCAGAGAAAACACGCTACTCTTGATTCCAGTTTCAGGCTTCATACTCATCTAGTCATCTTCCCTCAAACCAAAAACCAAAGTTATATTTCATAAAACCAATGCAACCAAAAATGCTCTCTATTTTTTCATCTCTTCCACCACCACAAACACCACCGTACCACACCAAAGCCTGAAATGTCCGACGTGTCACGCCGGACAACACCCTCAACCCGCATTCACATAATGGCCCTAGACGGCATAGTCAATGTGAACTCACTTTTCTCAATTGCCCTCTTCATAGGCCTCACTTGGTACCCTACCACCGACCTCAACTCCATGCTACTAGGCTCCAACAAAGCTTGTGCTGCCGGTACCGATGCGGCGGAGGGACTCATCTCCTTCCACGTCTACTCCTTCAGCTCCTTCCTCTTCTCCAGCCTCATTGCCTTGGCTCTCAAGCAAGCCATCAAGATCAGCCAAATAAGTTGTTGTAGCAGTATTGGAAATGGTGGCTCGGATTCTGAGTTGCTTGTTGCCAACATGGGACATGTTAACCAGGTGGGTTTGCGGGTCGGTACGCTGGTCTCGGCATTCGGGTCGGTTTTAGGATGTGGTTTCTTGATGATGGCCTTGGTGGACTTGGTTCAGATCAAATTGGGGAGGTTGAGTTGTGGGGATTTGTATACTTTTGCTGCAATTGGTCCTTTGGTGACTTTGGTCCCTTTGGCTCTTGTGATCTATGTTTTTCTTGTACTTCATGCCTTTACTCGTTAAGGTATCGATGAAGCTTATCCAAACCTCTCAATTAAGTAGTGATTGGTTCATGGATCCCATTAAGCTTTGGTTCATCGCTGAAATGATCAGAAATGGAAAAAAAACGTTCATGCTTGTTTTATAAATGTTGTAGTTTTGTATCCTGGGAATTTCGAGATATAGGTGCATAGCTTAAGAACACAGTAATGTCATTCTGGTTATCTGATAAATCTAGTGGTTTCGGGTTGCAAAACTGCAATCAAGAGCGCACATTTAGGCATGATTCCAATAGAAATATCAAATGGAATGCTCATAGGGTTTAGATCCAATCAAGTTAAATTATTTAGTCAACCGAAGTTGCTTCTAGATCAAAATTTGATTGTTTTCATAAACAAATTATTGAGATTGTCAAGACCTGCTTATCTTATACTAGAAATCCCATGTTCAGATGCCATCTGAAACATCTCTCCTTAATAAGGTTGAGTTCTCTCCATTTTCTATCTTAGATCTCCTTCTTCAATGGCTAAGGATCCAGTTGCTGGATTCAGCTTCCGCCGTCTTTGCTCCATTGTCTCAGTGCTGTGTGCATGGTCCTTCATCTCATTCATTTTCTGGTGTCATCGCTATGGTCCCTGCTATTCTCTATACCAAAAGATGGAGCAGAAGCAAAGCCAGATCATTGAACTTCTTTCTTTCCCTTCTGCCTGGAATCAGCTTGCTTTTTCCTCAAATCCGCCGCCAAAGCTCCTCAAAATTGCTCTCTTCGTCAAGAAATGGCCTCATAGATCTCAAGCAGGAGGGCTAGAACGCCATGCTTTGACTCTCCACCTTGCACTCGCCAAAAGAGGTCATGAACTTCACATCTTCACCAGTTCTCCTCCAAATTCCTCCTTTCCAAGGTACCCTTTCAATAATTTACGCTTTCACCTCTCAAAGCCAACAGCTTCTGGTTACCTGGACCAAGCTCTAGTTTGGAAACTATTTCAAACCCAAAACTCAACAGGAAGACCTTTTGATGTGATCCACACTGAAAGTGTTGGTCTCATGCATACTCGATCACGCAATCATACGAATCTGGCTGTTACTTGGCATGGGATTGCATATGAAACTATCCATTCTGACATCATACAAGAACTTATTCGGAGTCCTGAAGAACCACAGGGGTACGCATTGGCTGAAAGAGTTACCAAGGTTGTCGAAGAGGTGAGGTTCTTCCCCAGTTATGCTCACCATGTTGCTACCAGTGACCATGTCGGAGATGTACTGAAGAGGATTTACATGATCCCGGATGAACGCGTACACATTATTCTTAATGGTGTTGATGAGGAGATTTTCAAGCCAGACATTGTCAAAGGGAAGGATTTCAAGAAAAGGTTTGGGGTGCCTGAATCTAAGACGTTGGTTTTAGGAATGGCTGGGAGGTTGGTGAAGGATAAAGGACATCCATTGATGTTCGAGGCTTTGAAGCAAATGCTCAGTGAAAATGATGCATTCAGGCATAGTGTTGTCCTTCTAGTTGCTGGCAATGGTCCTTGGGGAGCTAGGTACAGAGATCTTGGATCTAATGTTCTTGTTTTAGGGCCACTAGAACAAGCTCAGCTAGCTGACTTCTACAACGCAATAGATATTTTCGTGAACCCAACTCTTCGTGCTCAGGGATTGGATCATACTTTGTTGGAAGCAATGCTCTCTGGTAAGCCAGTAATGGCGACAAGACTTGCAAGCATTACAGGCTCTGTGGTTGTTGGGACAGAAGTCGGTTATACATTTTCACCGACAATAGCTTCACTAAAGAAGACCCTCTATAGAGTTTGGGATGATGGCAGAGGAGGTCTAAAGCAGAAAGGTCAGGCAGCAAGGCAAAGAGGCTTACAATTGTTCACTGCTACCAAGATGGTAGCTGCTTATGAAAGGCTATTCCTTTGTTTATCCAATGATGAGAAAAATGGGGAAAACTACTGTCAATATCAAGCTCCTTTACACTAATTTAGTGGTCGTTGATAGCTATATTTTTTCTTTTGATTCACCAGCAACTTCTAATCTAATGAGGCTGTATATATTATTCAAGGGTAGCATTTCTTTTCAAAACACCATGTATCGCTAATGCCTTCATGATGACAAAACACATTGCATAAGAAACAATAGTCACTTCAAGTCTTCAAGCAACTACTTTATTTGCTGATAATTGAAGAGCAAGAGGTTTATATCATTAGCCCGTCGGCCATTACAGGTGTTAATTCAAAAGCAAAAACAACTTTCAAACAACAGATAGAAACTTAGTCCAGTGCAGAGTATTAACATACTCTGTGAAACAGGTGACCTTACCAACATAAAAGTTTCGCACTTCTTGACTAAGAGGCATCTCTTTGCAACCTCCTGTTGACATCAGCAACTTATTTATACTACATATTCACCATACTTAAAATACCAAGCCCTCATGAATTCCTGCAAAGGATTGTACATACATCAGCTACTTATCTTACATGTAGTACAAGTATTTACCGGGTTAATTTAATTCAAAAAAAACTGAGAACCTTAAAAAGAAGGAAACTAAGGGACACGAAGAAAAAAACACATTGGAATTACATGACATGTCAAGATTTTAAGGAAGTCACATTGGAGGAAATGAATCTGAAAGAATATATACCTTGATAATAGATGAAGAGTTCATGGCCAGGGAAGGCAAGGTCCTAATAATAGAGTGAACCTGCAAACACATACCAGAAAAGTTCATCACTTGATCTACTCTACAACATGTAGCTGTAGATTGTACCAGAGTACAAGTTTCATCTGTTATATGAATACCTTCCCACCAGTTTCCTCGGGCGGCACTGTTCGCATTGCTTCCATTTGGATCATCTTCTCCAGCATCTTTCTTGAACTAAATCAATCATAGAGTAACAAGCACAATTAGTTTTATACATCCAATTGTTCGTTAACCATGCTGACACACTATTAAATCACAGTACTGTATATATATTGATGATCACTCATCAAGACTCACTAGAGGGTAGGATCCAGAGGCATGAGGGGTACTTGGGGACTGAGAATAGACCTCTTGCCCACCATAGTAAAGAGATGAACTTAGGTGACATGGTTCTGCTCTTTCATGCTGAAGAACTGAACTGCGTTCCTTGTTGGGTAAGCTATAGCGTGCATCTTCGCTACTTATAGCTATATGGTTTAAGAGCAATACAAAGGTTGAGGAAATAAGCTTTCAACACAGTTTAATATCCAAGATTACGAGTTTCTAGAGAATTACAAAAGAATCAGATGATCATGGGGCATATAATGGTATAATTCTAAGAACTTTAATCCCTCAGCCCTCACAATTTAGAAAGACTGCTGATTAAACAACCAAGCCTTTTTCTCAATTAGGAACAAAAACAGGAAGTTACTAAATAAAAAAGAAGTAAAATATGAGCAACGAAGCTAAATTGAGTATTCATCATCTGGATTATATGAAGAACCAAAGGTGTTCATTAATAAACAAAAGTTCAAGATAAGGTTGGATTTCAACACTAGGATGGATTATAAATCATTCATAGAAACTTGTAACAGAACTACATGAATCTGATATAAAGAACAAACCTTGATTACCTTGCTTGGTGTTCCATGCTTGATTTCCCAAGGACTGTTTACGCCAGTATTCAGTCAGCTCAGAGCTTGAAGAGTTTCTCCCCACCACCTAAAATCAGATAGTGAGAACCATAAATTCAACAAAGAGCGATGCAGTGTTTCTTAAAGTCAACAATTTAGAACACTTCACTACAATTCCAAGCAAAACATGCAAACCTAGTCACTTGCGAATTAAAAAAGAGAAGACAGAGAATCTAGTTCATCAAAAATCTTGAATTTACTTGTTTATCTTTTCCCCCCTTTGCAGTGTTTCTGAAAGAAATTTCGCTTTTCCACAAATGGGTTTACATTAAAAATTCGCAACATCAAGCATAAGTTCCCCCAATCCCAACAGAAACCAAACTTCAGCTTTTCCAAAGATTTGTGCTTTCATTAGATAAGATGAACTAAAGCTAGCAACTTTGAACCAAAAGCAACTTCTTAACAGAAGCTAGTACCTCAGCAGAACAAGACTACTAATTGACTGCAGTTTCAGCAGAACAAGAATACACATACCTGCGATGGTGGTGGGAAAATCGAAGCAAAAATCCCAGTTGAAGACTTGGGTGGTGAGTCCTTGAACCCAAAGAGTTCAGCAGTGAATGAGGAAGACGAACTCCCTTGCTTCTTCACACTCTCCATTTCTTTCTCTGAGTCAAACAGATAAGCTAATCCAAACAAAACAGAGCTCCCAAGAAGATGGCAGATGCGATTTTGCAGAAGAAGAAAGCTAGAAAACAGAGCACGTGAAAATCAGTGTCTCTGAAATCGAATATATAATGCTAACTTCCTCTTCTTCTTCTTCTACAAAAGGCGGCACTGTTCTTCTACAAAAGACGGCACTCAACAGTGCCGCCCATGTGCCTTCATCACCAATAAAAACTCCTTTTGCTGTTTTTGTGCAGGCCAGGTTTTTGTTTTCCTCGATTTCTATTCGCCTTGAGTTTTTGAAGAGAGAGGGAGAGAAAGAGAGAGAAAGAGTTTTAATTGGATGGTCTCCATGACCACTCAATCATGACCATCCAATCAAGAGAGAGAGAAGAGAGAGCAGAGAGAGGGAGAGAAAGAGAGAGGGAGAGAGTTTTGATTGGATGGTCATGGAGACCACCAACCTTTGCTGGTTGGTAAATTCAAATCCAATTATATTGGTAACCTTTTCCACAAAGCATAGTGGATAAGTGTCACGTGGGCTCCACATGTCCTCCAAGCTCTACAAAATCAATCTTAAATGATCCGATACCACGTTATCTTGACTGATAATTTATAGTGTTTCGAATTTTTTGTCTATGTGTTTTTGCTGATATTGTGCTCGAAATCGAAATGCATCTTCATTGCTTTAGCCAAGGACCATTTTCGGATCATTGCATATTTTCTGTATTGATATCTTATAGATGTGGCTTTTCCCTATCCCTAGCTCTCATGCCTTGCCAATGGACATTTGGGACTGATTTTGCTTTGGATATGAGTTTAGGGCTTTTCAGGAGGAATGAATCTTGATACTCAAATGCTTGTGATCCCACCAAAGAGGATAATTAGATAAGGTTTGCAATGTCGGATATGCTCCAAGTGGTGCTTGGTCCAACATTCTCATCCTGTTAATATCAAGGTGCTATTCACAAGTAAACCCACCATTCCCACCAAGCCTATATGGTACTACTACATAGGAAAAAGATATTCCAAAACCATTGACACGTCAATATGTTCATGAAATGCTAGCGACATTGTGTGAAACATTTGGTTTTGTTTGGATATATGAGTTTGATTTGACGTGAGTGTTTGTTGGATTAAGTGGAATGCTTACGACAAAGTTGGTACAATTATTGGTTTGAGTTGGTTTGATGATTCACTGATTTGAAGCTTGATGTTGCCACTATAGGTGGTTTGGATGTGTTCAGCACTGTTCTCTTCCTTTTGGCGTTTACCACTCAAGAGATTGCTGGGTAACTCAACTTTAAACTAAATGGCATGCACATATTCGGTCATTTGAGCATTTAAACCCCAAGGTCTACAGTTTCCAGTATTAGCTAAATTTTGGTGTCCCCATATAAATGGAACAGAATGCTTTCCCGCCGGAAATCCCTCCTGAGCTTGGAATTGCCAGTGCCAAAGATACATGGGATACAGAAACCAACATCCATCAAAACTATCATATCAGTTAATGTTCAACTCATCTACATAAAAAAAAAGTGATGGTGCACAAACCTAAAAGAACATTTTACAGCAGACCACAAGTTTATGTTCTAGGAAGTCAAAACTTGAAGCTCTAGAAAATAATAGCAATACTGCATGTCACTACATGGGATACCCACCTTACTAGTGGTCCTGGCATGCAACCCTAAATCCTATAGTTGGTTGAGAACTTGAGGTGTAACAATGCCCTTCCAATGAATGAGAAAAACGTTGAAGACCTAAAACCAAATAAACTCAATTAGGATTTTGAAAGTACGGGAATCAACATGATATGCACACCTATAGAAGTGCATGCTGAAGTCTAGATAGATATAACTAGTTATAAAGATGCAAACCTCAGCAGGAGCCAAAAATCTCTTGCGGAGGGTCATATACATGTTGTTCAGGAAAGAGCTCCTCAAAGTCTTGCTTGACTCTGTTTCTCAAAAGGGGGTGTGGCAGAAGTCCCTTTAACAAAATCCGGAATGGTAGCTGCTCTGGTGGATCTGGAGACTGTTTCATGTCCTCGTATATGTTCATTGCATCGGCAGGAGAACCAGTGCTCAAAAATCCCCTGATAACTTCTGTAAATGTTTGAGAATCAGGAAACAGATCTTCCTTTTTCATACAATCCCATAGAACCATAACATCATCCATTTTCTTAGATTTTGCCAATGAAATGATCAAGTCCTTATACAGATAGACATCAGGCTTGTACCAATCCTGCTTTCGAATCACGTTAAATACCTGAGAAATCATTGAATTGCATGTTAGCCAACTGAGTAATATAAGCTAATATCAATCAATTTATAACAAATTAACAGAAAACCAAGATAGAGCAATCTAGAAGCAATTACATTCCAAGGGAGCCCTTCTAGTGAGGACCCTTAAGTTGAGGACTTGGTGAGGACTTTTCGGCTTATCCCACATTTCGATCTTATATCTACATCTTGACCGTTTAGTTTATAGGTATTTATGAGTAGATCATTTATTCAAATTTTCAGCTATATTGAAAATTGTTAAGACATTCATAAGTGTGATTTATCAATTATGAACTTGAACAATTCATATTTAACAGATTTGGTTCATCCATTAATTTGATCTAGTTTGTTATCTTAACGAACACCAATTTGGGTGAAAATTTGTAGAAATGATCTACTCATATAAACCTAAAAACTGAACGGATAAGATGTCAAAATGTGATCGAAAATTGGGTCTTTTAAACCATAAACCGAAAAGTCCTCAACTTAAGGGTCCTCACTAGAAGGGCTTCCTACATTCCAAATAATATATCAAATCCAATTTCTCGGATTGTCTCACAAACAAGTTGCCAAAGTGCAAACCTATAGGCTACAGCTTACTAGTAATGCGGTTTTGCATCAAGGACAGAAAGTAATTCAAATGAAAATACCATCATTCACTGGAACCAATTGGCTTGACATTGAGCACTTTGAAAGAATCAACAAACGAAAATCTAAACCCAAACTACTCTTCAGTCTCTCTTTCACATGGTAATAAGGTACTCTCCAAATCATTGTTCATTTCCTAGTTTGAGCATGAGAAATTCAACATTTAAATCTAAAGAGCCATTTTGAGTTCTTAACTTCTATAACTACATATGAAACAATAATCCCCCTATCAACTACTTGCCAATCATAAAATTGGCCGCAGAAAGAACTCGCTCCAATCAAAATTTATCATATACCAATAAGCCTGCATTGCCAGCAGGAATACCCAGCAAACCCAATACTTAAGCCAAAGTTCTTCTCAATCTGTTAAACACTATCTAATCATATTGAAGATTCCAAAAATTCACACTAACATTCAGCATTTCGTCAAACACATCACCAGCCGAAACCCACTAAACAATTTGTCACAAAGATCATAACTAGCAATGCCTGATCATATTCACATAGCATATATTACAAACCCAAGTCTGAAACTCTAAACACAACCCAGAACAGCAAATGCAAAAAGACACAAAATTTAAGCATACAAGAGAGAATAGTTACATTTGTATAGTACCTTAATAGCCAAATTGACCTCTTCTTGGCGCTCAAGCTCAGTGAGAACAGCAATCATATCCAACTTGAGGAGCCTCAAAACATGGCTCTTTATAAACTTGCCAAGCGTCTCCTCGTCATCCTTAAACCTTTTCAAACCCGAAATCACATAAAGGGCTTCTTTGCCGATCAGCTTCTTACCCCTCCAAAGGGGTCCTCTGGGTCTTCCGTCATGGTATAGCCTAAACCCACAAATGGGCTGACATGATTGGATTTGTGATACTGGAGAACTGGGTTTTGGAGGAAACGGGTTCTCTCGGATTGGTGTTCTTTTCAGACCTTGAAGGAGGATTGAAGAGAAAGTTGAAAATTTTGATCTTGAAAATGCACGAACCGCCATGAGATGTACGAATTTGACGGGGTTTGGCAAATGAGGAACTATAGACAGCAAGGGCTCTCTTCTTTTGGGTCGGAAGACTCGAAACTGGGTTTAGAGTTTAGACTTGGGTTTTACAGTCGAAGACATACTGGCGGAGTGTATTTTTACTCTTTTACCTTCAAATTACGGCACGGTCAAATAACTCAAATTGGTGGCCTCCTCTTCCTAACAATTTCATTAAGAAATGTGTAAAATAAGAATACAGATGGGGAGAATGGAGGCACTAGGCCAAGACCATTCTCTTTACAAAGACAAGCGAGTAGCTAAAAGTGGAGCCTGCAAAAACCAAGATTATGAAACCTATAACCATAACCGGGGACAGGAAGAAAAATCATGACCAAAAGAAGGATACATAAATGACGGTAAAAGATCTCACCAAACATGTTATCCAAAAGACCAAAACTAACCCAGTACAAGTTCCCTTAGACCTCGTTTGGTTTGTCGGAAAGAAAGTAATTGATTGTTATTTCCCATGAAAAGAGAAAATAAATGGGAAAGAAATTATATAAGAACTTTCAATTCAGATGTTTGGTAACACAAAAAAAGTCATCGGAAAAGTTGTTGAAAAATTGGTAATTAGAATAATAAAATATTATATTGTGAGTAATAAAGGCAGAGAAATGAGGAAGGAAAGTGGTTCATCTGGATTTTGAAATTAATTACTTTTCCTAGAGGTGGCAAACGGGCTGCTAAGTATGAGCACAACATGTTTAAAAACTGTCCGGCACGGTCCAAGCACGTTATCCTAATGGGTCGGGCTGGGCCTAGAAAAATAAGCTCATAGGCCCGGCCTGGCCTGGCCTGAGCACGACAAATTGAGGCATATG
>NC_020492.1:25002278-25013639 GCF_000184155.1 Fragaria vesca subsp. vesca | reverse complement strand
TGCCCGGAATTTACTAATCTCGAATCCAATAATATTGGATATATCACCTATGGGTGACTGACATTAAAAAAACCTCACAGCCATGACATGGCTTATTATTGGAGATGAGGTATGCTATAGACATAGATCTAATGGGTCGGGCTGGGCCTAGAAAAATAAGCTCATAGGCCCGGCCTGGCCTGGCCCGAGCACGACAAATTGAGGCATATGGCCCGGCCCGCTCTATAATATATATATATATATATTTTTATAATATGAAGAAAACATAGTTATAAATAATAAAATTAGTTTTAAGTGTGAACAATAAACTTATATATATACTAATAATTATTTATTTTGATTTCCCTATACCCGTAAGAAGTTTTTGCTAAAACATTATTAATTGTAAACAATGATCATATGATTCATATATCACTTATTTATGTAGTTTGTTGGTGAAGAAAAAAATGATCAATAGAAAGTGGAATTAGTTTTCATTTGTTATTGTTTTGGTGTAATATGATATCAACTCTTGACTAATTTCAATTTTCGGCAAAAAAGGGGCCCAACACAGCCCGCTCATAGGCCCAACCCGACATGTTATGGGCTTGGGTCGTGGGCCGAGTTGGGCCTTACGTTTGAGTAAATGGGCTGGTCTAAGCCCGAGCCCGTTAAGACGTGGGTCGTCATGGGATTGCCCGTTTGTCACTTCCAACTTTTCATCACATTTTCCCTTTAATCAAGAAAGTATTTCCCTTCTTTCTGCTTCCCTAAACACAGAAAATAAACAATTTTCTTTTCTGTTGTTTACTTTCCACGAAACTAACGAGGCTTAAGTGAGGAATAATTTTCTTTTTATGTTAAAACAGGAAAAAGAAAGAAAGGGAATAAGTAGTGGAGGACGTCAGCCATTTTAGTGGAGATGCAAATCATGTATATGCAGTGTATGTCATAATGTATTCGTTTTGAGCGTGCAATGAGATTAAGGCCATTGGTGACTCATGAATGAATATGCCCTCATGCAGAAGAGACCGTATCCGGCGTCACACAGAAGTGGCTGTGGCTCGCCTGAGAAATGGGGATAATTCAGAAAATTTGTAAGAAAACTTGGTATGTATAGATACAACTTCTTACCTTTTCGATTCTAAGTCTTTTCGGAGCTAACTAGGTGAATTTGTTTTAAATTTCATTTATGTATTCATGTAACTGGAACGCTGTAATACCGTAAGTTATTTGGAGATTTTTAGTTTTTGTAACAATTAAGATATTGGAAGTACCACTAAAAACATTTCAAAATAGAAGAAAGATGAATTGTTAGAAGAAATAGGCAAATGTGTAGTGAAAATGCAAAGACGGTAGGCTTTTGTACAAGCGTATGATATTTTAAATCTTCAACCAATAGAAAATGGAGCATGAATATCATCTTTACCTGAAAGGTTCCAAAAATTTACAAATTCCTGATTAAGGAACACAACCCAGTGCTGATTAAGGAAAACAAATAAAACTGACTTTTCACCTCTCATTGTTTGGAAATTTGGATTTTACTTTTTAGTTTAAATATCAGTGTCATTAATAAATTGAAGAATAATTACATCCTTTTAAATTTTCTAAACATATTGCTAATTTGAAGATTATTAAAAATTTACATGATCTCATGACAATAGTATGTCATTATTTATGGAACTAGAACCAACAGGTTATAGATGTATGCTTTCTTCCTGTATATACCAGTGACCAAAAGAAAGATTTCATTATGATTAGCATGAGTTTATAAGAAAAAGTTCAGATGCATCAGCAGGGATGTAGCAATGAACTAGTATTAAGCTATTTCACTACGCACTACAATTGGACTTCTCACGCTATGATTATTATCAGACCAAATCAATGACGAAGAAATAATTAGTGATCCGCCTATCAAACCTTTTCCAACAACAGTCACATCAAAGCTCTTCTCCTCGTTCAAGGACTTGAAGGAAAGAATATCAGGCGTGACTTTGATATCAACCTCTTTGGAATTTTGGACGATGCTGGCGCTGTAAGTAGAGTTTGCAAGGCCAACATTTTTAACTGTTCTGTGGAAGTTTATTGTAAAAGGTTTCTTCGGTGTAATATTCGCTGCAGCCATTGAAGGGTAGTTAAGATCCTTTGGTGATCCTTTATCAGAACCTGTAGGGCAAGAGCTGTTATCTCCTGATATCAGTCTCACTTTGGCTTCATCATACTCCATGCAAAGTAGTTTAATGAAATCTTCTTTAGATGTTTCATAAACAAGCCCGGGATCTACAGCTTTTACAGGATTGATATGTCCGGATCCATAAGCAAACTCAGCAGGCGCATTGTTGGTATTATTCATTGGCCAAGCTGCAGGCATGAGAAAGATTTGGACATGTGACTATATGCGGTTAACTTTCAGAATGATCTAGTGTAATTCACTCGAGAAACTATTACAAAAAGTAGCTAGTACTATATGACAATTACGACTATAATACCTATGATATGTATTGAATGCAAAGATACATAGTAATTGTGAATGAAATCAATTAGGCAGATATTGAGGAAGAGATTGGGGCATGATAGGAGGAGAAGAATTTTTAACACAATACCAGTAGTCATAAGAGATGATTTTATAGCGGATGGAGACCAATCGGGATGGAATGATTTAACATATGCAGCAACAGCAGCAGCATGAGGGCAAGACATGGAGGTTCCAGATAATATATGGTACTTTACATGCCTCTTGTCTTCGGGGCTCACTGAGATTGAGGCCACAGGCGAATATGCAGCCAAGATGTCTACACCAGGCGCAGATAGATCCGGCTGAAACACATTAAAGCATGAAGTATAAGAAAAATGGCTGTTATCATGCATATCTATGAACGATAAGCATCTACCTTTATGATGTCAGGTGTAATTGGATTCGGTCCACGTGAAGAGAAGGAAGCGACAATTGGTGCAGCAGCGTCATTTATGACTTCACTTCTTAATATGTTTGCTCGAGGATCTCTATGAACAAAAGTCTAGAGTAAATCATTTCAGGAAAACACCATGAGACAACCAGATTATGATCAAATATCCAAATGATACCATACCTAGTGGAGTTCATGTAAAACTTCACTGCAATATAGTTTTCATGGCTTAAAGCTATTGCAGGTAATGAGAGAACATTAGAAAAATCACCAGTTCCATCATTATTTAAAATAGAGCCTAGTGCACCAGCTTTAAGAGCTACAACATCTGATTCATCGAATGCATCACATAGCACAATCTTTCCCTTAACTGCATCACTGTCAAGGCAGTCTTCATCACAATACCTGAGGTGCAAGAAATCAATACTTTAACTTATTATTATTTCCTTTACAACATTGTTTACATATGACTTAGGGTGGAACCATCACCCAGCTTGGGAATCCGAGCATTCATGACGTGAAGCATCTTGTCCATATATCAGAGGAAAATTTGTTCCATTTAACGTGAAAGTGTTAACTGAAGTCCCCTGTGTGTATGCAAAGACAATTAGCTATTTCGACAAAAAATCTAGAATAAGTATGCTGTGAAGTTTTTATTAAGGGTAGAGGAAGTCAGAGACACGTACTACTATTATGCTTCCATTTCCAAGAACAACCTTGTCAATGATGCGACGATCAATTCTACTTGCTGCAACGGTAAGTGTCCATGGTGCTGCACTTGACACGGTATCTCCTGCAGGGCCTTCATTGCCAGCAGAGTTGGAGGTCAGTATCCCTTTTGCCATTGCATGAAAAGAACCAATTGCAATAGGATCCTTATAAAAATCAGATGGAAGATCTGTTCCGATGGAAATTGTAATAATGTCAACTCCATCAGCGATGGCATCATCGAAAGCAGTCAACACATCATGTCCACTACAGAACGAATCCAAATCACATACTTGATATGCTGCAATTCTTGCAGAAGGAACTCCTCCTCTTGCAGTACCTTGTGCTAATCCGTAAAAGCTTACATCCTTCACAGAATTCCCTGCTGCTACTGAAGCAGTGTGGCTTCCATGACCAACTTCATCTCTTGCAGACTGTATTGATGAGTAATACCGAGCTCCAATCAGTTTGCTGCAACATTTACAGTCCATATAATTGATCAATCTCCTTTTCTAGTGCTTAGCTACCCAAGCAATATGTAGTGATCAAAGTCATTTACATACTTGTTGCAAGTGAAATTCTTGCCTCCGTTGCAAGCACCTTTCCACTTTTTAGGAACCGGACCAAAGCCTTTGTCTTGAAAGCTCTCTGATTCAGGCCAAATTCCACTGTCAATCACACCAATGATTACATCAC
Source organism: Fragaria vesca subsp. vesca (assembly GCF_000184155.1). Classification (NCBI taxonomy): domain Eukaryota; kingdom Viridiplantae; phylum Streptophyta; class Magnoliopsida; order Rosales; family Rosaceae; genus Fragaria; species Fragaria vesca. Next base: position 25,009,350 of record NC_020492.1, on the reverse strand, counting down.
TCTCTGTAGTGACATTTCGGTTGATTTTCTCATTGAATCCCATAAAATCCCAAGATCTTGTTGTTTGGAGTTTAAATTTTGTGCTCTGAAAGATGGAGACTACTTCCTTCATATCTGCATTAATGTACAGTTTATACACTTATATTTGTATGTACCAAACCATATTGCTCTATTTATAATCATATGAATGTCTAGGAGCACTCACAAGCAAGTTTTTCTCTTTCCTGGTCAGTCAGCTTGGCAGCAAATCCATTGAAACTCCTTTTGTAGCTTCTGATCAAGTAATTTTTAAGAGAACCACTGCAGAGAACAACAGAAAAAGTATGACACCAAAGAAATCCTTTTACCCGGAAGGACAAATGATTAATCTTAAATATTCAGATCATCAGATGTAGAACCTATGTACCTTCCCTGGACAACTTTCTGTAACATATCAAGGTGGTGAGACGATGGTGAGTACACTGTATTAGGAAGTGACCCCAAGTACACAATGTGAACCTACAACATTAAACGGCGATTTCTTCAAGATGTTTAGGATTGGATGAAAAAACTCATGTTATAAGTCTGCAACCAACTAAGATGAACTCCTACCTTCCTATCTTCATCATTGGCTTTGCACAGTAAGCTCAAACTGAGTATGAGAATGGGGAAAGTATAAGAAAGCAGAAAATCTCCATGCTTGGCCATTATTGAATGCTCAGAACAATAAAACAGCCACAGACAACTTTATACTGGGACTTTGGCAAAATCTAACCTCTGCAAGTATCAGATTATGTATCCCTTTCTTTCTAATTTTCATTTATGGAATTAAATAAAGCTATATATTTGACTCATAACTATACTTCAGATCCATATGATATGATGAGCCTTCCATATATGTAATAATGATATATGAGATCAGTTGGCAGTACTATGTCCCTGATATCTAACTTCTGATCTTGCATAAGCCTGGTTCATACAACGAGTGATTGACGGAATGAGTTTTAGTCTAAACTAATGCAAAATAGACTTCTAAAAAATAGAAATAGATCTTTTCTTTATTGACTGAAAAGGCAAAAGTGGTTGAAAGAATTATAAAAATGCAAAGATGTTGAAAGGCAACATCTTAGACTTTTCCTACTCAAGAATGCAAAGAGATACAAAGCAACACAGTTATGTTTTCTATGGAATCAAAGTTGATATTTGGCAGCTACAATAAATATCTATAATAAATATCTAACTAAATCTTTCCACCAGAAGAGTAATATGAAGTTTTCAACACAGAAATTTACCTTTCCCCAGGTACAGATAAGCTGCACTTTATCTTTATTATTATCATGGAGCTGTTCATTATATCTGAAAGCTCAAACAAATTTCCACAACTCATCTCAATGCATATCTCATCACTCATGCTCTAGGCACAGTGTACACAACAATTGGACTTCTAACACTATGAGTGTCAGATCCCGACTCTTAAATTTTTACCTTATTTACTAGCTTGGTATTAATAAGAATTTTACCGTCTTCATCAATGAGATTATAGTTTATTTGGTCCCTAGAAGGGTTTTGAGGGACGATTATTTTTGAGGAATTATTCGTAGGAGGAAATGGTGACGACGGTAAAAATGGTAAATTTTAGCTAGTAAAAGGTAATTTTTATTAGGGTATTATTTTTGGGGTGTCTTATTTGTGGAGTTGGGTTTATTTGGTGGTATTGGACCGGTTGAGAGTAGAAGCCCAAACCATTTCTCTCTCTTTCTTCTCTTCTCCCTCCCGACTCTCTCCCTCTCCCGCTGCCGGACTTTCCGGCCGCCGTCCGCCGTCGTCCGACCGAGATAGGAGGCGTGCTTGGTATCAATTTGAAGCTGGGAGCATTCTCTACAAGTCTAGGTAGGTGGCAGCCGGTGTCGCGCCGCCGTGAGGGAGCACAATCGCTAGGAAGGTGCGGCTGTGCCGCGGAGGTGTTCTCGCCGGAACTCCTTTTTCCAGCCATCAAAATCGAAGCTGCCGGTATCGTCTTGAAGCTCTCCCTTCCAGCAGCAAACCCCTAAAAAGATACATCCTAACTCGAGCTAGGTAAGGAGAATCGGGTGTTTGAATTTCCTAGGGTTTTCTTGTTATGTTTGGCTTCGATTACCCTATTTAGGCTTGAAATTGGACTTAGTGATAGTTATGAAAGTTGTTTGGGATGTTGAGAGGATGATGCTGTTAAAATTTAGTAGCCATTGGGAGTCACCGGAGTCGGCCGCCGGCCGCCGCTACTGTAAGGGGGCTTTTCAGGGTTTTAAATGTGTAATATTAAGGGGAGTTTATTGATGTGAAGTGTGGAATTTTTGAAGGAGTTTTGGATAGTTTTGGGATTTTTTCAAAGTTTGGTGAATATGGCGGTTAATGGGGTAGAATCCGACCGTTGGATTTTCCTTATTATTGTTTTAGAATGTTGAAATAAAGGAAATAAGGCTGTGGTTGGATTTTGGCGTTAATCCGATAAGCTTAACCCTAGAAAGGGTAGTGGATTAGGCGGAAGAGTTTTAGGTTATATATTTAAGTATTATTTATTTTGAAATTTGAGTTTGGTCCTAAGCATTGTTTTTGTGCTAGGATTTGAGAAGACCTCACTTGAGTGGCAAATTGGATTTCGTCGGGCTTATGCCTAAAGTTGTGAGTGGACTTTTGTTTTAAATGATGTGCATGCAAATGTTTTATTGATGAATATCAATTTGTGGAATTGTTTATTTTTGCGAAGTTATTTTTTTGAAATAAATGCTCTTATTTTATTTGTTAACTTCGCTATTTGGAAAGTTACCGAAAATAAGATTTTCGGTGGAGTCATATATTTATTGCTTCTTTTATAATTGACAATTTTCATTATTTTGGAAGTTACCGAAAATGAGATTTTCGGTGGACATGTATGTAGATATTATGAGGATAGTATGTATATAAATAAATACTAGCTAGCTATACGTGCTTTTCGGTCATAATGAGGTAAAATTTCATTATGGCGCGACGTGAGCGTTAGACGCAATCGTCGTAGCCCTATATAAATATAAGAATTTTTATAGGGGATATGCGCGTATATAAACACTGTCTTTTCCGCCATAATGAGGTAAAATTCCATTATGGCGCGACGTGAGCGTTAGACGCAAGCGTTGTAGCCTTGTGTGAATTTCTATCTCTATTTGTTGTTTTCAAGAAAATTCATACAAGGAATATGACGAGTGTAAATACATACATATTTATACATATTACTTTAGCCTGAGAGGTTTCATTTTATTAAATTTGGTGACTAGCCGGAGCTAGTCATGAAATTGCCAGTTTATGAGTTGAGCTTTTGAGCTGTCGCATGCAGCATAATTTTTATGGAAATTTAAATTGGGAAAGCATAAATATTTTCATTAAATTCATTTTGTCCACTCACTCTAACGGTTTCAAATATTTTCCCCTGGACCCTTCATTTTAAAAATGCCTAGTTTGCAGGATTGCATAGTTGAGGTCGGACGTACATGGAGACGAGGTATAGTCAATAGTATAGCTTCCGCTCATTTATATATTTTTAGTTCATTTCTCCTCTAATAGAGTTGCTCTGAACTTGTGATGGTTGGTTTGAGTTTTTCTATAAAGTTAGTAAATAAATTGGGAGATGTTGTGATGTGGGGAGCACGAAGGCTCCAGGAGGAGAGGGTTATAGATGGATTCTTTTGAAATGTATGCATGTATTTTTATTAGGAAGAGTTGTTCATTTTCAAGGGAGGTTATACCGATTTTTCGGTAAACTTTCCTTTGAGGTGGTCCCCGCAGGATTTACTTCGGGTTTCAGGGTGAAATTTGGGGTGGGTCCTGACAATGAGTACCGTCAAACCAAACGAGTGAAGCAGATGCTCGTGATTCAAATAGCAAATTGCTTCCAGAAACAGTGACATTAAAAGTCTTCTCCTCATTTAAGGACTTGAAGGATAGAACTTCCGGCACCACTTTAATTTCAAGTTTGGAACTGGGGGAGATTTTGGCTACATAAGTGGAGTTTGCAATGCCAACTTTTTTAACTCTTCTATTAAATGCAACTGTAATGGTTGCATTGCGGTAACTTTAGCTCCCATCGAAGGGTAATTATGATCCTTCAGAGAGCCCTTGTCAGGACCTGTAGGGCATGTGCTGTTACCTCCTGATACAAGTCTAACTCTGCTTTCATCATAGCTGATGCACAGAAACTTTATGTAATCTTCTTTGGAAGCATCATACACAAGCCCGGGGTCAATAGCTTTCAAAGGATTGATATGGCCTGATCCATAAGCGAATTCACCAGTGGAGACATTGCTGCTGGGATCATTCACGGGTCAAGCTACAAGCAGAAAAAGTTTTGGTAGATTCATTATGAAAATATGTATAAGCGCGCAACAGCTGCTTAATCCAGAAACATACAGCAATGCATTCATGTACCAAATAAAATGAAGAGAATACCAGTGGTCATAATAGATGATTTGATGGCCGCAGGAGACCAATCAGGGTGAAAGGTTTTAACATAGGCAGCTACACCAGCAGCATGGGGGCAAGACATAGAGGTTCCAGATTGTATATTGTAGTTAACACGCCTCATATCTCCAGGTGTGGTTGAGATAGAAGCAGAAGAAAATGCAGCAAAAATTTCAATCCCCGGGGCACTTAGGCCATCTCCAGCAGGAGAGGGCTATATTGGGGCCAGGGCTATAATTTAGTCCTCAAAAATATTATTTTTTATTTATAGACTTCTAAATGATCTCTAATAAGAGAGGGCCAAATTTTAGCTCTTTTGAATATTTTATGATTTCACATTATACTTTTTAATATTTTTCACTTTAAATACAAATATATTGTCACATTGTATCACATACGGGTAGATACCATATAATTTCTGACTTATAGATTTATTTTATTATAACATTATTTGAATTTGGACCAAATTACTAATATTTAAATTAACTATTATATTAATAAAATAAGATATTAGCCGTATGAATTTTGGGTTGAGAGAATTTACCAGTTGTAATGAGATGAGAATGAAATAATCCAATAGAAAGTTGACAATTGTTATAATTTGAGTATTCATCAATCAACTAATATGCATACTTTTAGTTTTTTTAATTTCATTTGGGACCACAATTTGGTTTGGCCCAGGCTAGCCAAAAGGCTATGTTTGGCCCTTTTGATGGCCCTTTGGCCCTTTTATGGCCCTTTGACCCTCTTCTAAGTTCTTGTTGGAGATCAAAATAAGGCCAAAATTTAGGATTTAGCTCTATAGCCTCTATTACTGGAGATGGCCTTGTATCTGGCTGAAACACAATAGGAGAAAACTGTTTAGGAAAAAAAATTAAAGCTTATTAATTAAAGCCTACATAACTGTATGTGAACCTTGAAACATACACAGTACCTTAATAATATCAGGTAAAATTAGATTTGGTCCACGTGCGGAGAATGAAGCAACAGCAGGTGCAGCAGGATTTTTGATGACTTCACTTTTTAATATGTTCACACGAGGATCTCTATAAAATAGGAGACCTTTGTATTTAAACAAAGTAATTATAAACTTCATGAGAAAATCACCTTAGTATCAAAAATTATCTCAACCTGGTGGAGTTCATGTAGGACATCACTACATTATAGTTTTCGTTGTTTATAGTCATGCCAGCTAATGGGAGAACATAAGAGGCATCATCAACAACTCGAAACTTGGGCAAAATGGAACCCAGTGCACCAGATTGAAATGCTTCAAGAAGTCTGTATCTATCGCATAGGAGAACCCTTCCCTTCACTAGATCACTGTCCAGGTAACCTTGTTCACAATCTCTGCAAATCAACAAATTGGTCCTCTAGCTAGCATCATATTATTTCCTTTATTTCACAGTTAAAATGAAATGTGCACAATAATTACCTTGCTTCTGTTCCTGTGCAATTCCTTGAAGCATCTTTTCCATGTATCAAAGGAAAACTTGTACCATTTAATGTGAAAGAGTTCACAGAATTCCCCTGTTAGAAAGTACATGACAGAAATCAGAATAGAAAATATAGATAAAAGATTATTTTGAGGATAAAGGAAGTTGAAACTTACAATTACTGTGGTTTCGTTTCCAAGGACAACCTTGTCAATGATCCGCTGGTCCATGCTACTGGCTGCAACTGTAAGCACCCAAGGTGCTACACTTGATACAGTAGCACCGGAAGGTCCATTGTTGCCTGCAGCATGTGAGGTTAGTATCCCTTTCTCCATCGCATGAAAAGTACCAATTGCAAGAGGATCCACATCAAATTCTTGGATCATACTAAATGCAACTGAAGCTGTAATAATATCAACTCCATCAGCAATTGCATCATCAAAAGCAGCCAAGGTATCATGTGCGCTACACAATGTGCCTGCAGTACAGACTTTGTATGCAGCAATTCTTGCAGAGGGAACTCCTCCTCTTGCAGTACCTTGTGCTAGTCCATAAAAGCTTACATCTCTTGTAGCATTTCCTGCTGCCGTTGAGGCAAGTGTGGGTTCCATGACCCGTGTCATCCCTTGCAGACTCCGTTGATGAGTAATACCGAGCTCCAATAAGCTTGCTGCAAAATAAAAAACAAAAATAAAAGATTTTATAAAACTTGATCAGGTATTGTAAGAAAAAACACTATAGATAGTATGTAAAGCTACCTGATATATATAGGTTGCCTGTGTTACAAAGTTAGAATAGAACCAATGTTTTTTTATTACCATTAGAATGTCTATCATATGCAAGGATTGATATGATGATACACATTTCCAATCTCCCAATCCCTTAATTACAGTTTTGCGAACTGATGTAAAATTTGTGTGTTCTATTTCTTTCTTTTATTATATGTCAGCAATTTAGCTATGCGAGTTATCAACAGTTTACAAAACTAGACAGCATTTGTATGAAAAATGACAATCACTAGAGTACTGTAGATAGATATCTATATATATACATATGGAAATATGACCGAAAAGTGGGTCAAATAAGGAACTTCACACTTTAATTTAAAAGTGAAGCTTCACTCTGGATAGGAACTGTGTATATATATATATATACGGATTTTCTCAGCTGCGGACGTCCGCACCAAT